>NC_072473.1:128325131-128692631 GCF_027574615.1 Eptesicus fuscus
AACCTAAAGACATGTACATTCCCCATATATGACCATAGTGTATTAATACGAGTAGAGAGCATCAGCTATCAATGAAATCTGAGGTGTACACCATGGATAGTATTTTTATTACAATTACAATATAATTATCTAATTTCAAGCAAATCACCTAATTTGAGACCTAAAGCAACTAGAGAAAGCACAGAGTAAGTGCAAACTCATATGAAGGAAATCAGAATGTCCAGAGTGAAAATAAACACAGTAGAATTTAAAAAGTAAATACAAAAGAAAAGGGGATTAGCTAAAGATCATATATGCATACCCGATGGACATGGTCAATATGTTTTTGAAGGCCGAGGGAGGCACATGTGGAAATTGGAGGAGGTCGGCCAAAGCGGGGGAAGTTGTATGCCAGTAATACTGTCAACATTAAAATTTGTAATAACAAAAAGTAAATAGAACCCGGAGCTGGTTCTTTGAAAAGATAGAGATTGATAATCCTTTAACCAGTCTCATTAAAAAAACAGAGAGGACTCAAATAAATGAAATAAGAAATGAATGAGAATTATCAACAGACACCACAGAAATACAGAGGAATATAAGAAAATTTTAGGATTAAGCATATGCCAACAAGTGGGGCAATCTGGAAGAAATGGATGAATTCTTAGAAATATATAACCTTCCAAATTGAATTAATAAGAAACAGAAAATACGAATAGCCCTATTACAACTAATGAAATCACCTCTGTAAAAAATCAACAAAAAACAACAACAACAACAACAACAACAAAACTTCCAAAAAATGAGTCTCTGACCAGATGATTTCACAGGTGAATTTTTCCAAACATTCAGAGAAAAACAGACACCTATCCTACTAGGACTATTGTTAAAAAAATTGAGGAGGGGAGAAATCTCCCAAGCTCATTTCATGAGGCCAGCATAATCCTAATTCCAAAACCAAATAAAGACACTACAAGAAAGAAAATTATAGGCAAATATCTCTGATGAACATAGATGCAAAAATCCGCAACCAAATACAGGCAAACAAAACTGCTCAATAAATAAAAAAATCATATTCCCTGACGAAGAGGCATTTACTCCTGGGATGCAAGTTCAGTACAATACCCACAAATCAATTAATGTGATACTCAACAAAAACAAAATGAAGGCGAAAGATTATGTGAACATGTCAAGAGATACAGCAAAAAACACATTTTTTTTGGTAAAATCCAGTACCTACTTATGATAGAAACTGTTAGCAAATAGGGAATAAAGAAAACATAATTTATCATAATAAAGGCTATATGTGAAAAATCCAAAGGTAATATACTCACCTGGAAGAAACCAAAAGCATTTCCCTTATAGAAGGAAATTAAAGCACAGAAAATATAGATCAATGGGATAGACCAGAGATCCCAGAACCAAACCCATGTCTCTATGGTCTATTAATATTTTAAAGAGGAGCCAAAAACATGCATTATATAAAGGAAGTCTACTCAGTAAATGGAGTTGGCAAAATAGGACAGATACATGTACAAAAATAAACTAGACCAACTTCTTACACCATACACACAAGAATAAACACAAAATGGGCTAAAGATTTCAATGTAGGACTGAAAACCATGAACCTCCTAGAAGAAAACACAGGCAATCAAATCTCTTACATTTCTCTCAGCAATATTTTTTATGACCTATGTTCTCAAGGAGATAGATCAGACATTAAAAGGGGTTTGAAAAGCAAAGAATGGGATAAAAAAATGGAAAGGCAACCTACTGAATGGGTGAAGATATTCTCTAATTGTACATACAATAAGGTGTCAATATACAAAAATTAAAAAGAAGACATACACCCCTAACTGGTTTGGCTCAGTGGATGGAGCGTCGGCCTGTGGACTGAAGGGTCCCAGGTTCGATTCTGGTCAAGGGCATTTACCTTGGTTTTGGACACATCACCCATAGGAGGTGTGTGCAGCAGGCAGCTGATCAATGTTTCTCTCTCTTTGATGTTTCTAATTCTCTATCCCTCTCCCTTCCTGTCTGTAAAAAATCAATAAAATATATTTTAAAAAAGAGGTCTCATAAGTCAATACCAAAACCAAAACAAACAAAAAATCTAATTAAAAACTGGTCAGAGGACCTGAATAGACTCTTAGGGCTTACAAGTGGCCAATAGAAATATGATAAGATGCTCAATGTCACTAGTTATCAGAGAAATGCGCATCGAAACTTCAATGAACTTAAACCCACAAACAGTATCTTGTGATGAGGATGTGGAGAAACGGGAACCCACGTGCACTGTTGGCCCAATGCAGATCGATGCAGTCACTCAGGAAAACCGGGGTGGAGGGTCCTCAAAAAATTTAAAATGAACTGCATTATGATCCGGTGATTATAAATTCTAAACCGATATGCGAAGAATTCCAAAACAGTCATCAGAAAGAATAGATGCTTGCCTGTGTTCATTAGAGCGTTACACAAGATATGGAAGCAAACCAAGTGCCCATCAATAGACAAGTGGATAAAAAATGGTGGTACACACACACATACACACTGGAATATTATGAGACCATACAAAAGAATGAAATATTGCCATTTGTGGCAGAATGGACAGACCTAGGTGGATAGGCTAACACTAAGAGAAGGAAATAATTGAGGTAAAGAAAAGCAGTATAGGATTTCCAGGAAATTTTTACATTGCATTTTAAAATTAAACTAGATGCTTGGTGCATGAATATGTGAATGGGTGGGGTCTGAAGGCCTGGCTTGGGATCAGGGCCAATCAGGTTCTCTGCCTCTCCACCTCTTCCTTCCCCGCTGCCTGCATGCGGCCACCATGTGGTTCCCTCCCCCCTTCCCTCGCCATCTGTGTCTGCCAACACCCACTCCTAGTTTCCTGTCCCAGCCCAGGGCATGGCTGTCATTGGTTGAGCGGGACCTGCCAGCTGGTGGTAGGGACCAGGAAGTTGGCTGGTAGGCCCCTTTGGCGATTGGGGCGTCTGCCCCTTGGTGGTCAGTTCACGTCTCAATGACCAGTTGTTCCGGTCATTCCATTGTAAAGGTCACTTAGGTTTTTATATCTACAGATGTATTTTAACTGACATCCAACTGGAAAGGAGAGACACAGAAACAATAATGAGGGAGAATCACTGATCCGCTACTTCCTGAATGTCCCACAATGAGGATGGGGCCTGCAAAGTGGGCTTATACCCTGACTGGGAATTCAATCATGACCTCCTGGTTCAGAGGTTGATGCTCAGCCAGTGAACACACCAGCGGCCTGTGTATTTTTTTTACACTGACTTTCCAACAGCTATGGTATGCACAATATGATAGTCAGAGAGACCCACTGCCCTCCACAGGCAGTTTTCTTCCCTTCCCCTTCACCTGGAAGCTCAGGTGCTCCTGCATCTGCTTCCTCTTCCTCAGGTGTAACATCCAGATTCTCATGGGGTGACTCCTCCTGTTTAGGTTTTTCATCACTGGGCTGCTGGTCCTAGGGGTGTGTGTGCGTTAATGGAAGGTTTTGTTGTTAATGCATGACAATCATAAAAATATACATACTATACACACAGGTATAATCACAAATAAGAATAAAGGCATTTTAGATATGATCTATTTATTCTTAATATTGTTTCTCTTCCCTCTGCCTGGTTCCTTTGATAGCAGCTGCCCACAAGGACTTCTAAATCTGAAGCTCTTTTAATCTCTCCTGGGATGGATATGGGCAGTCTGTGTTAATAAGCAGGAGAAAGGAGGCATAGTGGGTATTTGCACTGGCAATTCCAGAGTGCAAACCTCCTGGATCAAGGTTTCCTTCCTAAGGAACCCTCCTGGGCCAATGCTACTCCCTTATCAGCTCGGAAACTTTTAACACTGTACCTAGAGGCATTCAACAAAACTTACAGGAAAATACCTTTCTGGTAATAGACAGTTAAAATATCAAAGCACTCACAACCACAGGTCCAATCGGCTGGTCAGACTCTTCATCTTCAACTAGGATAGTACTCCAATCGGCTCTGGATGGCACATTCCGACTCATATTTCACCCTGGAAGTAGAACAATTTGATGAGGAAAATGTACTTAAGGGGGTAACTATATCACTTCCATGGCAAAATGATTCTTTACTTTTTTTTAACTTTGAAAGTACTTTAAAAGTAAGAGCACAGGCTTTGCGGTGATCGCAAATACAGGGGCTTAAAGCCACTGAGGTCATGGCCCTGCTGACTGCCACCACCTCAAGCAGGCGAGAAGGGACGACGTCTGCTGTCACAGCTGCCTTCCCCTTGAGGAAGACATTGGGGAAAATACTGCTTGAAACCACACTTGAGTGCCCACCGCTGTGGCCCCGCTCCAGTGATTAGGCCCATTTCCCGTCAGGTAAGCTCCGCCGGATCGCAGGGGAAGGCTCCGGGCTCTCCATGTGCCTGTGCTGCTTGGCGTTACCAGGAGGCACAGGTGACCAGACGCCATACCGAGGGCGGGGCCCGTTTCTCCCTCGGGACTCTGCTTGGGGCGCTACACACCTCGGGAGGGAGGGGACGCAGTTCCAGGGCCTCGGCGGGGCAGGCCCTCAGCATTCCCGTTTCTAGGCCCTTCCTTTGCCGCCCGCCCCGCCCCCCTTTCCCAGGGCCCCAAGGAGGACCGTGGATTCTGTGTTCTGTGGGCCGTTCCAGGTGCCTCCGGGACCCAGACACCCGAAATAATGTCCCCGAAACGCTTTATCGGACCCCTGCCCTGGTCGGCCCCGCACCCTCCTAGTCCTGGTCACACTAGGACTTCAAGGGCCATGGCGGCCATGATGCCGGAGAGGACAAAGGCGCTGACCTCGAGGACCTTCCCCCTAGGAGGCCACAGGACCCGCAGCCCTGCCCCCACCGAAACCCGCGGGCCTTCTCCTCTCAGTCTCCCATAGTTCATTAAAGTCCCGGAGGGCTGCTCTGTGAACCTACCAGTTGGTTCTCGATGTCAACCAGCGAGAACGAATCAAAATGGAAGGAACACGGCCGCCTGTTGCGCAGTTCTCCTCAGGGAATTGGTCAGCAAAGCGCATGCGCAGCATCCAACGTGGGTGAAAGGCACATGCGCAGCAGTGGGCATGCTCTGAAATGCGCGCGCGCAGCTATGGGCATGCGCAGGTATGAGCCTATGGGCTGATTGGCTCCTGAGAAGGAGTGGAGGTTTTCCTGCCAAGGCCACAGAGCATTGAAATCTCTAGGGCAGCCCTGGTCAAGAAAACGGCCCCAAGTGTGGTTTTTCCCTACTCCCAATCATTCTTATGCTTTCAGATACTTTGTGGACAGACACGCTAAGTGGAACATTCTTGGAGAATATGTTTCAAAAACTTGGCCGTGACAGAAACGTATTTTAATACCATGTTTACACGTATACTTTGACGAATCGCTGCCTTCTCTGAGTCTGGGATTTGTGTCATGCATACAAGGTATTTGCTCACTTCCATAAATTAAATACATTCACCCCTGTTTTCTTAACTTGTTTGCTTGTGTTACCGTGCATACATCTCCAGACGGTCACCGTTTCTCTGAATATACCTGTGGTCATTCGGTCAGTGTATGGCTTAGCAATACCCTCAGATAACGGTGCTGGGATTTAGGCTCAGTTCTCTGTCACTTGCTGTGCAGCAGTACTGCATCCTGTACTCTAAATCCCATTGATTAGACCAACCACTTGCTAGGCAAAGATCGCTTACAGCCTATCACTAGTCATCACGTACAACATCCCTTTTCCTGTATACACTTTTAGAAGCGTTTACATTGAGAAACAAGAAGGATTTCTTACTTAGAACTTGAAACCCCAAATCTGCTTCGAATGGGATTCAATGACGTTTCATGTACATCTCGTTCCACCTTAATTGTGAGGATTAAATGAGGTGATACATGTATGGAATCCAGCTTAGAGAAGTAGGAATGGATAGTATATATTCTATATATGTGACTGATTATTCCCCTTTTGAAAAATCTTAATAAATGGAGCTATTTGTATAAGTACATATGTGAGGATGTGGTCAAGTCATTCATGACCATGGAGGAGAGACCGAAATTATCTAGACTATAGAGCCTCGATTTTACTTTACTGGGTGTATAAGTTTGAGATCAGCATAGAACCTAGAGCTTGTAGCTTTCGGAATTACTGCATCATAAGGAGGTATTTTGCACGGAAGATGTGCATTCTACAAAGGTGGATGTGATGGGCACCTGAACCATCCCCTTCTGTCTCTCCCTTGTAAGTAGGCTCTGATACTAAAAATCTGAGATGCTGCCCAGATAGAGATGATCATGAGAAATTCTATTGCTGCATTTCTCTTAGCCTTGTGGAGAACTGTTGCATGGAACAGAAGAAGAGTTTTTACCTACCAATTCCTTTCAGGAAGCTAGTGTACATCAAATTAAATATGGGCTAATGTCGCTCGTGTGGTCATTCATTAACAACCTAAACAAAGTATCAAGAGATTACTCACAAGAATAAAATATCATGACCAAGCGCCCATCCATCGAAGCAATACAAGATGTCATTAACACTAGGAACATATCCATGTAACTCACCATATTAACAGATTAATGGAAGGAACAATCCTATGATCAGTTCAACAACTACACAAGTTTCTGAATAGAGGTCAACATATATTCCAAATTAAAATTCTTAGCAGACCGGGATTGGAATGGAACCTCCTTCACTCCACTGTGAACATGGTGAAATGTTAAAAATTTCCCATCACCTATCAGGAATAAGGAGTTTGGAAAACTAATCCCAATTCTATTAACATTGTACTGCGTGTCTCAATGTGTTGTTGTAAAACGAGAGAAGGAAACTAAGGCATATTTTAAAAAAATTCTCACCTGAGCATATTCTTTCCATTGCTTTTTTAGAGAGTGGAAGGGGGATAAGGGCGGAGGGTGGGACAGAGGGAGGGAAAAAGTAAAAGAGAGACAGAGAGAGAGAGAGAGAGAGAGAGAGAGAGAGAGAGAGAGAGAGAGAGAGAGAGAAATAACCATGTGAGATAGACACAGTGATTGACTGCCTCCCACATATGACCAGACTGGGGACAGGGGATAGCACCTGCAATCTGGTAAGTACTCTTGACGGGGAATTGATTCCAAGTCCGGTAAGCCTGAGGGATGACAATCTAACCAATGAGCGAACCGGCCAATGTAGCGTAATTTTCAAAAACACAGAAAAAAATTTGTTAGCATTCAGAAATGATTGGGTTGTGCATAGTGAAACTTAGAATCTATCTAGAAATAGCCATTTGGGAACAATAATCCTCTATAATAAAAGGCTAATATGCAAATGAATGAAACGGCAGAACGACCGGTTACTATGATGCTCACTGACCACCAAGGGAAGACACTCAACGTAGAAGTTTCTCCTGGTGGTCAGTGCACTCCCACAGGGGGAATGCCACTCACCCAGAACTAGGGCTCACAGCTGGCGAGTGCAGAGGTGGTGGCGGGAGCCTCTCCCTCCTCCATGGCAGCGGAAAGGTTGTCCAACTGCCAGCTCAGTTGGACATCACCCAAGGGCTACTGGACTGCGAGAGGGCGCAGGCCATGCTGAGGGACCCACCCCCGAGTTCATGAATTTTGTGCACGGGGCCTCTAGTCATATATAACAAGGTTGCTGGAGACAATACCAATGTACAAATATATCTGCATGAGAAAGCTCAATTGTAGTATGAAACGTCAGAAAATGACATAATTTACAATAGCATCAAGTGTTTAGGAATATGCTTCACGAAAGATTTGCAAGATTCCTTGGAAAATGCTGCAAAACTTTATTGAGAGAACTTTATTTAACACTATAGTATCCAACTTAAGAACAATCTGTGTGAAAAAAAAAAAAAGAATAATCTGTGTGTCTTCAGATCATCTTCCCTTAAACGGGTGGTTTCCCTTCTCCTGCAAGGAAACAGAACTGGTGGGAACATTCCTTATTCTCATTACATTTAGATGACATTAAAGGTACACAAAGGACAAAGTTTAGAATTTATAAGACAGACGTCCATGCACATATTTTACCAATATTGATTAATCACAGCACTCTTTCTATTGGTACTCAGAAACTAAAAAAGACTGTTCCAGTTCAGAATACAGGAAATGAAATGAACATATTAAAAGGTGGTTTTAAGTACTAAGCAAGAAATGTATAAACTTTTTGAAAAATCTGAACACCATCCAACAGAAAACCCCTAAGAAACAAAAAACATTTACAAGAAATGCTTCGATTCTGACAATAAGGTAGCTAAAACAGAATTTTCACATTTATTCCTGCCTATGTGAAGTAAACAGAAAGGCTTGTACTGCCTTTGCTACTTCCTTATGGTGCAGAAAAAGCAAAAATGTTTTTCTGGACTCATTTAGCCCTTTTATGCAATTGTTTAAATAGGGTAGCCACGTATCCCCAATTCCATCTGTAGATCTTGTGTAAGTATAAATAATGCTTTTCTCACACTGTATGAGTTTCAATTTGTATAATCACTTTTACAATCACACGAATTTTACGTCAGTAGTATCATTTTTCATACCACAATGTGAAGCTTATTTATATAATGCCTTACAGTAATACAGAAAAACAACCATAAAGACAATACACACACACGCAAGCACACACACACACACACAGACACACACACACACACACACACACACACACACACACACACCGACACACACACACAGACACACACACTTAAAGAATGAATGAATGGAGGGAGGAGGAAGCAGAGGGGAAGGAAGAATGAGAGAATGAGAAAGATACCTAGACAAGTAAAAAAACCTTTGGTTTCTAATATTCATTGCTTTCTAAATACTTTCTAGAGGAATAGTTAAAAAATATTGTATATATTGAAAGAGTAAAACATGGTGATTTGCTATATTATGCATTGTGGTATGATTACCAAGGTAAATGTATGTCATTAACCCATCCCTCAACTTGCCTAGTTAACTTCTATTTTTTGTGCTGAGAATGCTTAAGATATGTTCTCATCAAGTTTCATGTATATATTAACATGTCATTAATTAAAAGAGCTTAGGATGGACAATCTGAAGTAATTTCTGAAATTTTCCCATGGTATATTCTATTTTTAGATGTTCAGGTGCTACTGGATTATATTAGATAAAAGATGTTTTCCTGGTCTACGAACCATCCCATCCATTCTTTGAAAATATTAATTTAGTGTTCAAGAATATCTTTATTTTCAATTTAATAAAATACTCAGTATCTGTTGGTTTGCTGTTCATGTTCCTTATTGGGTACACTTAGGCTTTTTTTCATTTTCCTCAAGATTATGTAACTAATGGAATCTCTTCTTACGTCTCTCTCCTAAGAGCCATCCTTTTCATTTATTAATTGCATTAGTTCTCATTTTCCTTAAGGTTTATACTCATATTACTTACTATATCTTTTCTCCTCAGTTTAGTTGCTTTGTTCCTTTCCCCTTATGTTTATTTATTTATTTATTGTCATCTGTAGCACATTTTTTTATTAAGGTATTATATGCGTACATATCTTACCATTGCCCACCCCAACCCCACACCCATACATGCCCACGCCCCCCAGCGTTTTTGTGTCCATTGGTTATGCTTATATGCATGCATACAAGTCCTTCAGTTGATCTGTTATCTCCCCCACCTCTCCCTAACCTTCCTGCTGTAATTTGACAGTCTGTTTGATGCTTTATTGTCTCTGTAATTGCAGTCTTAATAAATAACATATCTGCTTCTGGCATATAAATGTGCTCTAGATTTAGTAACATCTCGCCCTTTACTTCAAGCTCGTCTCCATCCTCACCGTCAGTCTTTGGCTGAGTCATTTCCTGGAGATCAGCTTCCAGGACAGGCCCTTAAAAGGTTTATCAATTTCAGTGGTAAATATGCCATATTTGATATGACTACAAAACATGATCTCATAGTACCTATATTTCTACAAGGAACATGGACTCATTAAATTTGACAGTGGTGACAGTGAGCATGTTTAGCATAGGTGTTTTCTTCACACCTGCCCTGAGCATTGATGATCGCCTGCACCCTCGGTACCTGATCAGAGAAAATGAAAACGGGACTATTTCTTGGTACTTCGTAATTCAATCACTTGATGCTTCATTGGGGAAAGGACTAAAATGCAATTGTTTTTTTGAGCCAGAAGAAGTCAAAATTTGACAGAATCTAAGAACAGGTATCCATGTCTACACATAGAAAAAGAAACATCTGTGGAGTGATTACTCATTATTTTAGTAGTTATGGGATTTCAGGTCAGGTGTTTCAATGTGACTCAAGAAGATAATTTCTGACAACCAAGTCATAAAATTAAAGTAGCTTTGTATTCTTTCCAATACAACTAGAGTATCCAAGGATGATCATTGAAAATTAATATATTGTATTTGAATTCATTATGTAAGGGCATATGAAATTAAGAACTCTCCCAAAATTTTACAAATTATATTAAAGCTGGTAGGACAATCTACTTCAGTGTGTCTGTATATTTCATACAGCTGATAATTATTTCAAATGCTTTATCTGCAGAAATCATGAGAGAATCCAAGATTTATTAGCTGTGGTTTCAAGTACTTGTACTCAGAAGTAAGAAAATGTTTTCATATTTTATAATTCAATTTGCCTGCAAACCGGTGTGTGTCTCTATCTGATTATCTCTAAGTCAGGCAGTCATTTATTTTTGGGTCTGAAGGAATGTTCAAAATATCATTATATGTGAGTCTACGCATGTAATATTACGTTTGTTATTCTCGGTTATTAAAGGTATAATATTGTGAAAATCAGAAAACACATAAATTGCATTCTTAATTACTAATATACCTGCTTCCAGCATTCCAATGGGCTCTGGATTTGCATAAGGTTGCCCAATGACTTCAGGATTATCTCCACGTTCACCCTTAGTCATTAGTATCACCATTTCTTGGGTATCAGCTTCCAGGTCAGTCCCTTAAAAAGAAAGTTATCAATTTCAGCAGTAAACATGAAAAATAAATTAGGAAAAGGTAACATTCATTTCTTGAGTTACATGAAAAAAAAAAAAAAGCCTGTAATCTAGTGTAATACTACGTGATAGAAAGATGACCTTTACATCCTGGTTTTTGTGTAGTATGAAACTTGTTCTAAATGACGATCTGAAGATCAACCTAAAGACATGCACATTCCCCATATATGACCATAGTGTATTAATACGAGTAGAGAGCATCAGCTATCAATGAAATCTGAGGTGTACACCATGGATAGTATTTTTATTACAATTAAAATATAATGATCTAATTTCAAGCAAATCACCTAATTTCAGACCTAAAGCAACTAGAAAAAGCACAGAGTAAGTGCAAACTCATATGAAGGAAATCAGAATGTCCAGAGTGAAAATAAACACAGTAGAATTTAAAAAGTAAATACAAAAGAAAAAGGGATTAGCTAAAGATCATATATGCATACCCGATGGACATGGTCAATATGTTTTTGAAGGCCGAGGGAGGCACATGTGGAAATTGGAGGAGGTCGGCCAAAGCGGGGGAAGTTGTATGCCAGTAATATTGTCAACATTAAAATTTGTAATAACAAAAAGTAAATAGAACCCGGAGCCGGTTCTTTGAAAAGATAGAGATTGATAATCCTTTAACCAGTCTCATTAAAAAAAACAGAGAGGACTCAAATAAATGAAATAAGAAATGAATGAGAATTATCAACAGACACCACAGAAATACAGAGGAATATAAGAAAATTTTAGGATTAAGCATATGCCAACAAGTGCGGCAATCTGGAAGAAATGGATGAATTCTTAGGAACATATAACCTTCCAAATTGAATTAATAAGAAACAGAAAATACGAAGAGCCCTATTACAACTAATGAAATCACCTGTGTAAAAAATCAACAAAAAACAAAAACAACAACAACGACAACAACAACAAAACTTCCAAAAAATGAGTCTCTGACCAGATGATTTCACAGGTGAATTTTTCCAAACATTCAGAGAAACACAGACACCTATCCTACTAGGACTATTGTTAAAAAAATTGAGGAGGGGAGAAATCTCCCAAGCTCATTTCATGAGGCCAGCATAATCCTAATTCCAAAACCAAATAAAGACACTACAAGAAAGAAAATTATAGGCAAATATCTCTGATGAACATAGATGCAAAAATCCTCAACCAAATACAGGCAAACAAAACTGCTCAATAAATAAAAAAATCATATTCCCTGATGAAGAGGCATTTACTCCTGGGATGCAAGTTCAGTACAATACCCACAAATCAATTAATGTGATACTCAACAAAAACAAAATGAAGGCGAAAGATTATGTGAACAAGTCAAGAGATACAGCAAAAAACACATTTTTTTTTGGTAAAATCCAGTACCTACTTATGATAGAAACTGTTAGCAAATCGGGAATAAAGAAAACATAATTTATCATAATAAAGGCTATATGTGAGAAATCCAAAGGTAATATACTCACCTGGAAGAAACCAAAAGCATTTCCCTTATAGAAGGAAATTAAAGCACAGAAAATATAGATCAATGGGATAGAACAGAGATCCCAGAACCAAACCCATGTCTCTATGGTCTATTAATATTTTAAAAAGGAGCCAAAAACATGCATTATATAAAGGAAGTCTACTCAGTAAATGGAGTTGGCAAAATAGGACAGATAACATGTACAAACATAAACTAGACCAACTTCTTACACCATACACACAAGAATAAACACAAAATGGGCTAAAGATTTCAATGTAGGACTGAAAACCATGAACCTCCTAGAAGAAAACACAGGCAATCAAATCTCTTACATTTCTCTCAGCAATATTTTTTATGACCTATGTTCTCAAGGAGATAGATCAGACATTAAAAGGGGTTTGAAAAGCTAAGAATGGGATAAAAAAATGGAAAGGCAACCTACTCAATGGGTGAAGATATTCTCTAATTGTACATACAATAAGGTGTCAATATCCAAAAATTAAAAAGAAGACATACACCCCTAACCGGTTTGGCTCAGTGGATGGTGCGTCGGCCTGTGGACTGAAGGGTCCCAGGTTCGATTCTGGTCAAGGGCATTTACCTTGGTTTTGGACACATCACCCAGAGGAGGTGTGTGCAGCAGGCAGCTGATCAATGTTTCTCTCTCTTTGATGTTTCTAATTCTCTATCCCTCTCCCTTCCTGTCTGTAAAAAATCAATAAAATATATTTTAAAAAAAGAGGTCTCGTAAGTCAATACCAAATCCAAAACAAACAAAAAATCTAATTAAAAACTGGTCAGAGGACCTGAATAGACTCTTAGGGCTTACAAGTGGCCAAGAGAAATATGATAAGATGCTCAATGTCACTAGTTATCAGAGAAATGCGCATGGAAACTTCAATGAACTTAAACCCACAAACAGTATCTTGTGATGAGGATGTGGAGAAACGGGAACCCACGTGCACTGTTGGCCCAATGCAGATCGATGCAGTCACTCAGGAAAACCGGGTGGAGGGTCCTCAAAAAATTTAAAATGAACTGCATTATGATCCGGTGATTATAAATTCTAAACCGATATTCGAAGAATTCCAAAACAGTCATCAGAAAGAATAGATGCTTGCCTGTGTTCATTAGAGCGTTATACAAGATATGGAAGCAAACCAAGTGCCCATCAATAGACAAGTGGATAAAAAATGGTGGTACACACACACATACACACTGGAATATTATGAGACCATACCAAAGAATGAAATATTGCCATTTGTGGCAGAATGGACAGACCTAGGTGGATAGGCTAACACTAATAGAAGGAAATAATTGAGGTAAAGAAAAGCAGTATAGGATTTCCAGCAAATTTTTACATTGCATTTTAAAATTAAACTAGATGCTTGGTGCACGAATATGTGAATGGGTGGGGTCTGAAGGCCTGGCTTGGGATCAGGGCCAATCAGGTTCTCTGCCTCTCCACCTCTTCCTTCCCCGCTGCCTGCATGCGGCCACCATGTGGTTCCCTCCCCCCTTCCCTCGCCATCTGTGTCTGCCAACACCCACTCCTAGTTTCCTGTCCCAGCCCAGGGCATGGCTGTCATTGGTTGAGCGGGACCTGCCAGCTGGTGGTAGGGACCAGGAAGTTGGCTGGTAGGCCCCTTTGGCGATTGGGGCGTCTGCCCCTTGGTGGTCAGTTCACGTCTCAATGACCAGTTGTTCCGGTCATTCCATTGTAAAGGTCACTTAGGTTTTTATATCTACAGATGTATTTTAACTGACATCTAACTGGAAAGGAGAGACACAGAAACAATAATGAGGGAGAATCACTGATCCGGTACTTCCTGAATGTCCCACAATGAGGATGGGGCCTGCAAAGTGGGCTTATACCCTGACTGGGAATTCAATCATGACCTCCTGGTTCATAGGTTGATGCTCAGCCAGTGAACACACCAGCGGCCTGTGTATTTTTTTTACACTGACTTTCCAACAGCTATGGTATGCACAATATGATAATCAGAGAGACCCACTGCCCTCCACAGGCAGTTTTCTTCCCTTCCCCTTCACCTGGAAGCTCAGGTGCTCCTGCATCTGCTTCCTCTTCCTCAGGTGTAACATCCAGATTCTCAGGGGGTGACTCCTCTTGTTTAGGTTTTTCATCACTGGGCTGCTGGTCCTAGGGGTGTGTGTGCGTTAATGGAAGGTTTTGTTGTTAATGCATGACAATCATAAAAATATACATACTATACACACAGGTATAATCACAAATAAGAATAAAGGCATTTTAGATATGATCTATTTATTCTTAATATTGTTTCTCTTCCCTCTGCCTGGTTCCTTTGATAGCAGCTGCCCACAAGGACTTCTAAATCTGAAGCTCTTTTCATCTCTCCTGGGATGGATATGGGCAGTCTGTGTTAATAAGCATGAGAAAGGAGACCTAGTGGGTATTTGCACTGGCAATTCCAGAGTGCAAACCTCCTGGATCAAGGTTTCCTTCCTAAGGAACACTCCTGGGCCAATGCTACTCCCTTATCAGCTCGGAAACTTTTAACACTGTACCTAGAGGCATTCAACAAAACTTACAGGAAAATACCTTTCTGGTAATAGACAGTTCAAATATCAAAGCACTCACAACCACAGGTCCAACCGGCTGGTCAGACTCTTTATCTTCAACTAGGATAGTACTCCAATCGGCTCTGGATGGCACATTCCGACTCATATTTCACCCTGGAAGTAGAACAATTTGATGAGGAAAATGTACTTAAGGGGGTAACTATATCACTTCCATGGCAAAATGATTCTTTTCTTTTTTTAACTTTGAAAGTACTTTAAAAGTAAGAGCACAGGCTTTGCGGTGATCCCCAATACAGGGGCTTAAAGCCACTGAGGTCATGGCCCTGCTGACTGCCACCACCTCAAGCAGGCGAGAAGGGACGACGTCTGCTGTCACAGCTGCCTTCCCGTTGAGGAAGACATTGGGGAAAATACTGCTTGAAACCACACTTGAGTGACCACCGCTGTGGCCCCGCTCCAGTGATTAGGCCCACTTCCCTTTCAGGTAAGCTCCGCCGGATCGCAGGGGAAGGCTCCGGGCTCTCCATGTGCCTGTGCTGCTTGGCGTTACCAGGAGGCACAGGTGACCAGACGCCATACCGAGGGCGGGGCCCGTTTCTCCCTCGGGACTCTGCTTGGGGCGCTACACACCTTGGGAGGGAGGGGACGCAGTTCCAGGGCCTCGGCGGGGCAGGCCCTCAGCATTCCCGTTTCTAGGCCCTTCCTTTGCCGCCCGCCCCGCCCCCCCTTCCCAGGGCCCCAAGGAGGACTGTGGATTCTGTGTTCTGTGGGCCGTTCCAGGTGCCTCCGGGACCCAGACACCCGAAATAATGTCCCCCAAACCCTTTATCGGACCCCTGCCCTGGTCGGCCCCGCACCCTCCTAGTCCAGGTCACGCCAGGACTTCAAGGGCCATGGCGGCCATGATGCCCGAGAGGACAAAGGCGCTGACCTCGAGGACCTTCCCCCTAGGAGGCCACAGGACCCGCAGCCCTGCCCCCACCGAAACCCGCGGGCCTTCTCCTCTCAGTCTCCCATAGTTCATTAAAGTCCCGGAGGGCTGCTCTGTGAACCTACCAGTTGGATGTCAACCAGCGAGAACGAATCAAAATGGAAGGAACACGGCCGCCTGTTGCGCAGTTCTCCTCAGGGAATTGGTCAGCAAAGCGCATGCGCAGCATCCAACGTGGGTGAAAGGCACATGCGCAGCAGTGGGCATGCTCTGAAATGCGCGCGCGCAGCTATGGGCATGCGCAGGTATGAGCCTATGGGCTGATTGGCTCCTGAGGAGGAGTGGAGGTTTTCCTGCCAAGGCCACAGAGCATTGAAATCTCTAGGGCAGCCCTGGTCAAGAAAACGGCCCCAAGTGTGGTTTTTCCCTACTCCCAATCATTCTTATGCTTTCAGATACTTTGTGGACAGACACGCTAAGTGGAACATTCATGGAGAATATGTTTCAAAAACTTGGCCGTGACAGAAACGTATTTTAATACCATGTTTACACGTATACTTTGACGAATCGCTGCCTTCTCTGAGTCTGGGATTTGTGTCATGCATACAAGGTATTTGCTCACTTCCATAAATTAAATACATTCACCCCTGTTTTCTTAACTTGTTTGCTTGTGTTACCGTGCATACATCTCCAGACGGTCACCGTTTCTCTGAATATAACTGTGGTCATTCGGTCAGTGTATGGCTTAGCAATACCCTCAGATAACGGTGCTGGGATTTAGGCTCAGTTCTCTGTCACTTGCTGTGCAGCAGTACTGCATCCTGTACTCTAAATCCCATTGATTAGACCAACAACTTGCTAGGCAAAGATCACTTACAGCCTATCACTAGTCATCACGTACAACATCCCTTTTCCTGTATACACTTTGAGAAGCGTTTACATTGAGAAACAAGAAGGATTTCTTACTTAGAACTTGAAACCCCAAATCTGCTTCGAATGGGATTCAATGACGTTTCATGTACATCTCGTTCCACCATCATTGTGAGGATTAAATGAGGTGATACATGTATGGAATCCAGCTTAGAGAAGTAGGAATGGATAGTATATATTCTATATATGTGACTGATTATTCCCCTTATGAAAAATCTTAATAAATGGAGCTATTTGTATAAGTACATATGTGAGGATGTGGTCAAGTCATTCATGACCATGGAGGAGAGACCGAAATTATCTAGACTATAGAGCCACGATTTTACTTTACTGGGTGTATAAGTTTGAGATCAGCATAGAACCTAGAGCTTGTAGCTTTCGGAATCACTGCATCATAAGGAGGTATTTTGCACGGAAGATGTGCATTCTACAAAGGTGGATGTGATGGGCACCTGAACCATCCCCTTCTGTCTCTCCCTTGTAAGTAGGCTCTGATACTAAAAATCTGAGATGCTGCCCAGATAGAGATGATCATGAGAAAGCCTATTGCTGCATTTCTCCTAGCCTTGTGGAGAACTGTTGCATGGAACAGAAGAAGAGTTTTTACCTACCAATTCCTTTCAGGAAGCTAGTGTACATCAAATTAAATATGGGCTAATGTCGCTCGTGTGGTCATTCATTAACAACCTAAACAAAGTATCAAGAGATTACTCACAAGAATAAAATATCATGACCAAGCGCCCATCCATCGAAGCAATACAAGATGTCATTAACACTAGGAACATATCCATGTAACTCACCATATTAACAGATTAATGGAAGGAACAATCCTATGATCAGTTCAACAACTACACAAGTTTCTGAATAGAGGTCAACATATATTCCAAATTAAAATTCTTAGCAGAGCGGGATTGGAATGGAACCTCCTTCACTCCACTGTGAACATGGTGAAATGTTAAAAATTTCCCATCACCTATCAGGAATAAGGAGTTTGGAAAACTAATCCCAATTCTATTAACATTGTACTGCGTGTCTCAATGTGTTGTTGTAAAACGAGAGAAGGAAACAAAGGCATATTTAAAAAAAATTCTCACCTGAGCATATTCTTTCCATTGCTTTTTTAGAGAGTGGAAGGGGGATAAGGGCGGAGGGTGGGATAGAGGGAGGGAAAAAGTAAAAGAGAGAGAGAGAAAAGAGAGAGAGAGAGAGAGAGAGAGAGAGAGAGAGAGAGAGAGAGAGAGAGAGAAATAACCATGTGAGATAGACACAGTGATTGACTGCCTCTCACATATGACCAGACTGGGGCAGGGGATAGCACCTGCAATCTGGTAAGTACTCTTGACGGGGAATTGATTCCAAGTCCGGTAAGCCTGAGGGATGACAATCTAACCAATGAGCGAACCAGCCAATATAGCGTAATTTTCAAAAACACAGAAAAAAAATTTGTTAGCATTCAGAAATGATTGGGTTGTGCATAGTGAAACTTAGAATCTATCTAGAAATAGCCATTTGGGAACAATAATCCTCTATAATAAAAGGCTAATATGCAAATGAATGAAACGGCAGAACGACCGGTTACTATGATGCTCACTGACCACCAAGGGAAGACACTCAACGTAGAAGTTTCTCCTGGTGGTCAGTGCACTCCCACAGGGGGAATGCCACTCACCCAGAACTAGGGCTCACAGCTGGCGAGTGCAGAGGTGGTGGCGGGAGCCTCTCCCTCCTCCATGGCAGCGGAAAGGTTGTCCAACTGCCAGCTCAGTTGGACATCACCCAAGGGCTACTGGACTGCGAGAGGGCGCAGGCCATGCTGAGGGACCCACCCCCGAGTTCATGAATTTTGTGCACGGGGCCTCTAGTCATATATAACAAAGTTGCTGGAGACAATACCAATGTACAAGTATATCTGCATGAGAAAGCTCAATTGTAGTATGAAACGTCAGAAAATGACATAATTTTCAATAGCATCAAGTGTTTAGGAATATGCTTCACGAAAGATTTGCAAGATTCCTTGGAAAATGCTGCAAAACTTTATTGAGAGAACTTTATTTAACACTATAGTATCCAACTTAAGAATAATCTGTGTGAACAACAACAAAAAAAAAGAATAATCTGTGTGTCTTCAGATCATCTTCCCTTAAACGGGTGGTTTCCCTTCTCCTGCAAGGAAACAGAACTGGTGGGAACATTCCTTATTCTCATTACATTTAGATGACATTAAAGGTATACAAAGGACAAAGTTTAGAATTTATAAGACAGACATCCATGCACATATTTTACCAATATTGATTAATCACACCACTCTTTCTATTGGTACTCAGAAACTAAAAAAGACTGTTCCAGTTCAGAATACAGGAAATGAAATGAACATATTAAAAGGTGGTTTTAAGTACTAAGCAAGAAATGTATAAACTTTTTGAAAAATCTGAACACCATCCAACAGAAAACCCCTAAGAAACAAAAAACATTTACAAGAAATGCTTCGATTCTGACAACAAGGTAGCTAAAACAGAATTTTCACATTTATTCCTGCCTATGTGAAGTAAACAGAAAGGCCTGTACTGCCTTTGCTACTTCCTTATGGTGCAGAAAAAGCAAAAATGTTTTTCTGGACTCATTTAGCCCTTTTATGCAATTGTTTAAATAGGGTAGCCACGTATCCCCAATTCCATCTGTAGATCTTGTGTAAGTATAAATAATGCTTTTCTCACACTGTATGAGTTTCAATTTGTATAATCACTTTTACAATCACACGAATTTTACGTCAGTAGTATCATTTTTCATACCACAATGTGAAGCTTATTTATATAATGCCTTACAGTAATACAGAAAAACAACCATAAAGACAATACACACACACGCAAGCACACACACACACACACAGACACACAGACACACAGACACACACACACACACACACACACACACACACACACCGACACACACACAGACACACACACTTAAAGAATGAATGAATGGAGGGAGGAGGAAGCAGAGGGGAAGGAAGAATGAGAGAATGAGAAAGATACCTAGACAAGTAAAAAAAACTTTGGTTTCTAAAATTCATTGCTTTCTAAATACTTTCTAGAGGAATAGATAAAAAATATTGTATATATTGAAAGAGTAAAACATGGTGATTTGCTATATTATGCATTGTGGTATGATTACTAAGGTAAATGTATGTCATTAACCCATCCCTCAACTTGCCTAGTTAACTTCTATTTTTTGTGCTGAGAATGCTTAAGATATGTTCTCATCAAGTTTCATGTATATATTATCATGTCATTAATTAAAAGAGCTTAGGATGGACAATCTGAAGTAATTTCTGAAATTTTCCCATGGTATATTCTATTTTTAGATGTTCAGGTGCTACTGGATTATATTAGATAAAAGATGTTTTCCTGGTCTACGAACCATCCCATCCATTCTTTGAAAATATTAATTTAGTGTTCAAGAATATCTTTATTTTCAATTTAATAAAATACTCAGTATCTGTTGGTTTGCTGTTCATGTTCCTTATTGGGTACACTTAGGCTTTTTTTCATTTTCCTCAAGATTATGTAACTAATGGTATCTCTTCTTACGTATCTCTCCTAAGAGCCATCCTTTTCATTTATTAATTGCATTAGTTCTCATTTTCCTTAAGGTTTATACTCATATTACTTACTATATCTTTTCTCCTCAGTTTAGTTGCTTTGTTCCTTTCTCCTTATGTTTATTTATTTATTTATTGTCATCTGTAGCACATTTTTTTATTAAGGTATTATATGCGTACATATCTTACCATTGCCCACCCCAACCCCACTCCCATACATGCCCTCGCCCCCCAGCGTTTTTGTGTCCATTGGTTATGCTTATATGCATGCATACAAGTCCTTCAGTTGATCTGTTATCTCCCCCACCTCTCCCTAACCTTCCTGCTGTAATTTGACAGTCTGTTTGATGCTTTATTGTCTCTGTAATTGCAGTCTTAATAAATAACATATCTGCTTCTGGCATGTAAATGTGCTCTAGATTTAGTAACATCTCGCCCTTTACTTCAAGCTCGTCTCCATCCTCACCATCAGTCTTTGGCTGAGTCATTTCCTGGAGATCAGCTTCCAGGACAGGCCCTTAAAAGGTTTATCAATTTCAGTGGTAAATATGCCATATTTGATATGACTACAAAACATGATCTCATAGTACCTATATTTCTACAAGGAACATGGACTCATTAAATTTGACAGTGGTGACAGTGAGCATGTTTAGCATAGCTGTTTTCTTCACACCTGCCCTGAGCATTGATGATCGCTTGCACCCTCGGTACCTGATCAGAGAAAATGAAAACGGGACTATTTCTTGGTACTTCATAATTCAATCACTTGATGCTTCATTGGGGAAAGGACTAAAATGCAATTGTTTTTTTGAGCCAGAAGAATTCAAAATTTGACAGAATCTAAGAACAGGTATCCACGTCTACACATAGAAAAAGAAACATCAGTGGAGTGATTACTCATTATTTTAGTAGTTATGGGATTTCAGGTCAGGTGTTTCAATGTGACTCAAGAAGATAATTTATGACAACCAAGTCATAAAATTAAAGTAGCTTTGTATTCTTTCCAATACAACTAGAGTATCCAAGGATGATCATTGAAAATTAATATATTGTATTTGAATTCATTATGTAAGAGCATATATCAGTTTTGAAATTAAGAACTCTCCCAAAATTTTACAAATTATATTAAAGCTGGTAGGACAATCTACTTCAGTGTGTCTGTATATTTCATACAGCTGATAATTATTTCAAATGCTTTATCTGCAGAAATCATGAGAGAATCCAAGATTTATTAGCTGTGGTTTCAAGTACTTGTACTCAGAAGTAAGAAAATGTTTTCATATTTTATAATTCAATTTGCCTGCAAACCAGTGTGTGTCTCTATCTGATTATCTCTAAGTCAGGCAGTCATTTATTTTTGGGTCTGAAGGAATGTTCAAAATATCATTATATGTGAGTCTACGCATGTAATATTACGTTTGTTATTTTCGGTTATTAAAGGTATAATGTTGTGAAAATCAGAAAACACATAAATTGCATTCTTAATTACTAATATACCTGCTTCCAGCATTCCAATGGGCTCTGGATTTGCATAAGGTTGCCCAATGACTTCAGGATTATCTCCACGTTCACCCTTAGTCATTAGTATCACCATTTCTTGGGTATCAGCTTCCAGGTCAGTCCCTTAAAAAGAAAGTTATCAATTTCAGCAGTAAACATGAAAAATAAATTAGGAAAAGGTAACATTCATTTCTTGAGTTACATGAAAAAAAAAAGTCTGTAATCTAGTGTAATACTACGTGATAGAAAGATGACCTTTACATCCTGGTTTTTGTGTAGTATGAAACTTGTTCTAAATGACGATCTGAAGATCAACCTAAAGACATGTACATTCCCCATATATGACCATAGTGTATTAATACGAGTAGAGAGCATCAGCTATCAATGAAATCTGAGGTGTACACCATGGATAGTATTTTTATTTATTTATTTATTTATTTTTTTTTAAAAATTTCTTTATTGATTAAGGTGTCACATATTTTTCCTCATCCCCCCATTCCCATCCCACCCCTCTCCCCACGCATGCCCCAATCCCCTGTTGAACTTAACCGTTGGATAGGCTTATATGCATGCATACAGGTCCTTTGGTTGAACTCTCCCCCTCCCCCCACCCTCCCCCTACCCTCCCCTATCCTCCCTCTGAGGCCCGATAGTCCGATCGATGCCTCCTTGCTTCTGGTTCTGTTCTTATTCCTCAGTCTATGTTGTTCATCATTTCCCCTAGATGAGCGAGATCATATGTCACTAGATATATACTAATAAGAACTGAATGTGAGACGAGCAATAATAGTTATGCTGACAGGCAAATGAATCAATCTGTAGCGAGCTTCCCCCTGGACCACCAGTTCTTTTGAGACCCAATTTCGATGTCCAGTAGTTCCTTATGTGTACATGTCAGCACTGATCCCTCAGCTCTGGATGGTGGACAAATGGTGGTAATGGAGGTCCGACTCCCTCTGGTTTGGTCTCGGCCGAACCCAGGGGCACGGCGTCACCCGGACTAAGGGGCACGTGGCCTCACCCATACCCAAGGGGCGCGTGGTCTCACCCGGGCCTGGGACCCAGCCTCACCCGGATGGATCCAGGGGCGCACGGCCTCACCCGGACCCAGGATCTGGCTTCACCCGTACCCAGGGACGCTTGGCCACTCCCAGACCCAGGGCCACTTGGGCTCACCCGGGCCTAGGTGCACGAGGCCTCACCCGGATCCAGGGACACATGGTCTCACCCGGACCCAGGGACGCTTAGCCTCTCCCAGACCCAGGGGCACGTGGCCTCACCCGGGCCTAGGTGCACGAGGCCTCATCCGGATCCAGGGACACATGGTCTCACCCGGACCCAGGGACGCTTGGCCTCTCCCAGACCCAGGGCCACTTGGGCTCACCCGGGCCTAGGTGCACGAGGCCTCATCCGGATCCAGGGACGCATGGTCTCACCCGGACCCAGGGACGCTTGGCCTCTCCCAGACCCAGGGGCACGTGGCCTCACCCGGGCCTAGGTGCACGAGGCCTCACCCGGATCCAGGGACACATGGTCTCACCCGGACCCAGGGACGCTTGGCCTCTCCCAGACCCAGGGCCACTTGGGCTCACCCGGGCCTAGGTGCACGAGGCCTCACCCAGATCCTGGGACACATGGTCTCACCCGGACCCAGGGACGCTTGGCCTCTCCCAGACCCAGGGCCACTTGGGCTCACCCGGGCCTAGGTGCACGAGGCCTCACCCAATCCAGGGACACATGGTCTCACCCGGACCCAGGGACGCTTGGCCTCTCCCAGACCCAGGGCCACTTGGGCTCACCCGGGCCTAGGTGCACGAGGCCTCACCCGGATCCAGGGACACAGGGTCTCACCCGGACCCAGGGACGCTTGGCCTCTCCCAGACCCAGGGCCACTTGGGCTCACCCGGGCCTAGGTGCACGAGGCCTCACCCGGATCTTGGGACACATGGTCTCACCAGGATAGTATTTTTATTACAATTAAAATATAATGATCTAATTTCAAGCAAATCACCTAATTTCAGACCTAAAGCAACTAGAAAAAGCACAGAGTAAGTGCAAAGTCATATGAAGGAAATCAGAATGTCCAGAGTGAAAATAAACACAGTAGAATTTAAAAAGTAAATACAAAAGAAAAAGGGATTAGCTAAAGATCATATATGCATACCCGATGGACATGGTCAATATGTTTTTGAAGGCCGAGGGAGGCACATGTGGAAATTGGAGGAGGTCGGCCAAAGCGGGGGAAGTTGTATGCCAGTAATATTGTCAACATTAAAATTTGTAATAACAAAAAGTAAATAGAACCCGGAGCCGGTTCTTTGAAAAGATAGAGATTGATAATCCTTTAACCAGTCTCATTAAAAAAACAGAGAGGACTCAAATAAATGAAATAAGAAATGAAGGAGAATTATCAACAGACACCACAGAAATACAGAGGAATATAAGAAAATTTTAGGATTAAGCATATGCCAACAAGTGGGGCAATCTGGAAGAAATGGATGAATTCTTAGAAACATATAACCTTCCAAATTGAATTAATAAGAAACAGAAAATACGAACAGCCCTATTACAACTAATGAAATCACCTGTGTAAAAAATCAACAAAAAACAAAAACAACAACAACGACAACAACAACAAAACTTCCAAAAAATGAGTCTCTGACCAGATGATTTCACAGGTGAATTTTTCCAAACATTCAGAGAAACACAGACACCTATCCTACTAGGACTATTGTTAAAAAAATTGAGGAGGGGAGAAATCTCCCAAGCTCATTTCATGAGGCCAGCATAATCCTAATTCCAAAACCAAATAAAGACACTACAAGAAAGAAAATTATAGGCAAATATCTCTGATGAACATAGATGCAAAAATCCTCAACCAAATACAGGCAAACAAAACTGCTCAATAAATAAAAAAATCATATTCCCTGATGAAGAGGCATTTACTCCTGGGATGCAAGTTCAGTACAATACCCACAAATCAATTAATGTGATACTCAACAAAAACAAAATGAAGGCGAAAGATTATGTGAACAAGTCAAGAGATACAGCAAAAAACACATTTTTTTTTGGTAAAATCCAGTACCTACTTATGATAGAAACTGTTAGCAAATCGGGAATAAAGAAAACATAATTTATCATAATAAAGGCTATATGTGAAAAATCCAAAGGTAATATACTCACCTGGAAGAAACCAAAAGCATTTCCCTTATAGAAGGAAATTAAAGCACAGAAAATATAGATCAATGGGATAGAACAGAGATCCCAGAACCAAACCCATGTCTCTATGGTCTATTAATATTTTAAAAAGGAGCCAAAAACATGCATTATATAAAGGAAGTCTACTCAGTAAATGGAGTTGGCAAAATAGGACAGATAACATGTACAAAAATAAACTAGACCAACTTCTTACACCATACACACAAGAATAAACACAAAATGGGCTAAAGATTTCAATGTAGGACTGAAAACCATGAACCTCCTAGAAGAAAACACAGGCAATAAAATCTCTTACATTTCTCTCAGCAATATTTTTTATGACCTATGTTCTCAAGGAGATAGATCAGACATTAAAAGGGGTTTGAAAAGCAAAGAATGGGATAAAAAAATGGAAAGGCAACCTACTGAATGGGTGAAGATATTCTCTAATTGTACATACAATAAGGTGTCAATATCCAAAAATTAAAAAGAAGACATACACCCCTAACCGGTTTGGCTCAGTGGATGGTGCGTCGGCCTGTGGACTGAAGGGTCCCAGGTTCGATTCTGGTCAAGGGCATTTACCTTGGTTTTGGACACATCACCCATAGGAGGTGTGTGCAGCAGGCAGCTGATCAATGTTTCTCTCTCTTTGATGTTTCTAATTCTCTATCCCTCTCCCTTCCTGTCTGTAAAAAATCAATAAAATATATTTTAAAAAAAGAGGTCTCGTAAGTCAATACCAAAACCAAAACAAACAAAAAATCTAATTAAAAACTGGTCAGAGGACCTGAATAGACTCTTAGGGCTTACAAGTGGCCAATAGAAATATGATAAGATGCTCAATGTCACTAGTTATCAGAGAAATGCGCATGGAAACTTCAATGAACTTAAACCCACAAACAGTATCTTGTGATGAGGATGTGGAGAAACGGGAACCCACGTGCACTGTTGGCCCAATGCAGATCGATGCAGTCACTCAGGAAAACGGGGTGGAGGGTCCTCAAAAAATTTAAAATGAACTGCATTATGATCCGGTGACTATAAATTCTAAACCGATATGCGAAGAATTCCAAAATAGTCATCAGAAAGAATAGATGCTTGCCTGTGTTCATTAGAGCGTTATACTAGATATGGAAGCAAACCAAGTGCCCATCAATAGACAAGTGGATAAAAAATGGTGGTACACACACACATACACACTGGAATATTATGAGACCATACCAAAGAATGAAATATTGCCATTTGTGGCAGAATGGACAGACCTAGGTGGATAGGCTAACACTAATAGAAGGAAATAATTGAGGTAAAGAAAAGCAGTATAGGATTTCCAGCAAATTTTTACATTGCATTTTAAAATTAAACTAGATGCTTGGTGCACGAATATGTGAATGGGTGGGGTCTGAAGGCCTGGCTTGGGATCAGGGCCAATCAGGTTCTCTGCCTCTCCACCTCTTCCTTCCCCGCTGCCTGCATGCGGCCACCATGTGGTTCCCTCCCCCCTTCCCTCGCCATCTGTGTCTGCCAACACCCACTCCTAGTTTCCTGTCCCAGCCCAGGGCATGGCTGTCATTGGTTGAGCGGGACCTGCCAGCTGGTGGTAGGGACCAGGAAGTTGGCTGGTAGGCCCCTTTGGCGATTGGGGCGTCTGCCCCTTGGTGGTCAGTTCACGTCTCAATGACCAGTTGTTCCGGTCATTCCATTGTAAAGGTCACTTAGGTTTTGATATCTACAGATGTATTTTAACTGACATCTAACTGGAAAGGAGAGACACAGAAACAATAATGAGGGAGAATCACTGATCCGGTACTTCCTGAATGTCCCACAATGAGGATGGGGCCTGCAAAGTGGGCTTATACCCTGACTGGGAATTCAATCATGACCTCCTGGTTCATAGGTTGATGCTCAGCCAGTGAACACACCAGCGGCCTGTGTATTTTTTTTACACTGACTTTCCAACAGCTATGGTATGCACAATATGATAATCAGAGAGACCCACTGCCCTCCACAGGCAGTTTTCTTCCCTTCCCCTTCACCTGGAAGCTCAGGTGCTCCTGCATCTGCTTCCTCTTCCTCAGGTGTAACATCCAGATTCTCAGGGGGTGACTCCTCTTGTTTAGGTTTTTCATCACTGGGCTGCTGGTCCTAGGGGTGTGTGTGCGTTAATGGAAGGTTTTGTTGTTAATGCATGACAATCATAAAAATATACATACTATACACACAGGTATAATCACAAATAAGAATAAAGGCATTTTAGATATGATCTATTTATTCTTAATATTGTTTCTCTTCCCTCTGCCTGGTTCCTTTGATAGCAGCTGCCCACAAGGACTTCTAAATCTGAAGCTCTTTTCATCTCTCCTGGGATGGATATGGGCAGTCTGTGTTAATAAGCATGAGAAAGGAGACCTAGTGGGTATTTGCACTGGCAATTCCAGAGTGCAAACCTCCTGGATCAAGGTTTCCTTCCTAAGGAACACTCCTGGGCCAATGCTACTCCCTTATCAGCTCGGAAACTTTTAACACTGTACCTAGAGGCATTCAACAAAACTTACAGGAAAATACCTTTCTGGTAATAGACAGTTCAAATATCAAAGCACTCACAACCACAGGTCCAACCGGCTGGTCAGACTCTTTATCTTCAACTAGGATAGTACTCCAATCGGCTCTGGATGGCACATTCCGACTCATATTTCACCCTGGAAGTAGAACAATTTGATGAGGAAAATGTACTGAAGGGGGTAACTATATCACTTCCATGGCAAAATGATTCTTTTCTTTTTTTAACTTTAAAAGTACTTTAAAAGTAAGAGCACAGGCTTTCCGGTGATCGCAAATACAGGGGCTTAAAGCCACTGAGGTCATGGCCCTGCTGACTGCCACCACCTCAAGCAGGCGAGAAGGGACGACGTCTGCTGTCACAGCTGCCTTCCCCGTTGAGGAAGACATTGGGGAAAATACTGCTTGAAACCACACTTGAGTGACCACCGCTGTGGCCCCGCTCCAGTGATTAGGCCCATTTCCCGTCAGGTAAGCTCAGCCGGATCGCAGGGGAAGGCTCCGGGCTCTCCATGTGCCTGTGCTGCTTGGCGTTACCAGGAGGCACAGGTGACCAGACGCCATACCGAGGGCGGGGCCCGTTTCTCCCTCGGGACTCTGCTTGGGGCGCTCACACCTCGGGAGGGAGGGGACGCAGTTCCAGGGCCTCGGCGGGGCAGGCCCTCAGCATTCCCGTTTCTAGGCCCTTCCTTTGCCGCCCGCCCCGCCCCCCCTTCCCAGGGCCCCAAGGAGGACTGTGGATTCTGTGTTCTGTGGGCCGTTCCAGGTGCCTCCCGGACCCAGACACCCGAAACAATGTCCCCCAAACCCTTTATCGGACCCCTGCCCTGGTCGGCCCCGCACCCTCCTAGTCCAGGTCACACTAGGACTTCAAGGGCCATGGCGGCCATGATGCCCGAGAGGACAAAGGCACTGACCTCGAGGACCTTCCCCCTAGGAGGCCACAGGACCCGCAGCCCTGCCCCCACCGAAACCCGCGGGCCTTCTCCTCTCAGTCTCCCATAGTTCATTAATGTCCCGGAGGGCTGCTCTGTGAACCTACCAGTTGGATGTCAACCAGCGAGAACGAATCAAAATGGAAGGAACACGGCCGCCTGTTGCGCAGTTCTCCTCAGGGAATTGGTCAGCAAAGCGCATGCGCAGCATCCGACGTGGGTGAAAGGCACATGCGCAGCAGTGGGCATGCTCTGAAATGCGCGCGCGCGCAGCTATGGGCATGCGCAGGTATGAGCCTATGGGCTGATTGGCTCCTGAGGAGGAGTGGAGGTTTTCCTGCCAAGGCCACAGAGCATTGAAATCTCTAGGGCAGCCCTGGTCAAGAAAACGGCCCCAAGTGTGGTTTTTCCCTACTCCCAATCATTCTTATGCTTTCAGATACTTTGTGGACAGACACGCTAAGTGGAACATTCATGGAGAATATGTTTCAAAAACTTGGCCGTGACAGAAACGTATTTTAATACCATGTTTACACGTATACTTTGACGAATCGCTGCCTTCTCTGAGTCTGGGATTTGTGTCATGCATACAAGGTATTTGCTCACTTCCATAAATTAAATACATTCACCCCTGTTTTCTTAACTTGTTTGCTTGTGTTACCGTGCATACATCTCCAGACGGTCACCGTTTCTCTGAATATAACTGTGGTCATTCGGTCAGTGTATGGCTTAGCAATACCCTCAGATAACGGTGCTGGGATTTAGGCTCAGTTCTCTGTCACTTGCTGTGCAGCAGTACTGCATCCTGTACTCTAAATCCCATTGATTAGACCAACAACTTGCTAGGCAAAGATCACTTACAGCCTATCACTAGTCATCACGTACAACATCCCTTTTCCTGTATACACTTTGAGAAGCGTTTACATTGAGAAACAAGAAGGATTTCTTACTTAGAACTTGAAACCCCAAATCTGCTTCGAATGGGATTCAATGACGTTTCATGTACATCTCGTTCCACCATCATTGTGAGGATTAAATGAGGTGATACATGTATGGAATCCAGCTTAGAGAAGTAGGAATGGATAGTATATATTCTATATATGTGACTGATTATTCCCCTTATGAAAAATCTTAATAAATGGAGCTATTTGTATAAGTACATATGTGAGGATGTGGTCAAGTCATTCATGACCATGGAGGAGAGACCGAAATTATCTAGACTATAGAGCCACGATTTTACTTTACTGGGTGTATAAGTTTGAGATCAGCATAGAACCTAGAGCTTGTAGCTTTCGGAATCACTGCATCATAAGGAGGTATTTTGCACGGAAGATGTGCATTCTACAAAGGTGGATGTGATGGGCACCTGAACCATCCCCTTCTGTCTCTCCCTTGTAAGTAGGCTCTGATACTAAAAATCTGAGATGCTGCCCAGATAGAGATGATCATGAGAAAGCCTATTGCTGCATTTCTCCTAGCCTTGTGGAGAACTGTTGCATGGAACAGAGGAAGAGTTTTTACCTACCAATTCCTTTCAGGAAGCTAGTGTACATCAAATTAAATATGGGCTAATGTCGCTCGTGTGGTCATTCATTAACAACCTAAACAAAGTATCAAGAGATTACTCACAAGAATAAAATATCATGACCAAGCGCCCATCCATCGAAGCAATACAAGATGTCATTAACACTAGGAACATATCCATGTAACTCACCATATTAACAGATTAATGGAAGGAACAATCCTATGATCAGTTCAACAACTACACAAGTTTCTGAATAGAGGTCAACATATATTCCAAATTAAAATTCTTAGCAGAGCGGGATTGGAATGGAACCTCCTTCACTCCACTGTGAACATGGTGAAATGTTAAAAATTTCCCATCACCTATCAGGAATAAGGAGTTTGGAAAACTAATCCCAATTCTATTAACATTGTACTGCGTGTCTCAATGTGTTGTTGTAAAACGAGAGAAGGAAACAAAGGCATATTTAAAAAAAATTCTCACCTGAGCATATTCTTTCCATTGCTTTTTTAGAGAGTGGAAGGGGGATAAGGGCGGAGGGTGGGACAGAGGGAGGGAAAAAGTAAAAGAGAGACAGAGAGAGAGAGAGAGAGAGAGAGAGAGAGAGAGAGAGAGAGAGAGATAACCATGTGAGATAGACACAGTGATTGACTGCCTCCCACATATGACCAGACTGGGGCAGGGGATAGCACCTGCAATCTGGTAAGTACTCTTGACGGGGAATTGATTCCAAGTCCGGTAAGCCTGAGGGATGACAATCTAACCAATGAGCGAACCGGCCAATATAGCGTAATTTTCAAAAACAGAAAAAAATTTGTTAGCATTCAGAAATGATTGGGTTGTGCATAGTGAAACTTAGAATCTATCTAGAAATAGCCATTTGGGAACAATAATCCTCTATAATAAAAGGCTAATATGCAAATGAATGAAACGGCAGAACGACCGGTTACTATGATGCTCACTGACCACCAAGGGAAGACACTCAACGTAGAAGTTTCTCCTGGTGGTCAGTGCACTACCACAGGGGGAATGCCACTCACCCAGAACTAGGGCTCACAGCTGGCGAGTGCAGAGGTGGTGGCGGGAGCCTCTCCCTCCTCCATGGCAGCGGAAAGGTTGTCCAACTGCCAGCTCAGTTGGACATCACCCACGGGCTACTGGACTGCGAGAGGGCGCAGGCCATGCTGACGGACCCACCCCCGAGTTCATGAATTTTGTGCACGGGGCCTCTAGTCATATATAACAAGGTTGCTGGAGACAATACCAATGTACAAATATATCTGCATGAGAAAGCTCAATTGTAGTATGAAACGTCAGAAAATGACATAATTTTCAATAGCATCAAGTGTTTAGGAATATGCTTCACGAAAGATTTGCAAGATTCCTTGGAAAATGCTGCAAAACTTTATTGAGAGAACTTTATTTAACACTATAGTATCCAACTTAAGAATAATCTGTGTGAACAACAACAAAAAAAAAGAATAATCTGTGTGTCTTCAGATCATCTTCCCTTAAACGGGTGGTTTCCCTTCTCCTGCAAGGAAACAGAACTGGTGGGAACATTCCTTATTCTCATTACATTTAGATGACATTAAAGGTATACAAAGGACAAAGTTTAGAATTTATAAGACAGACATCCATGCACATATTTTACCAATATTGATTAATCACACCACTCTTTCTATTGGTACTCAGAAACTAAAAAAGACTGTTCCAGTTCAGAATACAGGAAATGAAATGAACATATTAAAAGGTGGTTTTAAGTACTAAGCAAGAAATGTATAAACTTTTTGAAAAATCTGAACACCATCCAACAGAAAACCCCTAAGAAACAAAAAACATTTACAAGAAATGCTTCGATTCTGACAACAAGGTAGCTAAAACAGAATTTTCACATTTATTCCTGCCTATGTGAAGTAAACAGAAAGGCCTGTACTGCCTTTGCTACTTCCTTATGGTGCAGAAAAAGCAAAAATGTTTTTCTGGACTCATTTAGCCCTTTTATGCAATTGTTTAAATAGGGTAGCCACGTATCCCCAATTCCATCTGTAGATCTTGTGTAAGTATAAATAATGCTTTTCTCACACTGTATGAGTTTCAATTTGTATAATCACTTTTACAATCACACGAATTTTACGTCAGTAGTATCATTTTTCATACCACAATGTGAAGCTTATTTATATAATGCCTTACAGTAATACAGAAAAACAACCATAAAGACAATACACACACACGCAAGCACACACACACACACACAGACACACAGACACACACACACACACACACATACACACACACACACCGACACACACACACACACACACTTAAAGAATGAATGGAGGGAGGAGGAAGCAGAGGGGAAGGAAGAATGAGAGAATGAGAAAGATACCTAGACAAGTAAAAAAAACTTTGGTTTCTAAAATTCATTGCTTTCTAAATACTTTCTAGAGGAATAGTTAAAAAATATTGTATATATTGAAAGAGTAAAACATGGTGATTTGCTGTATTATGCATTGTGGTATGATTACTAAGGTAAATGTATGTCATTAACCCATCCCTCAACTTGCCTAGTTAACTTCTATTTTTTTGTGCTGAGAATGCTTAAGATATGTTCTCATCAAGTTTCATGTATATATTATCATGTCATTAATTACAAGAGCTTAGGATGGACAATCTGAAGTAATTTCTGAAATTTTCCCACGGTATACTCTATTTTTAGATGTTCAGGTGCTACTGGATTATATTAGATAAAAGATGTTTTCCTGGTCTACGAACCATCCCATCCATTCTTTGAAAATATTAATTTAGTGTTCAAGAATATCTTTATTTTCAATTTAATAAAATACTCAGTATCTGTTGGTTTGCTGTTCATGTTCCTTATTGGGTACACTTAGGCTTTTTTCATTTTCCTCAAGATTATGTAACTAATGGAATCTCTTCTTACGTATCTCTCCTAAGAGCCATCCTTTTCATTTATTAATTGCATTAGTTCTCATTTTCCTTAAGGTTTATACTCATATTACTTACTATATCTTTTCTCCTCAGTTTAGTTGCTTTGTTCCTTTCCCCTTATGTTTATTTATTTATTTATTGTCATCTGTAGCACATTTTTTTATTAAGGTATTATATGCGTACATATCTTACCATTGCCCACCCCAACCCCACTCCCATACATGCCCTCGCCCCCCAGCGTTGTTGTGTCCATTGGTTATGCTTATATGCATGCATACAAGTCCTTCAGTTGATCTGTTATCTCCCCCACCTCTCCCTAACCTTCCTGCTGTAATTTGACAGTCTGTTTGATGCTTTATTGTCTCTGTAATTGCAGTCTTAATAAATAACATATCTGCTTCTGGCATGTAAATGTGCTCTAGATTTAGTAACATCTCGCCCTTTACTTCAAGCTCGTCTCCATCCTCACCATCAGTCTTTGGCTGAGTCATTTCCTGGAGATCAGCTTCCAGGACAGGCCCTTAAAAGGTTTATCAATTTCAGTGGTAAATATGCCATATTTGATATGACTACAAAACATGATCTCATAGTACCTATATTTCTACAAGGAACATGGACTCATTAAATTTGACAGTGGTGACAGTGAGCATGTTTAGCATAGCTGTTTTCTTCACACCTGCCCTGAGCATTGATGATCGCCTGCACCCTCGGTACCTGATCAGAGAAAATGAAAACGGGACTATTTCTTGGTACTTCATAATTCAATCACTTGATGCTTCATTGGGGAAAGGACTAAAATGCAATTGTTTTTTTGAGCCAGAAGAATTCAAAATTTGACAGAATCTAAGAACAGGTATCCACGTCTACACATAGAAAAAGAAACATCAGTGGAGTGATTACTCATTATTTTAGTAGTTATGGGATTTCAGGTCAGGTGTTTCAATGTGACTCAAGAAGATAATTTATGACAACCAAGTCATAAAATTAAAGTACCTTTGTATTCTTTCCAATACAACTAGAGTATCCAAGGATGATCATTGAAAATTAATATGTTGTATTTGAATTCATTATGTAAGAGCATATATCAGTTTTGAAATTAAGAACTCTCCCAAAATTTTACAAATTATATTAAAGCTGGTAGGACAATCTACTTCAGTGTGTCTGTATATTTCATACAGCTGATAATTATTTCAAATGCTTTATCTGCAGAAATCATGAGAGAATCCAAGATTTATTAGCTGTGGTTTCAAGTACTTGTACTCAGAAGTAAGAAAATGTTTTCATATTTTATAATTCAATTTGCCTGCAAACCGGTGTGTGTCTCTATCTGATTATCTCTAAGTCAGGCAGTCATTTATTTTTGGGTCTGAAGGAATGTTCAAAATATCATTATATGTGAGTCTACGCATGTAATATTACGTTTGTTATTTTTGGTTATTAAAGGTATAATATTGTGAAAATCAGAAAACACATAAATTGCATTCTTAATTACTAATATACCTGCTTCCAGCATTCCAATGGGCTCTGGATTTGCGTAAGGTTGCCCAATGACGTCAGGATTATCTCCACGTTCACCCTTAGTCATTAGTATCACCATTTCTTGGGTATCAGCTTCCAGGTCAGTCCCTTAAAAAGAAAGTTATCAATTTCAGCAGTAAACATGAAAAATAAATTAGGAAAAGGTAACATTCATTTCTTGAGTTACATGAAAAAAAAAAAAAGTCTGTAATCTAGTGTAATACTACGTGATAGAAAGATGACCTTTACATCCTGGTTTTTGTGTAGTATGAAACTTGTTCTAAATGACGATCTGAAGATCAACCTAAAGACATGCACATTCCCCATATATGACCATAGTGTATTAATACGAGTAGAGAGCATCAGCTATCAATGAAATCTGAGGTGTACACCATGGATAGTATTTTTATTTATTTATTTATTTATTTTTTTTTAAAAATTTCTTTATTGATTAAGGTGTCACATATTTTTCCTCATCCCCCCATTCCCATCCCACCCCTCTCCCCACGCATGCCCCAATCCCCTGTTGAACTTAACCGTTGGATAGGCTTATATGCATGCATACAGGTCCTTTGGTTGAACTCTCCCCCTCCCCCCACCCTCCCCCTACCCTCCCCTATCCTCCCTCTGAGGCCCGATAGTCCGATCGATGCCTCCTTGCTTCTGGTTCTGTTCTTATTCCTCAGTCTATGTTGTTCATCATTTCCCCTAGATGAGCGAGATCATATGTCACTAGATATATACTAATAAGAACTGAATGTGAGACGAGCAATAATAGTTATGCTGACAGGCAAATGAATCAATCTGTAGCGAGCTTCCCCCTGGACCACCAGTTCTTTTGAGACCCAATTTCGATGTCCAGTAGTTCCTTATGTGTACATGTCAGCACTGATCCCTCAGCTCTGGATGGTGGACAAATGGTGGTAATGGAGGTCCGACTCCCTCTGGTTTGGTCTCGGCCGAACCCAGGGGCACGGCGTCACCCGGACTAAGGGGCACGTGGCCTCACCCATACCCAAGGGGCGCGTGGTCTCACCCGGGCCTGGGACCCAGCCTCACCCGGATGGATCCAGGGGCGCACGGCCTCACCCGGACCCAGGATCTGGCTTCACCCGTACCCAGGGACGCTTGGCCTCTCCCAGACCCAGGGGCACGTGGCCTCACCCGAGCTTATTTGCACAAGGCCTCACCTGGATCCAGGGACACATGGTCTCTCCCGGACGCAGGGACGCTTGGCCTCTCCCAGACCCAGGGCCACTTGGGCTCACCCGGGCCTAGGTGCACTAGGCCTCATCCGGATCCAGGGACGCATGGTGTCACCCGGACCCAGGGATGCTTGGCCTCTCCCAGACCCAGGGGCACGTGGCCTCACCCGGGCCTAGGTGCACGAGGCCTCACCCGGATCCAGGGACACATGGTCTCACCCGGACCCAGGAACGTTTGGCCACTCCCAGACCCAGGGCCACTTGGGCTCACCCGGGCCTAGGTGCACGAGGCCTCACCCGGATCCAGGGACACATGGTCTCACCCGGACCCAGGGACGCTTTGCCTCTCCCAGACCCAGGGGCACGTGGCCTCACCCGGGCCTAGGTGCACGAGGCCTCATCCGGATCCAGGGACACATGGTCTCACCCGGACCCAGGGACGCTTGGCCTCTCCCAGACCCAGGGCCACTTGGGCTCACCCGGGCCTAGGTGCACGAGGCCTCATCCGGATCCAGGGACGCATGGTCTCACCCGGACCCAGGGACGCTTGGCCTCTCCCAGACCCAGGGGCACGTGGCCTCACCCGGGCCTAGGTGCACGAGGCCTCACCCGGATCCAGGGACACATGGTCTCACCCGGACCCAGGGACGCTTGGCCTCTCCCAGACCCAGGGCCACTTGGGCTCACCCGGGCCTAGGTGCACGAGGCCTCACCCGGATCCTGGGACACATGGTCTCACCCGGACCCAGGGACGCTTGGCCTCTCCCAAACCCAGGGCCACTTGGGCTCACCCGGGCCTAGGTGCACGAGGCCTCACCCGATCCAGGGACACATGGTCTCACCCGGACCCAGGGATGCTTGGCCTCTCCCAGACCCAGGGCCACTTGGGCTCACCCGGGCCTAGGTGCACGAGGCCTCACCCGGATCCAGGGACGCATGGTCTCACCCGGACCCAGGGACGCTTGGCCTCTCCCAGACCCAGGGCCACTTGGGCTCACCCGGGCCTAGGTGCACGAGGCCTCACCCGGATCTTGGGACACATGGTCTCACCAGGATAGTATTTTTATTACAATTAAAATATAATGATCTAATTTCAAGCAAATCACCTAATTTCAGACCTAAAGCAACTAGAAAAAGCACAGAGTAAGTGCAAAGTCATATGAAGGAAATCAGAATGTCCAGAGTGAAAATAAACACAGTAGAATTTAAAAAGTAAATACAAAAGAAAAAGGGATTAGCTAAAGATCATATATGCATACCCGATGGACATGGTCAATATGTTTTTGAAGGCCGAGGGAGGCACATGTGGAAATTGGAGGAGGTCGGCCAAAGCGGGGGAAGTTGTATGCCAGTAATATTGTCAACATTAAAATTTGTAATAACAAAAAGTAAATAGAACCCGGAGCCGGTTCTTTGAAAAGATAGAGATTGATAATCCTTTAACCAGTCTCATTAAAAAAACAGAGAGGACTCAAATAAATGAAATAAGAAATGAAGGAGAATTATCAACAGACACCACAGAAATACAGAGGAATATAAGAAAATTTTAGGATTAAGCATATGCCAACAAGTGGGGCAATCTGGAAGAAATGGATGAATTCTTAGAAACATATAACCTTCCAAATTGAATTAATAAGAAACAGAAAATACGAACAGCCCTATTACAACTAATGAAATCACCTGTGTAAAAAATCAACAAAAAACAAAAACAACAACAACGACAACAACAACAAAACTTCCAAAAAATGAGTCTCTGACCAGATGATTTCACAGGTGAATTTTTCCAAACATTCAGAGAAACACAGACACCTATCCTACTAGGACTATTGTTAAAAAAATTGAGGAGGGGAGAAATCTCCCAAGCTCATTTCATGAGGCCAGCATAATCCTAATTCCAAAACCAAATAAAGACACTACAAGAAAGAAAATTATAGGCAAATATCTCTGATGAACATAGATGCAAAAATCCTCAACCAAATACAGGCAAACAAAACTGCTCAATAAATAAAAAAATCATATTCCCTGATGAAGAGGCATTTACTCCTGGGATGCAAGTTCAGTACAATACCCACAAATCAATTAATGTGATACTCAACAAAAACAAAATGAAGGCGAAAGATTATGTGAACAAGTCAAGAGATACAGCAAAAAACACATTTTTTTTTGGTAAAATCCAGTACCTACTTATGATAGAAACTGTTAGCAAATCGGGAATAAAGAAAACATAATTTATCATAATAAAGGCTATATGTGAGAAATCCAAAGGTAATATACTCACCTGGAAGAAACCAAAAGCATTTCCCTTATAGAAGGAAATTAAAGCACAGAAAATATAGATCAATGGGATAGAACAGAGATCCCAGAACCAAACCCATGTCTCTATGGTCTATTAATATTTTAAAAAGGAGCCAAAAACATGCATTATATAAAGGAAGTCTACTCAGTAAATGGAGTTGGCAAAATAGGACAGATAACATGTACAAAAATAAACTAGACCAACTTCTTACACCATACACACAAGAATAAACACAAAATGGGCTAAAGATGTAAATGTAGGACTGAAAACCATGAACCTCCTAGAAGAAAACACAGGCAATAAAATCTCTTACATTTCTCTCAGCAATATTTTTTATGACCTATGTTCTCAAGGAGATAGATCAGACATTAAAAGGGGTTTGAAAAGCAAAGAATGGGATAAAAAAATGGAAAGGCAACCTACTCAATGGGTGAAGATATTCTCTAATTGTACATACAATAAGGTGTCAATATCCAAAAATTGAAAAGAAGACATACACCCCTAACCGGTTTGGCTCAGTGGATGGTGCGTCGGCCTGTGGACTGAAGGGTCCCAGGTCCGATTCTGGTCAAGGGCATTTACCTTGGTTTTGGACACATCACCCATAGGAGGTGTGTGCAGCAGGCAGCTGATCAATGTTTCTCTCTCTTTGATGTTTCTAATTCTCGATCCCTCTCCCTTCCTGTCTGTAAAAAATCAATAAAATATATTTTAAAAAAAGAGGTCTCGTAAGTCAATACCAAAACCAAAACAAACAAAAAATCTAATTAAAACCTGGTCAGAGGACCTGAATAGACTCTTAGGGCTTACAAGTGGCCAAGAGAAATATGATAAGATGCTCAATGTCACTAGTTATCAGAGAAATGCGCATGGAAACTTCAATGAACTTAAACCCACAAACAGTATCTTGTGATGAGGATGTGGAGAAACGGGAACCCACGTGCACTGTTGGCCCAATGCAGATCGATGCAGTCACTCAGGAAAACCGGGTGGAGGGTCCTCAAAAAATTTAAAATGAACTGCATTATGATCCGGTGATTATAAATTCTAAACCGATATGCGAAGAATTCCAAAACAGTCATCAGAAAGAATAGATGCTTGCCTGTGTTCATTAGAGCGTTATACAAGATATGGAAGCAAACCAAGTGCCCATCAATAGACAAGTGGATAAAAAATGGTGGTACACACACACATACACACTGGAATATTATGAGACCATACCAAAGAATGAAATATTGCCATTTGTGGCAGAATGGACAGACCTAGGTGGATGGGCTAACACTAAGAGAAGGAAATAATTGAGGTAAAGACAAGCAGTATAGGATTTCCAGGAAATTTTTACATTGCATTTTAAAATTAAACTAGATGCTTGGTGCACGAATATGTGAATGGGTGGGGTCTGAAGGCCTGGCTTGGGATTAGGGCCAATGAGGTTCTCTGCCTCTCCACCTCTTCCTTCCCCGCTGCCTGCATGCGGCTACCATGTGGTTCCCTCCCCCCTTCCCTCGCCATCTGTGTCTGCCAACACCCACTCCTAGTTTCCTGTCCCAGCCCAGGGCATGGCTGTCATTGGTTGAGCGGGACCTGCCAGCTGGTGGTAGGGACCAGGAAGTTGGCTGGTAGGCCCCTTTGGCGATTGGGGCGTCTGCCCCTTGGTGGTCAGTTCACGTCTCAATGACCAGTTGTTCCGGTCATTCCATTGTAAAGGTCACTTAGGTTTTTATATCTACAGATGTATTTTAACTGACATCCAACTGGAAAGGAGAGACACAGAAACAATAATGAGGGAGAATCACTGATCCGCTACTTCCTGAATGCCCCACAATGAGGATGGGGCCTGCAAAGTGGGCTTATACCCTGACTGGGAATTCAATCATGACCTCCTGGTTCAGAGGTTGATGCTCAGCCAGTGAACACACCAGCGGCCTGTGTATTTTTTTTACACTGACTTTCCAACAGCTATGGTACGCGCAATATGATAGTCAGAGAGACCCACTGCCCTCCACAGGCAGTTTTCTTCCCTTCCCCTTCACCTGGAAGCTCAGGTGCTCCTGCATCTGCTTCCTCTTCCTCAGGTGTAACATCCAGATTCTCAGGGGGTGCCTCCTCTTGTTTAGGTTTTTCATCACTGGGCTGCTGGTCCTAGGGGTGTGTGTGCGTTAATGGAAGGTTTTGTTGTTAATGCATGACAATCATAAAAATATGCATACTATACACACAGGTATAATCACAAATAAGAATAAAGGCATTTTAGATATGATCTATTTATTCTTAATATTGTTTCTCTTCCCTCTGCCTGGTTCCTTTGATAGCAGCTGCCCACAAGGACTTCTAAATCTGAAGCTCTTTTAATCTCTCCTGGGATGGATATGGGCAGTCTGTGTTAATAAGCATGAGAAAGGAGACCTAGTGGGTATTTGCACTGGCAATTCCAGAGTGCAAACCTCCTGGATCAAGGTTTCCTTCCTCAGGAACCCTCCTGGGCCAATGCTACTCCCTTATCAGCTCGGAAGCTTTTAACACTGTACCTAGAGGCATTCAACAAAACGTACAGGAAAATACCTTTCTGGTAATAGACAGTTAAAATATCAAAGCACTCACAACCACAGGTCCAATCGGCTGGTCAGACTCTTCATCTTCAACTAGGATAGTACTCCAATCGGCTCTGGATGGCACATTCCGACTCATATTTCACCCTGGAAGTAGAACAATTTGATGAGGAAAATGTACTGAAGGGGGTAACTATATCACTTCCATGGCAAAATGATTCTTTTCTTTTTTTAACTTTGAAAGTACTTTAAAAGTAAGAGCACAGGCTTTCCGGTGATCGCAAATACAGGGGCTTAAAGCCACTGAGGTCATGGCCCTGCTGACTGCCACCACCTCAAGCAGGCGAGAAGGGACGACGTCTGCTGTCACAGCTGCCTTCCCCTTGAGGAAGACATTGGGGAAAATACTGCTTGAAACCACACTTGAGTGCCCACCGCTGTGGCCCCGCTCCAGTGATTAGGCCCATTTCCCGTCAGGTAAGCTCCGCCGGATCGCAGGGGAAGGCTCCGGGCTCTCCATGTGCCTGTGCTGCTTGGCGTTACCAGGAGGCACAGGTGACCAGACGCCATACCGAGGGCGGGGCCCGTTTCTCCCTCGGGACTCTGCTTGGGGCGCTACACACCTCGGGAGGGAGGGGACGCAGTTCCAGGGCCTCGGCGGGGCAGGCCCTCAGCATTCCCGTTTCTAGGCCCTTCCTTTGCCGCCAGCCCCGCACCCCGTTTCCGAGGGTCCCAAAGAGGACTGTGGATTCTGTGTTTTGTGGGCCGTTCCAGGTGCCTCCGGGACCCAGACACCCGAAACAATGTCCCCCAAACCCTTTATCGGACCCCTGCCCTGGTCGGCCCCGCACCCTCCTAGTCCAGGTCACACTAGGACTTCAAGGGCCATGGCGGCCATGATGCCCGAGAGGACAAAGGCGCTGACCTCGAGGACCTTCCCCCTAGGAGGTCCTCTCAGTCTCCCATAGTTAATTAAAGTCCCGGAGGGCTGCTCTGTGAACCTACCAGTTGGATGTCAACCAGCGAGAAGGAATCAAAATGGAAGGAACACGGCCGCCTGTTGCGCAGTTCTCCTCAGGGAATTGGTCAGCAAAGCGCATGCGCAGCATCCGACGTGGGTGAAAGGCACATGCGCAGCAGTGGGCATGCTCTGAAATGCGCGCGCGCAGCTATGGGCATGCGCAGGTACGAGCCTATGGGCTGATTGGCTCCTGAGAAGGAGTGGAGGTTTTCCTGCCAAGGCCACAGAGCATTGAAATCTCTAGGGCAGCCCTGGTCAAGAAAACGGCCCCAAGTGTGGTTTTTCCCTACTCCCAATCATTCTTATGCTTTCAGATACTTTGTGGACAGACACGCTAAGTGGAACATTCATGGAGAATATGTTTCAAAAACTTGGCCGTGACAGAAACGTATTTTAATACCATGTTTACACGTATACTTTGACGAATCGCTGCCTTCTCTGAGTCTGGGATTTGTGTCATGCATACAAGGTAATTGCTCACTTCCATAAATTAAATACATTCACCCCTGTTTTCTTAACTTGTTTGCTTGTGTTACCGTGCATACATCTCCAGACGGTCACCGTTTCTCTGAATATACCTGTGGTCATTCGGTCAGTGTATGGCTTAGCAATACCCTCAGATAACGGTGCTGGGATTTAGGCTCAGTTCTCTGTCACTTGCTGTGCAGCAGTACTGCACCCTGTACTCTAAATCCCATTGATTAGACCAACAACTTGCTAGGCAAAGATCACTTACAGCCTATCACTAGTCTTCATGGACAACAGCCCTTTTCCTGTATACACTTTTAGAAGCGTTTACATTGAGAAACAAGAAGGATTTCTTACTTAGAACTTGAAACCCCAAATCTGCTTCGAATGGGATTCAATGACGTTTCATGTACATCTCGTTCCACCTTAATTGTGAGGATTAAATGAGGTGATACATGTATAGAACCCAGTTTAGAGAAGTAGGAATGGATAGGATGTATTCTATAAATGTGATTGATTATTTCCATGATAAAAAATCTGAATGGAGTTATTGGTATAAGTACATAAGTGAGGATGTGGTCAAGTCATTCATGACCATGGAGGAGAGACTGAAATTATATAGACCATAGAGCCATGATTTTACTTTACTGGGTGTATAAGTTTGAGATCAGCATAGAACCTAGAGCAGGTAGCTTTCTGAATGACTGCATCATTAGAGAGGTATTCTGCAGGGAAGATGTGCATTCTGCAAAGGTGGATGTGATGGGCACCTGAACCGTCCCCTTCTGTCTCTCCCTTGTAAGTAGGCTCTGATACTAAAAATCTGAGATGCTGCCCAGATAGAGATGATCATGAGAAAGCTTATTGCTGCATTTCTCTTAGCCTTGTGGAGGACTGTTTCATGGAACAGAAGAAGAGTTTTTACCTACCAATTCCTTTCAGGAAGCTAGTGTACATCAAATAAAATATGGGCTAATGTCGCTCGTGTGGTCATTCATTAACAACCTAAACAAAGTATCAAGAGATTACTCACAAGAATAAAATATCATGACCAAGCGCACTTCCCTCGAAGCAATACAAGATTTGATTAACCCTAGGAACTTATCTATGTAACTCACCATATTAACAGATTAATGGAAGGAACAATCCTATGATCAGTTCAACAAGTACACAAGTTTCTGAATAGAGGTCAACATATATTCAAAATTAAAATTCTTAGCAGACTGAGTGTGGAATGGGATCTCCTTCACTCCACTGTGTACATGGTGAAATGTTAAAAATTTCCCATTTCCTATCAAAATAAGAAAAGTTTGGTAAAGTAATCCCAATTCTAGTAACATTGTACTGCATGGCTCAATGTGTTGTTGTAAAATGAGAGAAGGAAACAAAGGCATATTTTAAGAAAATACTCACCTGGGGATATTCTTTCCATTTTTTTTTTTTAGCACATGTGAATGGGGGATAAGGGAGGAGGGAGCAAGAGAGTTAGGGAGGGAGGGAAAGATAAAGATAAAGAGGGAGAGAGGTAGAAAAATAGCCATGTGAGATACACACATTGGTTGACTAACTTGCACATATGACCAGACTGGGGTAGTGGATAGAACTTGCAATCTGGTAAGTACTCTTGACAGATAATTGATTCCAAGATCTATAAGTCTGAGTGCTGACACTCTAACCAATGAGCAAAATCAGCTAATATAGCATAATTTATAAAGCTACAGAAAAAAATTTGTTACCATTTAGAAACGATTGGGTTGTGCATAGTGAAACTTAGAATCTATCTAGAAATAACCATTTGGAAACAATAATCCTCTATAATAAAAGGATAATATGGAAATCAACCAAACGGCAGAACGACCAGTCACTATGATGCCCACTGATCACCAGGGGGAAGACTCTCAAAGTAGGAGCTGCTCCCTGGTGGTCAGTGCATTCCCACAGAGGGAATGCCACTCACCCAGAATCTGGGCTCACAGCTGGTGAGTGCATAGTTGGTGGCAGGAGCCTCTACCAACTCCATGGCAGCAGTAAAGTTGTCCCACTGCCAGCTCAGTTGGACATCCCCTAAGGGCTACCAGACTACCTGAGGGTGCAGGCCATGCTGAGTGACCCACCCATGAGTGCATGAATTTCATGCACCAGGCCTCTAGTCATATATAACAAGGTTATTGTAGAGAACACCAATGTACAAATATATCAGCATAAGAAAGCTAAATTGTAGTGTAAAATATCAGAAAATGATATAATTTTTAATACTACCAAGGTTTTGGAAACACCACAAAAGATTCGCAAGATTCCTTGGATAATGCTGCAAAACTTTATTGAGAGAACTTTAACATTGTAGTATCCAACTTAAGAATAATCTGTGTGTCTTCGGATCATCTTCCTTTAAATGGTTGGTTTCCCTTCTCCTGCAAGGAAACAGAACTGGTGGGAACATTCCTTAGTCTCATCACATTTAGATGACATTAAAGGTACACAAAGGACAAAGTTTAGATTTTATAAGACAGACTTCCATGCACACATTTTACCAATATTGATTAATCACACCACTTTTTCTATTGGTACTCAGAAACAAAAAGACTGTTCCAGTTCAGAGCACAGGAAATGAAATGAAATGAACCTATTAAAAGGTGGTTTTAAATAGTAAGCAAAAAATGTATAAACTTTTTGAAAAATCTGAACACCATCCAACAGAAAACCCCTAAGAAACAAAAAACATTTACAAGAAATGCTTCGATTCTGAAAATAAGGTAGCTAAAACAGAATTTTCACATTTATTCCTGTCTATGTGAAGTAAACAGAAATTCCTGTACTGCCTTTGCTTCTTCCTTATGGTGAATGAAAAGCAAAAATGTTTCTTGGGCTCATTTAACCCTTTTATGCAAGTGTGTAAACAGGGTAACCTTGTATCCCCAATTCCATCTGTGGTCCTAGTGTAATTATAAATAATGCTTTTCTCACACTCTATGTGTTTCAATTTGTATAATCACTTTTACAATCACACGGATTTTAAGTCAGTAACATCATTTTTTATACCAAAATGTGAAGCTTATTTATATAATGCCTTACAGTAATACGGAAAAACAAACATAAAGACAACACACACACACACACACACAGGTAAAGAATGAATGAGAGTTTGAGAAAAAAAGATGGCGACTGGCAGGAAGGTAGGGAGAGAGAGAGTGTGAGTGAGGAACCCATAGAGGAGAGTGCAGATGTGTGTGTGTGTGTGTGTATGAGCTAGGGTCAGTTAGATTCTGCACGTCTTCCAAGGGGCTGCCTAACTGGGCAGTCCTAGCCAGCGGAGCCCTGCGCACAAAGCTAACACATCTCCGCGGCTGGTGCGGACGCCATCTTGAGAAACAGAGCTGCCTGAGACTCGGATCCTGGCTTCTGACACAAACCAGGACCCTGCAGCCACTGGGGACAGAGAACTGCTATCACAGCTTCAGACCAACAAACAACAAGAATCCAGACTTCCCAGCAGAATTCCGTGAGTCAAAGAGCCTATCCCCCTCCCCACAGGTGCGCAGACAGTGCCATAGTAACTGATAGATCCGCCCCTCGCCCAAGCCTCAGAGCTTTGCGCAGGGACTCGCTCCCCCTCAGGGAATTTGGCACACGCAGGACAGAAGCAGCTCCCTGTTGGGGAAATCTGTCAGTGTGCACAGAGGGCTCCCCTTCGGAGAATTTGGGGGAATTTGGCTTGCGGGTCACAGCTCCCCCTTCCGGGAATCTTAGTGCTTGCACAGAGGGGCTTCCCCTTTGGGGAATTTGGCGCGCAGGACAGACTCCGCCCCCCTTCCGGGACTCCGGTAGAGTGCACGGAGCCAGCTCACCTTCAGGAAATTAAGAGTGTGCGCCCTAGCCAGTTTGGCTCAGTAGAGAGAGCACACACAGGACGCAGCTCCACTTCAGGGAATTTGGCACGCCGGATACAGCTGCCTGGGATCCCTAACTCACAGCGCATTCACACTAAGAGCCAGCGACCCCAATTGTTGGTGCATGCACACACAGGGACCCTGATTCTCAACAAGAAACCGCACAAGGCAACAGAGACTCTGACACTCTAGTCTTGGTGCAGAGAAACTCTGACTCCTGGCACATGCTAAGGATCTCATTTTCGGCACATACCAACCGTGTGGTGCAGACAGGGCCCCTGATTCTAAGTGTGCACACGAGACCACACGGAACACTGGGGACACTGACCCTGGGCAAGTCTGGTTCCCACCAACCAAAGGCAGCCACACGTCCTAGTGTCAGAGCACTTCAGTGAAACTCGGGTGGAGCGAAGTCCCCACAGCACACAGCCCAGGTCCACGCAAACGGAAGCTTGAGCTTTCTGGTGATAGCCAGAATGGGGAAACGAAATAACTCACAGAGGAAAGAAAATGTGGAGTCGCCAAGAAAGGAAATCAGTGAAACTGAAGCTTGCAACATGACCAAAAAGGAGTTTAGAGTAATGGTCGTGGAATTTATACATCGGATGGATGAGAAAATCAACAACTTATGCAAGAATCAGGAAGAAATGAAAAGTGATATAGCTACAATCAAAAACACCATGGAAAGTTTCAACAGTAGACTACAAGAAGCAGAGGACCGAATTAGTGAGTTAGAAGATCAGGTACAGAAACAAGCTCAATCTGAACAGCAATTGGAGAAAAAAAATAAAAAGCAGGAGGAAGGCCTAAGGGAGCTTCGGGACAACATGAAACGAAGTAACATGCGTATAATAGGGCTGCCAGAAGGACAAGAAGAGCAGCAGGGATTAGAAAATCTATTTGAAGAAATAATGACAGAAAACTTCCTGGATATGGGAAAGATAAAAGTTACGCAAGTACAGAGAGTCCCAAGCAGGATCAACCCCAAAAGACCCACACCAAGACATGTCATAATTTCAATGGCAAATATAAATGATAAAGAGAGAATCTTAAAGGTGGCTAGAGAGAGACAGAGAGTTACCTACAAAGGAACACCCATCAGATTGTCAAATGATTACTCAACAGAAACACAACAAGCTGGGGTAGCAATACTTATATCTGACAAAATAGACCTCAAGGTAAATGCCATAACAAGAGATAAAGAAGGCCACTTCATAATACTAAAGGGAGAAATCCAACAAGAAGAAATAATTCTGGTAAACATATACGCTCCCAATATAGGAGCACCCAAATACATAAAAAAACTCCTGGAGGATTTCAAGGGAGAGATTAATAGCAATACAATCATAGCAGGAGACTTTAATACCCCACTATCACCACTGGACAAATCCTCTAAACAAAAAATCAGCAAAGAAACATCAATCCTAAATGAATCACTAGACCAGATGGAATTAATTGACATCTTTAGAACATTTCACCCCAAAGCCACAGAATATACATTCTTCTCAAAAGCACATGGGTCATTTTCAAATATAGACCATATGCTGGGTTACAGGCAAAGTCTCTTCAAATTCAAGAAGATAGAAATTATATCAAGCGTCTTCTCAGATCACAGTGGCATAAAACTGGAAATCAACTACAATAAATACAATCCAAAGAAATCAAACACATGAAGACTAAACAGCATGCTATTAAACCATGACAGGGTCACCAGAGAGATCAAGGAAGAAATAAAAAACATCATGGCAACAAATGACAATGAAAACACAACAATCCAAAATCTATGGGACACAGCGAAAGCAGTCTTGAGAGGGAAGTTCATAGCCCTACAAGCCTATTGCAAAAAACAAGAAACAATGGTAATAAATTACTTAACCCTACAACTCAAAGAGCTAGAAAAAGAGCAGCAAGAAAAGCCCAGTGTAACCAGAAGGAAGGAAATAAAAAAGATCAGAGCGGAGATAAATGACATAGAGACCAAAGAAACAATACAAAAGATCAACAAAACCAAGAGCTGGTTCTTTGAAAGGATAAACAAGATTGATGGACCTCTAGCCAGGCTCACCAAGAAGCAAAGAGAGAGGACCCAAATAAACAAAATCAGAAATGAAAGAGGTGAAATAACAACAGACCCCGCTGAGATACAAAGGATTGTTACAAAATACTACGAACAACTCTAATCCAACAAACTGGACAACCTGGAGGAAATGGACATATTCCTAGAAAAATATAACCTTCCAAAAATCAATCAAGAAGAATCTAAAGAGCTCAATAGGCCAATAACTATGGACGAAATTGAAGCAGTCATCAAAAAGCTTCCGGCAAACAAAAGCCCAGGGCCTGATGGCTTCACAGGAGAGTTTTACCAAACACTCAAGGAAGAACTAAAACCTATCCTCCTCAGACTATTCCAAAAAATTCAAGAAGAAGGAACACTTCCAGGCTCCTTCTATGAAGCCAGCATCACCCTAATACCAAAACCAGATAAAGACAACACAATGAAAGATAATTACAGACCAATATCCCTCATGAACACAGATCCCAAAATCCTCAACAAAATTCTAGCAAATCGGCTCCAGCAGTACATCAGAAAGATCACACACCATGACCAAGTAGGATTTATCCCAGGAATGCAAGGATGGTACAATATCTGCAAATCAATAAACGTGATACATCACATAAACAAATTGAGAGATAAAAATCACATAGTCATATCAATTGATGCAGAAAAAGCATTTGACAAAATCCAACACCCTTTCTTGATAAAAACTCTCAACAAGGTGGGAATAGAAGGCTCATACCTCAACATAATAAAAGCTATATATGATAAACCCACAGCAAACATCATACTCAATGGACAAAAACTAAAAACATTTCCCCTAAGAACAGGAACAAGACAGGGATGCCAACTCTCTCCACTACTGTTTGACATAGTACTGGAAGTATTAGCCATTGCAATTAGACAAGAAGAAGAAATAAAAGGCATCCAAATTGGAAAAGAACAAGTAAAGCTGTCTTTATTTGCAGACGACATGATATTGTACATAAAAAATCCGAAAGACTCCGTCAAAAAACTAATAGACTTAATAAATGAATTCGGCAATGTAGTAGGATACAAAATTAACGCCAAGAAATCTATGGCCTTTCTATACACCAATAGTGAACTTACAGACAGAGAGACTAAAAAGGCAATCCCATTTACCATCGCACCAAAAAAATTAAGATACCTAGGAATAAACTTAACTAAGGAAGTAAAAGACCTATACGCAGAAAACTACAGGACACTGAAAAAAGAGATAGAGGAAGACGTAAACAGATGGAAGAACATACCATGTTCCTGGATTGGTAGAATCAACATCATTAAAATGTCCATACTACCCAAAGCAATCTACAGATTCAATGCACTCCCCATCAAAATACCAACAGCATATTTCACAGACCTAGAAAGAACTCTCCAAAAATTCATCTGGAATAAAAAAAGACCCCGACTAGCCTCAGCAATCCTCAGAAAGAAGAATAAAGTAGGTGGGATCTCAATACCAGATTTCAAGCTGTATTACAAAGCCACTGTTCTCAAAACAGCCTGGTACTGGCACAAGAACAGACATATAGATCAATGGAACAGAATAGAGAACCCAGATATCGACCCAAACCACTATGCTCAATTAATATTTGACAAAGGAGGCAAGAACATACAATGGAGTCAAGACAGTCTCTTCAATAAATGGTGTTGGGAAAACTGGACAGATACATGCAAAAAAATGAAACTAGATCACCAACTTACACCATACACAAAAATAAACTCAAAATGGATACAGGACTTAAACATAAGACGGGAAACCATAAAAATACTAGAGGAATCCACAGGCAACAAAATCTCAGACATATGCACCAAGAACTTCTTCACTGACACTGCCCCTAGGGCAATGGAAGCTAAAGAGAAAATTAACAAATGGGACTACATCAAAATAAAAAGCTTTTTTACAGCAAAAGAAACCATCAACAAAACAACAAGAAAGCCCACTGCATGGGAAAACATATTTGCAAATGCTATCACTGATAAAGGTTTAATCTCCAACATCTACAGGCAGCTTATGCAACTTAATAAGAGGAAGATAAATGATCCAATAAAAAAATGGGCAACAGACCTAAACAGAATATTTTCAAAAGAAGACAGAAGGAAGGCCAAGAGACACATGAAAACATGTTCAAAGTCACTTATCATCCGAGAGATGCAAATCAAAACAACAATGAGGTACCATCTCACACCTGTCAGAATGGCTATCATCAACAAATCAACAAACAACAAGTGTTGGCGAGGATGCGGAGAAAAAGGAACCCTCGTGCACTGCTGGTGGGAATGCAGACTGGTGCAGCCACTGTGGAGAACAGTATGGAGCTTCCTCAAAAAACTGAAAATGGAACTCCCATTTGACCCAGTAATCCCACTCCTGGGAATATATCCGAAGAAACTAGAAACACCAATCAGAAAGGATTTATGCACCACTATGTTCATAGCAGCACAACTTACAATAGCTAAGATTTGGAAACAGCCTAGGTGCCCGTCAGCAGATGACTGGATCGGAAAACTGTGGTACATCTACACAATGGAATACTATGCTGCCATAAAAAAGAAGGAATTCTCATCATTTGCAGCAACCTGGGTGGAATTGGAGAACATTATGCTAAGTGAAATAAGCCAGTCAATGAAAGAAAAATACCACATGATCTCACTCATTTAGGGATAGTAAAGAACATTATAAAGTGGTGAACAAAAAGATAGATACAGAGACAGTAAAGCATCAAACAGACTGTCAAATTACAGGGGGAAAGTTTGGGAAAGGTGGGGGAGTTATGAAATCAAACGAAGGACTTGTATGCATGCATATAAGCATAAACAATGGACGCAAAACTCTGGGGGGGGGAGGGCATGTGTGGGTGTGGGGTGGGGGGGTAATAGTAAGATATGTACACATATAATACCTCAATAAAAATATTAAAAAAAACCCAAAAAACAAAAAAAAAAACACAGCAATGCGGTACCATCTCACACCTGTCAGAATGGCTATCATCAACAAATCAACAAACAACAAGTGTTGGCGAGGATGCGGAGAAAAAGGAACCCTCGTGCACTGCTGGTGGGAATGCAGACTGGTGCAGCCACTGTGGAGAACAGTATGGAGCTTCCTCAAAAAACTGAAAATGGAACTCCCATTTGACCCAGTAATCCCACTCCTGGGAATATATCCGAAGAAACTAGAAACACCAATCAGAAAGGATATATGCACCCCTATGTTCATAGCAGCACAATTCACCATAGCTAAGATTTGGAAACAGCCTAGGTGCCCGTCAGCAGATGACTGGATCGGAAAACTGTGGTACATCTACACAATGGAATACTATGCTGCCATAAAAAGAAGGAATTCTCATCATTTGCAGCAACCTGGGTGGAATTGGAGAACATTATGTTAAGTGAAATAAGCCAGTCAATGAAAGAAAAATACCACATGATCTCACTCATTTATGGGTAATAAAAAACATTATAAACTTGAACAAAAAGATAGATACAGAGACAGTAAAGCATCAAACAGACTGTCAAATTACAGGGGGAAAGTTAGGGAGAGGTGGGGGAGATAAGAGATCAATCAAAGGACTTGTATGCATGCATATAAGCATAACCAATGGATGCAAAACTCTGGGGGGTGAGGGCATATATGGGAGTGGGGTGGGGGGTGGCAATGGTAAGATATGTACACATATAATACCTTAATAAAAAAATTGAAAAAAAGAAAGTATTGGTACATATATACATCCTATCTAATAAAGAGGGAATATGCAAATTGCCTGTCACACCATCACAAAGATGGCAGTGCCCACAGTGGAGGTGGGGTTTCTGTAACACAAGATTGCTGTGCCTACAGCAGAGGCGGGGTTTCCGTAACATAAGATGACTATAACTACAGCAGAGGCTGAGTTCCCATAAGGAGCCTTAAGGAGTAATCAGCAGGGACCTGAGGCTGCGTGGCACTGGCCTGGGGCAGGGGACCTGAGCCTGCACCCCCTGCCTGGTGGGGCTTGACAGGGGACCTCAAGCTGCGCCCCCTGCCCCGGACTGGGGGACCTGGGGCTGCGCCCCTGCTCAGCAGGGCTTGATGGGGGACCTGAGGCTGTGCCCCCCACCAGGCAGTGATTGACGGGGCCCTGAGGCTGCACCCCTGACCCAGTGGGGCTCGATGGGGGACCTTAGGCTGCGCCCCTCTCCTGGCGCTGGGGTGGGGGACCTGAGGCTGCAGCCCCTGCCCAGCAGGGCTTGACAGGGGACCTCAGGCCACACCACCTGCCCTGGCACCGGGCCAGGGTCCCTGAGGCCATGCTCCCCACCTGGCGGGGTTTGACAGGGGACCTGAGGCTGCGCCCCCCACCAGGCAGGGCTTGACGGGGTCCTGAGGCTGTGCCCCAAACCAGGCCGGGCTAGATGGGGGACCTGAGGCTGTGCCCTCATTAGGGTGCCAGGCTGGGGGTCCTGAGGCCACACCCCCACCTGGCAGGGCTTGACAGGGAACCTCAGGCCATGCCCCCCGCCTGGCAGGGCTTGACAGGGGACCTCAAGGTGCGCCCCCTGCCCTGGTGCTGGGCCAGGGGACCTCAGGCTGTGCCTATCCCCCGACCCAGCAGGGCTTTACAGGGACCCTGAGCCTGTGCTCCCCACCTTGCAGGGCTTGACGGGGGACCTCAGGCTGCACCCCCTGCCCTGGTGCTGGGCCGAGGGACCTCAGGCCGTGCCCCCACCTTGGTGCCGGGCCAGGGACCTAAGGGTACACTGGAGGACCTGAGGCTGTGCCCCCCCTGCCCAGTGCCAGGCTGGGGGACCTGAGACTGTTCCCCCTCCTGGCAGGGCTTGACAGGGGACCTGAGGCTGCATCTCCACCCTGTGGGGCCTGACGGGGCCCCTGAGGCTGTGCCCCTCACCCAGCGGGGCTTGATGGGGACCTGAGGCTGCACCCCCTGCCTGACACCAGGCCATGGGAACTGAGGCCGTGCCTCCCACCCAGTGGGGCTTGGCAAGGGTAGGGCTGGCTGGGTCTGGATCTCGCCCAATGGGGGTGGGGCCAGCTGGGTCTGTATCTCATGCGATTTTGAGGTGCTGCAGGTGGGCAGGGACTTGACTCTGGGTCCTGCGGCGTGCCCCAGACTCTGACAGGAGGAAGATTTTCATATACATTTTACTAATTCTCTTTCATCTCTGATACTTCTATTATAGAGAAAGGGCAAATAGCAATAGTACATTATTTCCTCTAATTAAACCCCCTTTAATGTGCATGAATTTTGTGCACCAGGCCACTAGTACTATATACAATGGAATATTACTGGGCCATACAAAAGAATGAAATATTGCCATCTGCGGTAGCATGGATGAACCTAGATGGCATTATACTAAGTGAAGTAAGTAATTCAGATTAAGAAAAATATCATGATTTCACTAATATGTGGTATCTAAAGTATACTATATATATGAACAAACAAAATAGAGACAGACTCGTAGATACAGAGAACAGACTGATGGATGCCAAATGGGAGAGAGATTGGTGGACTATGTAAAAAAGGTGAAGAGGTTAAGAAGTACAAATTGGCAGTTTTTAAATAGTCATGGTGATATAAAGTCCAATATAGGTAATATAGCCAATCACATTGTTATAACTATGTATGGTGCCAGTTTGTTGCCCAACCTTATGCTGTATGCCTGAAATTAACATGAAGTAATATTGAATTATCTACACTAATAAAAGAGAAAAATGCTAATTGACTGTACCTTCGCTATGCCCAACAGCCAATCAGAGCGAGTATGCAAATTAACCCATAAAAGATGGCGGTTAATTTGCATATGCTGAGGGAGGGAGTAGTGAAGACTGAAGACAGCATAGAAGGAAGAGGGAGGGAAAGCAGAAAGCAAGACGGCTGCAGGAGGGAAAGTGCAGGCAGGGCGGGCGGTGGGCTGCGGCAGCAGCAGGTGGCAGAAAAGTGCGGGGTGGCAGCAGAAGGGAAAGCATGGGGCAGTGGTGGTGGGAGAGAAAGTGCAGGGGGGCGGTGGCTGTGGGAGGGAAAGTACAGAGGGTGGGGGGCAGCAGTGGCGGGAGGAAAAGCGTGGGGTGGGGGTGGGGGGCAGAGGCGGCAGGGAAAGCACAGGGTGGTGGGAGAGGTGGCGGTGGCAGGAGGGAAGCCCGCTGGAAGCCCTGTTCTTGCAGGAATCTTCCTGCAACGGGCCTCTAATATAGTATAATTGAAAATAAAACAAAAAAATTAAAAACAAAAATAAGACCTGGCTGGTTTGTTCAGTGGGTAGTTTGTCGGCCTGCAAACTGAGTGGTCCCAGGTTGGATTTCGGTCAAGGGCACATGGCTGTGCACTCAGGTAGTTCAGGAGGCAGTCAATTGATGATTCTCTCTCATCATTGATGTTTCTATCTCTCTTTCCCTCTCCCTTCCTATCTAAATAATAATAATAATAATAATAATAATAATAATAATAATAATAATAAAACACACACACACAACAAAAAGAAAAAGAAAATTTTCTGAAGGAGTGCCTGCATTTATGATTCTAGGACAAATCTTGGAACAACCAGAAACTTATTATGTTAAAATAATTAGTTATATTTAGGTGCAAAGGCCCTATATGTAACTTTGCATACATGAGTGTCATTCAGTAGAAAGTAGCAAAAGTAACATCAAATTTTTAGTGATAAACAGCAAAATTTCCATCTTACAATGAGAATACAGGAAGTAGGATGGTAATAAATTGATGGACTTTATTGTCAGGTTTGTCTTGGAAAACTTTTTAAAAATATATATATTTTATTGATTTTTTTTACAGAGAGAAAGGGAGAGGGATAGAGAGTTAGAAACATCGATGAGAGAGAAACATCGATCAGCTGCCTCCTGCACACCCCCCACTGGGGATGTGCCCGCAACCAAGGTACATGCCCTTGGCCTGCGGACTGGGAGCCTTCAGTCCGCAGGCCAACGCTCTATCCACTGAGCCAAACCGGTTAGGGCTGTCATGGAAAACTCTTAACGTTGAATAGCTAAAATAATCTGTAGCCTGAATTATGTAAATAATTAACTACCAGTGTTTGTTGAACATAGTTAAAAGAAGTAATTTCTGTTTCATAAAAATTAGAAGATACTTCTCATTTTCCTAATCTTGATAAGTTAGGAAACATCTCTTAAAGTCACTTAAAAATCACACACATATAATGACCTGTATGCCAGTATTCTCAATCAAAGGAAAGAGTGGCCATATTCCAGTGCACTCCTTTCTGAGGCTCTAACCTGCTCCACTGAACTGCATCTCTTCCTGGGTCAGTACTGAGCTACCTTACAGTTCAGACACGCTTGAGTATTTAGCATTTTATACAATACCATTGATTATTTCAGACACAAACATAGGTGGTAGCAAGACCACAAACCTTGGAATAAAGTATAACTTATGTCTCAGTGAGTCAAGTTCCCAGCCTCAGTTTTCTCAGTTATAAAATGGGGCTACCATTTTATACAAATAGGCTTGGTTTCAGGTGTTCTATGATGGGCTGACTTGGTCCTCTGCCCATGCTGATAAACATTGCTTACACTTGTGAAGCAATAACTGAGAAGGCCACTCAAAATGTTCTAAGAAGAACCAATTAAAATAGAAAACCAATGCACATTTTTGTAGTTAAAAAACTATACAGTTTGCTCTGGTTTAGCAAGGATTGTACTTTCAAGAACACTACACAAACCTTGAAGAAAAAGGGAAAGTTCATAGTGAAGGAGTGCGAGCAGCTGTGAATGATACAATCTTCACATTTTCAGTCAACTTCTAGGACATGTTTGCGTTGCTTTTTTATACTTACTTTCCAACAGCTATGGTATGCACAATACATGATAGACAGAGAGACCCCTGCCCCCCACAGGCAGTCTTCTTCCCTTCCCCTTCCCCTTGAACCTCAGGTGCTCCTGCATCTGCTTTCTCTTCATCAGGTGTAACATCCTGACTCTCAGTGGGTGGCTCCTCTTTTTGAGGTTGTTCATCACTGGGCTGCTGGTTCTAGGTTGTGTGTGTGTGTGTGTGTGTGTGTGTGTGTGTGTGTGTGTGTGAAAATGAAAGGTTTTGTTGTTAATACATGCCAATGATATAAATATAAGTAATACATATATATAATGAACTAGAGGCCCGATGCACGAAATTCGTGCACTGGGGTCCCTCAGCCCAACCTGCACCCTCTATAATCCAGGAGCTCTCAGGGGATGTCCTACTGATGGCTTAGGCCCACTCCCTGTGGTTCTCTGCTCTCTGTGGGCCTGGAGGTTTCACTGCAGCCCTGGAGATGAAGCCTCCATGCCCTGCTCTCCGCTCTCTGCCTGCCTCCGCCATGCGCCATGCGAAGGAAGCCCCAATGCCTTGCAGTGTGCTCTGTCTGCCAGGCCTGGGGGCTTTGAGGACACCGACACACTAAGGAAGCCCCAATGCCCTGTTGTCCTGGCTCTGTCTGTGGGGCCTGGGGGTTTTCCCGCCACCACCTTGCTAAGGAAGCCCCCATGCCCTGCTGTCTGAACTCTGTTTGCTGGGCCTGGGGCTTCCCCACTGCTGCAGAAGCCTCCATGCCCTGCTGTCTGGGCTCTGTCTGCCAGGCCTGGGGCTTTCCTGTTGCCACAGAAGCCTCCATGCCCTGCTGTCTGGGCTCTGTCTGCCAGGCCTGGGGCTTCCCCCGCCATCACCCTGCAAACGAAGCCTCCATGCCCTGCTGTCTGGGCTCTGTCTTCCAGGCCTGCGGCTTCCCCGCCATCACCCTGCAAATGAAGCCTCCGTGCCCTGCTGTCTGGGCTCTGACTGCCAGGCCTGGGGGTGTTCCCATCGCCACCGCGCTAAGGAAGCCTCCATGCCCAGCTGTCCAGGCTCTGTTTGCTGGGCCTGGGGCTTCCCTGCTGCCGCAGAAGCCTCCAAGCCCTGCTGACTGGGCTCTGTTTGCTGGGCCTGGGGCTACCCTGCTGCTGCGGAAGCCTCCATGCCCTTCTGTCCTGGCTCTGTTTGCAGGGCCTGGGGCTTCCTCGCTGCCATGCTAAGGAAGCCTCCATGCCCTGCTGTCCAGGCTCTGACTGCCGTGTCAGGGGGCAGATCAAAAACTCCTCCAGATCAAAAACACCTCTGGAGGCGGATCAGCCTCGCTGCTCCTGCGGACAGGCCGGACACTCCAGCAGCAGAGCTGAGGGGACTGGGTGCCACCATCTTGTGGCTATGGGGGCCGCCATTTTGTCACGGAAGTATGGTCAATTTGCATATTACTCTATTATTAGATAGGATAAGAATAAAGACATTTATAAACATGATATATTTATTTTTGTTGTTGTTAATCCGAGGAACAGACAGGAATCATATATGTGAGCGAGTCACATCGATAGTTTGCCTCCTGCATGTGCCCTGACTATGGAAACTGCAACCCAGGTATGTGCCCTTGGCCTGGAATCGAACCTCTGATACTTCTGCATGAGCCAATGCTTTATACCAGGGGTCCTCAAACTTTTTAAACAGGGGGCCAGTTCACTGTCCCTCAGACCATCGGAGAGCCAGACTACAGTTTTAAAAAAACTAGGAACAAATTCCTATGCACACTGCACATCTTATTTTGAAGTAAAAAAAACAAAACGGCAAAAACACCCGCATGTGGCCCGCGGGCCGTAGTTTGAAGACGCCTGCTTTATACAATGAGCAACATCGGCCAGCGCATGATATATTTATTAATGATGTTTTTCTTCTCTCGGCTTGCCTCCTCCAAGAGGAGCTGCCCAGAAGAGTTTTGGAAGCTCTTTCAAATTCTGCTGAAATCCATGTGGGCAGTCTATGTTAAAAAGCAGGAGAAAGGAGTCATAGGGGATATTTCCAGTGGCAACTGCAGAATGGAAGCCTCCTTCCTAATGAATCCTCCTGTATCAATACTTCCATCTCCTTACCAGAACGGAAGCTTTTCCCACTTTATATTCTTTAAACAAAACTTTCAGAAAAATAAATTTCTGGTAATAGACAACATCAAATACTGGAGGACTCACAGCCATGGGTTCAACTGGCTGCGGAGACTCTTCATCTTCTCCTAGTATTATTTTCCATAAGGATCTTGATGTTACATGCTGACTCATATTTCACACTGAAAGTAGAACATTTTGATTTGGAAAATGTACTTAAAAGTATAACTATACCATCAAAATGTCCATACTACCCAAAGCAATCTATAGATTCAATGCACTCCCCATTAAAATACCAACGGCATATTTCACAGACCCAGAACGAACTCTCCAAAAATTCATCTGGAATAAAAAAAGACCCCGAATAGCTGCACCAATCCTGAGAAAGAACAAAGTAGGTGGGGTCTCAATACCAGATATCAAGCTGTATTACAAAGCCTCTGTTCTCAAAACAGCCTGGTACTGGCACAAGAACAGACATATAGATAAATGAAATAGAATAGGGAACCCAGAAATCGACCCAAACCACTATGCCCAATTAATATTTGACAAAGGAGGCATCACCATACAATGGAGTCAAGAAGGTCTCTTCAATAAATGGTGTTGGGAAAATTGGAGAGATACATGAAAAAAAAAATGAAAGTAGACCACCAACTTACACCATACACAAAAATAAACTCAAAATGGATAAAGGACTTAAACATAATACAGGAAACTATAAAAATACTAGAGGAATCCACAGGCAGCACAATCTCAGACATATACTGAAGGAACTTCTTCACTGATACAGCTCCTAGGACAATGGAAACTAAAGAGAAAGTAAACAAATGCGACTATATCAAAATAAAAAGCTTTTGAACAGCAAAGGAAACCATCAACAAAACAACAAGAAAGCCCACTGCATGGGAGAACATATTTGCCAATGTTATCACCGATAAGGGTTTAATCTCCATTTACAGGGAACTCATACAACTTAACAAAAGGAAGATACACAATCCAATCAAAAAATGGGCAACGGACCTAAATAGAGACTTTTTGAAAGAAGACAGAAGACCAAGAAACATATGAAAACATGCTCAAAGTCAAAGGTGACCAGATTTTAACATTGGTAAAGCGGGACACCATTGACTGGGGGGAGGGGGGGGAGTTCTTGATTAAAAATTTGGTCTATATGGAGCAACAAAAATTTTCATAGAACGCAAAAACAGTATTGTAACATATTTTTTTAAAATTTCAACACATGTACAATTGACAAATATAAGTAAAAAATTATGTATAGTATTATTTTATTCTTTGGCATATTTCTCATTTGAGTGAATTTTTTTTAGTAGATTGTTGTCGTTGTTTAAAAGGTCATGAATTTGCCGTAACATAAGTCGTAAGTGTCACTTTCAAGGCCAGCGCTAGACTTTTTGCCGCCACTATAAAATATAAATAATACGAGTACTGTCTGCTAAATTCAAGAAAATTTATGTATTTATGAAATAAATAAATAAATTACTTACCTAAATTATCTGAATAGCTGATTTGTAATGACATCACTTGTTTAACTAGCTTACTAGCACGCAGTACGATGTGTATCGTCTGAGAGACAGTTACAAAATGTTTTCATCGTTGCCAATCCCAAAAAATGCCATTATTCATTAAGTCCAAACAATGGTGGTCGAATTCTAACAACTGATCAACAATGCGAACTTTGATAATCAGTTCTCGATAATCAGTTCTCAACAATTATTTGTTATTATTAAAGTTTAACATGAGAAAATTAACAAAAATAACATAAAACTCATATCCTGGCTAAATAGCCATATGGCCGCCGAACACCTTATATTCCCTTCCCGTTCTCCCGCCGTTCCCTAGCTTGTCGTACATTCTTTCCAAAAATCGGGACTTTTTTAAAACGCCGCGGGATGGGACAAATTGTTAAAAATCGGGAATGTCCCGCCAAAAGCTGGACGTCTGGTCACCTTATCAAAGTCACTAATTATCTGAGAGATGCAAATCAAGACGGCAATGCGGTACCATCTCACACCTGTCAGAATGGCTGTCATCAACAAATCAACAAACGACAAGTGTTGGTGAGGATGCAGAGAAAAAGGAACCCTCTTGCACTGCTGGTGAGAATGCAGACTGGTGCAGCCTATGCTGCTGTAAAAAAGAAGGAATTCCTAACATTTGCAACAACGTAGATGGAACTGGAGAGCATTATGCTAAGTGAAATGAGTCAGTCAGCGAAAGATAAATATCACATGATCTCACTCATCTATGGGAAATAATGAACAACATAAACTGATGAACAAAAACAGATCCAGAGACAGGGAAGCATAGATCAGATTGTCAAACCTCAGAGGGAAGGTAAGGGAGGGTGGGGGTAAGGGGGAGAGATCAACCAAAGGACTTGTATGTATGCATATAAGGCTAACCAGTGGACACAGACAACACAGGGGTGAGGGCATGAGTGGGGGGGGGGGGTTGGGAAGGTTGCGGGGGCCTGATGCGGAGGGGGCCAAACATGGCGGAGATCTCCCTTTTCCGCGTCCCGCGCAGAAAGAGAGATGAACGAACCGGTTCTAAGTGGAGGCGGCCAGGGATTGAGAAATAATAGAAATAAAGAAAACAAGACGCAAAAATAGATTCATGAAGCTGGGGCTGGGTGGGACGCCATCTTTCCTCTCTCATGGAGAGGCAGCATGACGAGGACCCTGAGCCACCCAGCAGGTTTATCTTATATCCCAAAAATCCAGGAAGTAACACCAAAACTTAGGATCAAAGGAGCTTATTTGCTTTCTTAACTAGGCCCCAGCATTACTGGATTTACATATCTAGACCCGCTCCTGCTGACACCTGGGCTGCTCTCTACAAAGGTAATGGGGGAATGAGGACAAATATGTAATACCTTAATCAATAAAGAAATTAAAATGCAAAAAAAAGTATAGCTATACCACTTTCATGGCTAAATTGTTTCTTTTTTCAGTTTTGAAAGTACTTTAAAAGTAAGAGCACAGAAGAGACGACGTCTGCTGTCACAGCTGCCTTCCCGTTGAGGAAGACATTGGGGAAAATACTGCTTGAAACCACACTTGAGTGCCCACCGCTGTGGCCCCGCTCCAGTGATTAGGCCCATTTCCCGTCAGGTAAGCTCAGCCGGATCGCAGGGGAAGGCTCCGGGCTCTCCATGTGCCTGTGCTGCTTGGCGTTACCAGGAGGCACAGGTGACCAGACGCCATACCGAGGGCGGGGCCCGTTTCTCCCTCGGGACTCTGCTTGGGGCGCTACACACCTCGGGAGGGAGGGGACGCAGTTCCAGGGCCTCGGCGGGGCAGGCCCTCAGCATTCCCGTTTCTAGGCCCTTCCTTTGCCGGCCCGCCCCCCCCCCCTTCCCAGGGCCCCAAGGAGGACTGTGGATTCTGTGTTCTGTGGGCCGTTCCAGGTGCCTCCGGGACCCAGACACCCGAAACAATGTCCCCCAAACCCTTTATCGGACCCCTGCCCTGGTCGGCCCCGCACCCTCCTAGTCCAGGTCACACTAGGACTTCAAGGACCATGGCGGCCATGATGCCCGAGAGGACAAAGGCGCTGACCTCGAGGACCTTCCCCCTAGGAGGCCACAGGACCCGCAGCCCTGCCCCCACCGAAACCCGCAGGCCTTCTCCTCTCAGTCTCCCATAGTTAAAGTCCTGGACCTACCAGTTGAGTCTCAAGTAGCGGAAAAGAATGGAGATGGAAGGAACACAGCCGCTTCTCGCCCAGCTCTCCTCCCAAAACTCAGACAGCAAGGCGCATGTGCAGCAAAGGATAAGGGCTGATGCAAGGCACATGGGCTGAAGTGCGCATGCGCGGCAATGGGCAAAAACCCACAATGGGCATGCTTGTGATTTTGCCATCACTGTTGCCAAGACCAAGTTGCCTTAGAATGAGAAAAGTTGCTTGATGAATGCTGGGTTTTTTTTGTGTGTGTGTGGTTTTTTTTGTGTGTGTGTGTTTGTGTGTGTGTGTGTGTGTGTGTGTGTTTAACTTTCACCCTTGCTTTCTTATGATTTCAGAAAGTTTTTTGGACAGACAGCCCAGGTAGAGAATGTTTCTGAAAAAGATGGATGTGACAGAAATTTATAGTGTTTTAATACCTATTTTTACCCATGCTCTGATTAATCCCTTCCTTCTCTGCTTCTTGGTTTTACATCATGCATACATGGACATCATTTACTTCCATAGATTATCCATACTCACCCGTTTTCTTCATTTTTTGCTTTTCTTGCTGCACAATTAAGTCTCTGGATTGGTAACTGACCCCTCTTAATATACCTGTGGTCATTGAGTCAATGCATTGCTCAGAAATACCCTTAAATAATGGTTGTAGCATCTAGACTCAGCCCACTATCCCGTGGTGTGCAACAAGGGTGACTATGCTCATATTATACTTCCCTAGTATTAACTGAACAATCTGATAAGCAAAGCTGTCCTTAATGCCTAACACTGTCAGGAAACGCACTACCCCAACAGAGGCTTAGTAGAGTCTCTGAGGTGGCAGGAAAGGAGAGCTATTTATTCACATTTTGAACTATGGTGTAAAGGAGCTCTTTCAATGTGGGGGCAGGGTATAATTAGCATTAGGTAAGAACGGTGATATCTTGATTTAAGTTTGGGTGACACAGCAAGGCAAAAATTTTTACCACAAATGGTACAAAGAATCATAGGGTTTAAAATGTCATTTGGCACTTTTTATGCATGAGTTTATAGGTCTTTCAGGTAGTTCTGAAGTTAACAATAAAGTTATTTGCAACTTTTATCTTCTTAGGCAAGAGATTCCTGCATTAATAAAATTAAGCTGATGAAGCTAGTGGAATATAACTCTTGTTAATGTAAATAATACTCCGTGTTCATGTTTCCATTCTATTACTTTTACATAGCTTATCATTTTGGTGTGGTTAGCAGTATATGTAAGGCAAGGAGAAGAAGTGGGCCCTAATCAGAAGGCAGTACTTTGTAAATAAATTTAGGATATATTGTTGCACTAACTCCTATGTATTTCATCCACTGGGTTTCCCTTTTTAAATTTTTTTTATTGAATCTATTGTGGTGATATTGGTTAATAAAATTATGCAGGTTTTAAGTGTACAATTCTATAATAAATCAGAATTTTAAAAATATATTTTATTGATTTTTTTTTTCTTACAGAGAGGAAGGGAGAGGGAAAGAGAGCTAGAAACATCTATGAGAGAGAAACATAGCTGCCTCCTGCACACCCCCTACCAGGAATGTGCCCGCAACCAATGTACATGCCCTTGACCGGAATCAAACTGGGGACCCTTCAGTCCGCAGACCAACGCTCTATCCACTGAGCCAAACCAGTTTCGGCTAAATCAGAATTTTAAACAGTAGTTTTACAAAATAGGGGTTAGTCTTCTCATTCTCTGTAACTATTAGTCTTTTTCTATTTTGTTTGTTAATTTATTTTGTTCATTAGATTCCACATATAAGGGAATCATATGGTATTTGTCTTTCTCTGACTGGATTATTTTACTTAACATAATATTCTCCAGGTCCATCCCTGCTATTGCAAAAGGTAAGATTTCCTTCTTTTTACAGCTAAATAGTATTCCATTGTGTAAATGTACCACAGTTTTTTTTATCCACTCACTTACTAATGGGATCTTGGGTTGCTTCCAAATCTTGGCTATCCTATCTAATAAAGAGGGGATATGCAAATTGACCATCACACCATCACAAAGATGGCGGCACCCACAGCAGAGATGGGGTTTCAGTAACACAAGATGGCTGCGCCCACAGTGGAGGCAGGGGTTTCCATAACACAAGATGGCTGCATTCACAGCAGAGGCCCAGTTCCCATAAGGAGCCTTAATGAGCAATCAGCAGGGACCTGAGGCTGGGTGGCGCTTGGCCAGGAGAGGGGAACTGAGGCTGCGCCCCCACCCGGTGGGGCTTGACAGGGGACCGCAGGCTGCGTCCCCTGCCCTGATGCCAGGCCAGGAGACGTCAGGCTGTGCTCCCAGCCTGGTGGGGCTTGACAGGGGAAACATCGGAGAGGCCATCCACGAGACAACTTTGAAGAGAATTGTGTGAAGAAAGAAGTTAAAGGCCTAGGAAGGTGACATAGGTCATGTTATGAGGGTTCCCCAGAGAGGCAGCCCAGCCCTCACCCATGGAAGTCCACAATGGTATGATACGGGGAGGCCCCCTGTATCAAGACATGCCCCCTGCCCTGGCCCAGGCTGGGGGACCTCAGGCCGTGCCCCCTGCCCTGGCGCTGGGCCAGGGGATCTCAGGCTCTGTCCCCTGCCCTGATGCTGGGCCAGGGGACCTCAGGCTGCGCCCCCCCCACCTGGCAGGACTTGACAGGTGACCTCAGGCAATGCCCTCTGGCCTGGCGCTGGGCCAAGGGACTTCAGTCCGTGCCCCCCACCCTGGCACCAGGCTGGTGGACCTGAGAGTGTGTTGGGACACCTGAGGCTGCGCCCCCCACCAAGTGTGTGCTGGGGGACCTGAGGCTGCGCCCCCCACCCTGTGGGGCTTGACGGGGGCCCTGAGGCTGTGCCCCCGACCTGGTGGGACTTGGCAAGGGTAGGGCTGGCTGGGTCTGGATCTCACCCAATGGGGGTGGGTCCAGCTGGGTCTGGGTCTTGAATGTTTTTGAGGTCCTGTGGGTGGGCAGGGACTTGACTCTGGGTTCTGCGGCATGCCCCAGACTCTGACAGGAGGAAGATTCTCATATACATTTTACTAATTTTCTTTCATCTCTGACACTTCTGTTATAGAGAAAGGGCAAATAGCAATATTAAAATATTTCCTCTAATTAATCCCTTTTTAATGTGCACAAATTTCATGCACCAGGCCACTAGTTGAAAATAATACTTAAATGAGTATAGGGATGCATATATTATTTTGCATTAGTGTTTCAGGATTCTTTGGATATATTCCTAGAAGTGAAATTGCTGGATCATAAGGCAGTTCCATTTTGAATTTTTTGAGGAACCTCCACACTGCTTTCCACAGTGGCTGCACCAGTCTGCATTCCCACCAACAATGCACAAGGGTTCCCTTTTATCCACATCCTCACCAACATTTACTGTTGATAACCATTCTGACATGTGTAAGGTAATATCTCATTGTGGTTTTCTTTTTAATTATGCTTTTATTTGTTTTAGAGAAAGAGGAAGGGAGAGGGAGAGAGATAAACATCGATGAGAACGAAACATCAACATCAATCTACTGCCTCCTGTATGGCCTCTACTGGGGATCGAGCCTGCAATTCAGGCATGTGCCCTGACTGGTAATTGAACCAAGGACCTCTTGGTGCATGGGTCAATGATCAACCACTCAGAAACACTGGCCTGGCTCATTGTGGTTTAATGTGCATTTCTCTGATGATTAGTGACATTGAACATCTTTTAATATGTCTATTGGCCATCTGTATGTCCTCTTTGGAGAAGTGTCTCTTCAGGTCCTTTTCACATTTTAAAAAATTTTTACTGAACTTAATGGGATGACATTGGTAAATAAAATTATTAAGGTTTGAAGTGTACAATTTTATAACTCATCACCTATATATTGTATTGTGTGGTCACCATTCAAAGTCAAGTCTCTTTCCATCACAATTTATTCCCCCTTTACCCTCTCCTACCTCCCCCACCCCCCTTGCCCTCTTTTAATCACCATACTGTTGTTGTCTGTGCCTGGACCTCAACAGGATCATTTGTTTAATCCCTTCACCTTTTCCACCCAACCCCCCAACCTCCCCTCTGACAGCTCTCAGTGTGCTTTATGTGTCTATGAGTCCAGTTTCCAATTGTGCTTGTTTGTTTATTTTGTTCATTAGATTCATTTGCCCATTTTTAACCTGAATTGTTTGTTTTTATGGTGTTGAGTTATATGAGTTCTTTATAAACTTTGTATATTACCTCTTTATCAGGTGTGTCATTGGTGAATATTTCTCCCATTGAAGGGTTATCTTTTCATTTTGTTCATGGTTTCCTTCCTTTGCTGTGCAAAGGATTTTTAGTTTGATGTAGTCCCATTTGTTTATTTTTTATTTTTTCCTTGCCCATGGAAGTGCATCAGTAAAACTATCGCTATGAGAAATGTACAAGATTTTCCTGCCTATGTTGTCTTCTCAGATTTTTATGGTTTCAAGTCTTACATTTAAGTGTTTAACCCATGTTGTTTATTCTTGTGTATGGTGTAAGAAGGTGATCTTGTAACACACCCCTCTATTTTTTAAATATTTTTTCTGTTATAGTGCTTTTGTAAAAGATGAATTGTTACCTAATATGCAACCTGTAGATAAACAGCATATTTGTGAAAGAGTTTCAGGAACTAAGTTCCAAAGGAGCTGATGCAGTAGCTGGACATTCTGGGTTCAGGAGACTTGCTGACTTTCAACCATAAAAACCAGACCTCTGCTTGACCAATTTTGAGGTAATCATCGGAATAGACTTTGCTGACTTACCCGTAGTAAACTTTCAAACCCCTTCCCCTCCCAATTTCCTTGTTTTGCTTTCCGTCTCCCTCTTAATAAAAACCCCTGCCTGCACTGAAATGTTAAGATGCTCTTTAGGATGGGAGACCACCATCTTCTTAGGCTGCTGGTTCTTAAATAAACTGTCTTTCCCTACATCAGCATTTGTCTCTCATTTGTTGGCTTTCAAAGCGGCGGGCAGCCAAACTTGAGTTTGGTATCAGTCTAGTTTCATTTTTGTCCATGTATCTGTCCAATTTTGTGACTTCATAAAGATAAGATTAATAGACTATCTTTATCCTATTGTATATATTTTTTAAATATATTTTATTGATTTTTTACAGAGAGGAAGGGAGAGGGATAGAGAGTTAGAAACATCGATGGGAGAGAAACATCGATCAGCTGCCTCCTGCACACCCCCCACTGGGGATGTGCCCGCTACCAAGGTACATGCCCTTGACTGGAATCGAACCTGGGACCTTTCAGTCCGCAGGGCGACGCTCTATCCACTGAGCCAAACCAGTTAGGGCCTATTGTATATTTTTATCTCCTTTGTCAATTGACCATAAAGGTGTGGGTTTATTTCTGGGCTCTGTTCTGTTCCATTGATCTATGTGTCTGTTTTTATGCCAGTGCCATGCAGTCTTCATTGCTGTGGCCTTATAGTATAATTTAATATCAAGTAGTCTGCTATGTTCTTCTTTATCAAAACTGCTGTGGCTATTTGGGGTCTTTTGTGGTTCCAGAAAAATTGTTGGATTATTAGTTCTAGTTCTGTGAAATACACCATGATATCCTGTTAAGAATTGCGTTGAATCTATAGATTGCTTTGGATAGTATGGAAATTTTAATGATGTTAATTCTTCCTATCTGTGAACATGATATATGCTTCTACTTATTTGTATCATCTACAATTTATTTCCTCAAAGTCTTATAATTTCCTGAGCACTGGTATTTTACATTATTGATTAAATTTATTCCTAGGTTTTTTTATTATTATTATTTAAAAATATTTTATTGATTTTTTACAGAGAGGAAGAGAGAGGGATAGAGAGTCAGAAACATCGATGAGAGAGAAACATCGATCAGCTGCCTCCTGCATACCCCCTAATGGGGATGTGCCCGCAACCAAGGTACATGCCCCTGACCGGAATCGAACCTGGGACCCTTGAGTCCGCAGGCCGACGCTCTATCCACTGAGCCAAACCGGTTTCGGCTCGTAGGTTTTATTTAAAATAAAAATGTATTTTTTACAGTTGAGTGAGAGTTATTGATTATCCCATAGAACACCTGAAACCAAGCATATTTGTACAGAGATTTCAAAGGAAATAAAACACTTATCTGACAACAGGGACGTTAAGGTAGAATTTTTTTTTTTTAAATCTCTGAGTATTGGGAAATTAAGAAATAGACTATTAAGTAACCTATGAGTGCAAGAAAAATGATACTTAAAATTAGAAATATTTTAAATATACATTACTGAAGATGAGCCACAAACTGTTTTGGATTTAGTTGGTGCAATGCTTAAGGGTAATTCATAGTCTTCAATATATATCTATATATATTGCCCCAAAATGTATACTTATAAAGGCAGTGTTTATTAAAATACACTTCATTTTCAAAATTTATCTATTAGCTGTTCAAGTGTATACACATTTTTGAGGGATACTCTGTATTAGACAGCAAAGTGTGGATGTCAGTGATGACAGCCTCATCTCAGAACTGATAAAAAAAGAATGGCAAATTGAACTCAAAAGAAGTAGCAAATATGAGAGCAGAAATTAAAAACAAATAAAAAACAAGTGAATAATACAGAATCACCATAAAGGCAATAGTTGATTCCTTAAAATATAAGATTTGCCATGTATGATCATTTTTCCTCGACTACCATTCTCCTTCTGAAATCTAATACTCCATTCCCTCATTTTTCTTTGTCCAAAAGTATCTCATATACCCAATGTTGCTTCACTGTCTTTTGAATTTTCATGCTTTTGTGAATTCCCCATGTGCATGTATTAAAACTTTCATTTTTATCCTGTTAAAAAATAGACTTGAGCCGAAACCGGTTTGGCTCAGTGGATAAAGTGTCGGCCTGCGGACTGAAGGGTCCCAGGTTCGATTCTGGTCAAGGGCATGTACCTTGGTTGCGGGCACATTCCCAGTGGGGGGTGTGCAAGAGGCAGCTGATCGATGTTTCTCTCTCATCGATGTTTCTAACTCTCTGTCCCTCTCTCTTCCTCTCTGTAAAAAAATCAATAAAATATATTTTAAAAAATAGACTTGATATATTTTCAACAAGAAGAATCAATTAAAAATGAAAAAAATCAATAACCAATAATAAAAAGTGGCATCACTAGAGATCCTTAAGATATTCTGTTCATTCATTCCATAGATTTTTGTGACTTTATAAAGATAAGATTCACCTATCTTTCTAAAAAATACATAAGAATTCTTTATATATCCTGTACACAACTATTTTGTGTTTTTATTTTACTTTCTCAAAGGTGAATTTTGAGAAATAAAATTCTTAATTTTAAGTGTGTACAATTAATCAAAGATTAAGTTTATAGGTCATGCTTTTTGTATTCTGTTAAAAATATCATTGAATACCCAAAGTCTTGAAGATGTATTCCTATTTTTTTCTTCTAGAAATGTTATTGATTTGTTTTTCATATTTAATTTGGTGATCCATTCAAATTCTGGACTTTCTAGTCTGTTGCACTGCTCTATTTGACTATTCTTTTTAAAATTTTTATCTTTATTGCTGAAAGTATTACAGATGTCCCCTTTGGTTTTTTTTTTGTTTTGTTTTGTTATTTTTTCCCATTGATCCCCTCCTCTCTGCATTTACCCCTCTCAAGACTTCACCACACTATTGTCTGTGTTCATGGGCTAAGCATATATATTTATCTATTCTTATGCTGATACAAAACTATCTGAATTGCTATAGACTTATAGTAATGCTTGATAACAGTCTAATATAACCAACTTTGTTCTTCAAGACTGGGTTTCCTAGTCTTTGCTTTTACATATGCATTTTAGTAGAAGTATGTCAATTTCCACACCAAAAACACTTGCTTTGGTTTTTGATCAGTTTCATAAGAGTTGTATATCTAAATATACCATATATAACCTATAAATACTTAGAAGAGCCAGAGTCATAAGAAGCATATAATCAATTTAACTATTATATTTCTGTAAAAAAAATGCACCCCAATTTATATGATCAAATTAGTTGAAACTCCTAATGTATAAAATTTTTTTTACATTGTCCCCTTGAATTGTGTTATAGAACACACAAGATTACTTTAACTCCCATATTCTCTGAGGAAATCACAAGGCTGCAATCCAGTCCATGTTAATTTATATGTCCTGAAGTAATTTCCATGAATGAAAATGTCATGTGATTTTTTGTTTGTTTGTTTTTGCTGTGTCACACTAATGAAGACTGCATAAGAAAGCATTTTGTTCCAGAGATAACCCTACTTTTCATTAGCAGAATGCTATGATCTGTGATGGGAAAATTCTACAGGAAAGCAATTTAATATCATGTAAAGCCAAATATATATTTAATCTCTGCCATATTCTGGGAGAAGTATAAATGTCATCCCGATTCTCTTCATCCCTATAGCTGACATGGTCTTGCTGGTTGTACTAAACACAGAAGGGGCACCAGAGAGCAAAAAATATATCATAGAGTACCAAACCAGTGGTAGCTACACATCAGGTAGATGCTCACATCACGGGCTGGATATTCTGTTTCCCATTACTACCTACATGGAAGAATTGGTCCATCCAATTGTATGATGGCTCCACATGCCCTCCTGACTATGGTACCCAAAGAGTAATACAGATGTAGTAAAGAAAAACACACCTATTTTCTACACCCTTATTCTAAATCTACAGGTGTAGTGCCCCTTGACAAAATATAAGCCAGGCAATATTGAATGAAATATCTGACTTTGAAAGATATTATTTTTTTATGTATACATAGGTATTTGGTGTGGACTATTGACACAATATATTAGAGTTTTGTTTCGGGGGATATTAATACTCAATTGTAAAGGAGCATAACATATCTTCTTATACTTACCTCATAATAAGCATGTTTTCTACAAGAAGTTTGATGTGAACCCACAAGTTCCATTCACACATCCCTTTGCAACACATTCTTTTGATTGAAACTCTTAAAAGGGAAACTCATCTCATTCTTAACTTCAGAATTCTAAAATACACATGCATTTTATCAGACATAGTGTGTTTTGTTGTAATCAGCAATAAAACAGAACAAAAGCACTTTGCAACCAGCAAACTTTCATACTACATGGGCCCGTAATACCCATTGGCAACAGAAAAAGGGGGAAGTGATCCAAGAAGGGAAAAAAACATTTTGCATTGTGAAAATTAAATAATAGGAAGTTAAGAACCAGTGTTTATCCATCTTTCTAGCTACAGGGCAGATACTCTCAGAAAGAAACAGGGTGGCCCTAAAATCACTGGAAGAATGCTGTTGCTTGCTAATAGGATTGTGTGTGTGTGTGTGTGTGTGTGTGTGTGTGTGTGTGTGAGAGAGAGAGAGAGAGAGAGAGAGAGAGAGAGAGAGAGAGAGAGAGAGGAGAAACTGGGTCTTGCTGCTCCTGCTGACCATTTCTATTTGTTTGGTCCCCCAATATTCTACCCAAGGGATTGGCTAAAAATCAATAATCACACATCTCTGAATCATTCTGATCTCATCACAGGGGGATGAGAATTTTGGTTTATTTCAATTATTTTCGGTTCCTTGGAGGAATTCTTTTGCTTTTCTTCTCCCCCTCTTTGTGGCTCTTCTCTTTTTCCAAGTCTGGTGGCTGCTCATTTGGTGGAGCGCAGGCCTGATTGGTATCAGACTTGAAATTCAAGTTGGTAAATCCCTCTACTAATGCTTTCCAAGAAGGTGGATCTTGCCCTTCAGTGTTACCAGAAAGAGCCTCCTTTTGGGTCTGGCAGTAATGACATTGACATTTTTTCTGATATCTACCAAAGGAAGATATTTTTCCTTTTCTTTGAACCTGGTAAGGTGTTGTGTAAGGGAGAGCTTTCTGTCTCATATTCTCTGTGTAGGCCTTTTTCCAGTTAGAAAATGCTGACCTTTCCCCCTGCCCTTCTTGTTCAGTCATCTCATCTCCATATTGCTGTTGGAATAGTCCATCTGGTTTAGAGATGCGGTAGTTGCTATCAGGACTGGTGTTGAAGTTAATGTGATCCAGGGTTTTTGCTTCAGAGAATGATGGTTGAGAGGTTGATGCAACTTCCTGGGATATTTCTTCCAGTGAGTTCAGTGATGAATCTGAATCAAAAGTTCTGGTAATTCTCTGTGATGGATCCATGGAGGTGTAGTCTCTGTTTGAAGCTACTCTTGAATCTCAGGGCTGTACAAGAAATTGAAGCTCGTGGTTCTCAAATTACTTGGAATTTAGTGAGAAAAAGGCTACAGCCAAATGTTGTCAAACTGCAAAAAAAAAAAAAAAATGGTGGAAGGAGAAGAAAGAACAAGGAGAGTCACAAAACAGTTTATTTTTTAAGCAGAAAAAATATCTTTATGCTACCAATGGAAATGATAGCAATGGTAGTGAAACATGTTAATGATTAAACATACTGTGAAAGTCATATTACAGTGACCTCCTTTTCCCAGGCTCTGCTCCCCTCCTGCAGACATGGAAGCCAAAAATACACAGTTTTCCAATTAGTATCCTATTTCTTAAAGAGTTTTCTTTGCAAGCACACCTAGCATCCAGGTCTTGGTTTCTTTATGTCATTCTTTAATACATGGAACCAGGGCTCTAGGGAGAAACGGCTGATTCTAGAAGTAGATACAATTTATATATATAAAAGGCTAACTGACCATCCAACCATCAGACCAGCCAGTAGCTATGACATGCACTGACTACCAGGGGACAGACGCTCAATGCAGGAGATGCCGAGTTCTGGTGACTTGGCAGTAGTGGTTCTCAGGTGATGCACCCCGGAACCAGAGAGGAGGGAGCCCAATTCTAAGGTGCATCACCTGAGAACTGCCCTCTCACAATCCAGGACCCCCCGGGGGATGTTGGAGAGCTGATCCCTGCAGGCCAGGCTGAGGGACCCCACCTGCTGGAGGGACTCTGCTCAATCTGCAGATGCCCTTTGAGCCACAGTGCTGCCCCCAGGGAAGCTAGGGAGGGACCACGGGAGGTTGGCTTCAGGGCGTGTTCAGCCCGTCTTGCCCAGTCCTGCCCCGCCGGCCACCTTCTAATTAATTTCCTTTCAGTGTGCATGAATCCGTGCACTGGGGCACTAGTATCTAAATAAAATATGGTACCTAAAAGGTCTGAGGAATTGTTACAGACTTGTGTCTACAAAAATATTCAAGAAGGCTCACCATATTACAGGCAATATCATTTAAAACATTTTTTATCCTCACCTGAGGACATATTAATTTATTTTTTGAGAAAGGGGAAGAGAGAGAGAGGGAGAGAGAGGGGGGAGGGAAGAGAGAGACAGACGGATCGGTTGTGTACTGTACCCACCCCAACCGGGCATCAAACCTGCAACCTAGTATGTGACCTGACAGGGAATCAAACCCATGACCTTTCAGGGTATGGAACGATTCTACAATCAACTGAGCCACACTAGTTAGGGCTACAGGCAGTATCTTGAATTAGCAACCCACACTGTATTTTCCTGCCAATCTGAACCTCTTTCTGTTAGTCAGATGGCCTGTGCTCTCTCTGATTTCCACAACCTCATAAATGCTGTTGTCCACAACCTCATATGTTCTGTCAGGGATGCTTCATTTGGGTGATCACTACTTACCTTCAGCTCTCAGGTTACACTTATTTTTTCTCTAGGAGACTCTCTGTCCCTCTAAAATTAGTTATTTCTTGCTATGTGCAGACAAGCCCATACAATTTCTCTCTGTCTGATAGAAAGCACTGTTAGAGTTCCTTGTCAGTGCTTGTTTTTATTGAATGTCTTCTATCAGACTAGGAGCTCCTTGAGGGAAGAGATTGTGTGGGTCTTTTCCTCCCTTGAATTCGAGAAGCCAATATTTGGTTATTTGGAACGAATATCCAAATATCAGATGTAAGGATGGGGAAACTATCAAATGTGAAACCATACATCCAAATCCTGTTCACTCAACAAAGGTCAAATCTGAATGGAAGAGTGCTATTCATAAATTTGATATTTTCACTAAATGGAACATTATAAAATCCACAAGTATCTCAACATTTTATTCAGGTTCAGAAAGAGCTAAGTGGAAATGCAGTCTGATACCTTGGCGCTTTTGGTGGAAGCTTCCTTGTTCAGAATAGGATACACACAGCAAGGGTCAGACCCTTGTTTTCCATTGAAAGTTGTATCTGGATATGGTGCCTAGAACTGTGGCTACAATTTTGGTACCACAAGGAGAACCAGGCTTAGAAGGATCCCATTCAGTGTTACTTTATGGCATCATTGACCTTCAAAATTAATCTTGCCTGGAACCACTCTACCCATAAACAGTTTATTTTTTTAATTTAAAATATATTTTTATTTATTTCAGTGAGGAAGGGAGAGGGAGAGAGAGATAGAAACATCAATCATGAGAGAGAATCAGTTGATCAGTTGCCTCCTGCATGTCCCCTACTTTGGGTGAAGCCCTCAACCCAGGCATGTGCCCTGATGGGGAATCAAATTGTGACCTCCTGGTTCATAGGTCAATGTTCAACTACTGAGAAACACAGGCGGGCACCTCATAAGCATTTTTTAAAATCCTCACCAGAGGATATTTTTCCATTGATTTTTAGAGAGAGTGAAAGGGTCAGGGAGAGACACAGAGAGAAACATCAATGTGAGAGAGACATATCAATTGGTTGCCTGCCACATGAGCCCCAACCAGGGCCGAGGATCAAGCCTGCAACTGGGGTATGTGTCCTTGATCACAGTCAAACCCGGGACCCTTCAGTGTGTGGGATGATGTTTTATCCATTGAGAAAAATCCGGCTAGGGCCTCATAAGCTTTTTTTTTTTTTAAAAAAAATTTGTTGTTGAGAGTATTACAGATGTACCCCTTTTTTTTCTCCTCATTGCCCCCTCCACCTGGTTCCCATCTCACCCCAGGCTTTCACCACCCTAATATCTGTGTCCATAGGTAATGCATATATGCATATAAGATATTTGGTTAATTTCTTCCTGCCCCTTTCACCCCCCCGTCCCTCTGAGATTTGTCAGTCTGTTCCATGTTTCCATGCCTCTGATCCATTTTATTCATTAGTTTATTTTGTACATTAGATTTCATGTTCATTTATTTTTATTTTTTGATTCAATTGTTGATAGATAGGTATTTATTGCCATGTTATTGTTCATATATTTGATCTTTTTCTTCTTCTTCCTCTTCTTAAAGATCTGAAGATGGCTCCTACTTGTATTGGGCTGGGAAATTCCTAGGTGAGGTCCAGCTGGTGCCAGGTCTTGGGCCTTTTATTGATAGGTTTGGGGCATGCTGACTCCAGCTGCTGCTTTTTAAGAGATTTTAGAAAAATCTGAAGCCTGAGCCAGGATAGGCCATTCTTATGGAAAAGCAGCTGCAAACACCTTGGGTGGGGCTGAAAATTGGATGGGGCAGGATCTCCAGGGCAGAGCAAACAGCGTGGGCCATACTGGTGGGAACTCAGATATGGCTGCCAGTCAGCTCTGCGATGGGGGAGGTCCCAGCATAGGAACAAGGACCCCTGTGAGTACCCCTGTCTTGGAGAAAGCTGCCCCCAAGTTCCTGTCCTCATTCCAGACAGTCTATTTACTCCCCGTATGTTCCTGGATTCCCCCAAAGCCACCACCCAGCACTGGAGGTCAGAGGAAGCAGGACCTTGTAAGTTCATGCATAGGACCTTTAAGAGACTTCTCTTCCCAGCTCTGGAACCCTAGGCTGGGGGTATGGTGTGGGGCTGGGACCTCCTGCTTCTCTTGGGAGGCCTTGGAGATATCCCTCCCTATTAAAAAGATGCTACATGTGCCTGTCAGACCAGCCCATTCAACACCTCCACTCCCTCCTAATGGTCTCAATGTGCTTCTCTTTACTTCTCTAGTTATAGGACTTCCATTTAGCCAGATTTCAGGTGGTTCTGAATGATGGTTGTTCTGTATTTTAGTTGCAATTTTGATGTGATTGTGGGAGGTGGTGAGTACCAGCATTTACCTACGGTGCCAACTTCGTCATAAGCCAACATTTTGTTTTATGAGATCATTTTCCATCAAAAGGTAAACCAATTTAGTCATGTTTTCTGCTATCTTAAGATTGTATCTTGGGAGAAACCAAGATGGCAGCATAGGTAAACACCTGAAATTGCAGCCTCACACAACCACTTCAAAACTACAACTAAAGGACTAAACGGACATCATCCAGAACCACAAGAAGGCTGGCTGAGTGGAAATTCTACAACTAGAAGGAAAGAGAAAAGCACACTGAGACTCAGAGGAGCTGCGGAAGTAAAGTGCCGAGGTATGGGCGTGCGTGCATGTGGAAAGGACTGGCAACTGAGTACGCTGTTGTCTTTTTCAATCGGGAGGGAGACAAAAGCTCCCGACTGCTCTGAACTCCAGTTCTGGGCGAGACTCTGGGGACCCAGACTCATACGGGGAGAAACTGGACTGTCTGGCTTTAGGCGTAACTCGAGGGCGGCTTTCTCTTAGAGGTGCTTGCAGCAATTACCATGGGACACTGAGACCCGGGGGTCTCTTAGGGCAGGGCTGAGGATCAGCCATAACTGTTTGCTCCACCCTGTTGATTCCCTGAGACCCCGCCCCACCCAAGCTGTGCTTAGAGGCTTTTGCATATGAATGGCCTGGCCATTCATATGCAGTTCAGCCTGCTTGCCAGCAGCCATGCCATTCTCTCTCGGAGATCAGCAGTTCAGCCTGCTTGCCAGCAGCCTGGGGTGCCCACAATGGGCCCCTACCACCCTGCCTTTCTGATCTGGCCTGGAGATAGGCCCGGAGACGCTGACTGGCATAGGAACTGACCAATCAGAACCAAATCTGGGTGAACTGTAAGGAGCCAATGGCTGCCTAAGAGGTGGAGCTTTTGATGCTGACTGGCATAGAAACCAACCAATCAGGACCAAATATGAGTGAACTGCAAGGAGCCAATGGCTGCCTCTGAGGCAGAGGTTCTGATGCCAACTGGTACAGAAAACGACCAATCAGAACCTAATCTGGGTGAACTGTGAAGTCAGACTCTAAGGTGGGGGCTGAGAAGGGGTTTTAAGGGCAACAGCTGTTTAGTATAAGGTGTAAGAAAGCGGTTCAATTTTTTAATGACTGGTTTGGCAGTATAGTGCATATGGCTGGCTATCAGTCCAGATATAGGGATTATGTATTTTTGTCTGCCAAGAGTATCTCCTCCTGCTGAAAAAGCCCCCCCCCATTTAAGCAATTCCTATCCTATATAATCTATCTATACTAATAAAAGGGTAAATATGCTAATTAGGCCAAGTCAACAGGCCATCTTCCAGATGTCCAACTTCGTTCCTTACAAAGCCATGCTGGTGGGGGCTGAGGCAGAGGCAGTTAGGGGCAATCAGGCCAGCAGGGGAGGGCAATTGGGGGCGAGATCAGGATGGCAGGGGAGAGCAGTAGGGGGATAGATCAGGCCAGCAGGGGAGGGCAGTTAGGGGTGATCTCATGCAGGCACAGGCAGTTAGGGGTGATCAGGCTAGCAGGGGAGAGCAGTTAGGGGTGAGATCAGGCTGGCAAGGGAGGGATGTTGGGGGCAAGATCAAGCCGGCAAGGAGGGTAGTTGGGGGCGACCAGGACAGCAGGGGAGGGCAGTTGGAGGTGAGATCAGGCCTACAGTGGAGGGCACTTGGGGGCAAGATCAGGCCGGCAGGGGAAGGCAGTTGGGGGCAAGATCAGGCCGGCAGGGGAGGGCAGTTAGGGGCAATAAGGCAGGCAGGCAGGGAGGTTAGGGGTGATCAGGCAGGCAGGCAGAGGGGTTGGGGGCAATCAGGCAAGCAGGCAGAGGCAGTTAGGGGTGATCAGGCAGGCAGGTAGGTGAGCAGTTAGGAGCCAGCAGTCCCATATTGCGAGAGGGATGTCTGACTGCCAGTTTAGGCCTTATCCCTGTGGGGGATCCCCCAAGGGTTCCCTGATTGGAGAGGGTGCAGGTTGAGTTGCAGGAACCCCCCTCCCATGCACGAATTTCATGCACAGGTCCACTAGTTTAAAATAAAATGTATAAAAAAAACATGCGAAGGTTGGGAGGAGAAAATGGTATATTACTGTAATGTTATCACAGCATAAATAAGTTAAATAAAAATAGTTTCATCTTATCACAGTATACTGATAAATATGAGATAAGCAATAAAGATATGTGTGGTAAGTTCAAGATCAAACACTAAAATAAGAATACAAAAGTGATTGCTCATAAGCCTACAAAGGGGATGAAATGAAACTACACCCACACACACATAAGGCAGGAAAAAGCAAAAAGGGGAACAAAGGGAAGATGGAACAGAAACAAATCAGCCTCTCAGGAACAGTCCATCCTTACTACCTCTGCCACATTCAGTCACGGGCTGAGAGTAGGCTGTGGAAAGTGTGGTCTAGTAAAAAATGTGAAGATGGATTTCAAATGCAGCAGCTGGTGCCTTCAGACTATGACATTCCCTGCTGGCAGATTCCTATGATGTATTCCTAAAGGCTGTCACACTGCTGCCTCTGTCTAGAAAACTCTTGTTTCCATACTGCTTACTTTTCCTGTGCCTCCAATTATGAGATTTGTGGCACTTCCTTGGTCAAGCTCATCTGCCAAAGCTGACAAAAAATGCCCCCTTCATTCCCTTTAGTGCTTCCAAGTTTGCTGTAATTTTACAATTGTCTGTCTTTCTGAAACCCACTAGAGTGTGATTTGAGTTGTAACACCAGTGCCCAGCTTAGTGTTCTTGGGATTTATAGTACACATACCCCTCTTTAGGAGTGTGCAAGGCTGTTCTCAATGCCTGTAGTATTGCTCCTCTAGATATCTCAGTGCCTGATTCCTTACCATCTCAAGTATCTTCTGAGATGTCACCTTCTCTTCTCCTCCTTCTCCTTCTTCTTCTTCTCCTTCTTCTTCTCCTCCTCTTCCTCTTCCTCCTCTCCTTTTCCTCCTCCTCCTTCTTCTCCTTCTCCTCCTCCTCCTTCTCTTAATCCTCCTCCTCCTCCTCCTCCTCCTCCTTCTCCTCTCTCCTTCTCCTTCTCCTCCTTCTCCTCCTCCTTCTCCTCCTCCTTCTCCTTCTCCTCCTTCTTCTCCTTCTTCTTCTCTTCCTTCTCCTCCTCCTCCTCCTTCTCCTCCTTCTCCCTCCCCCTTCCCCCTCCCCCTTCCTCTTCCTCCTCCCCTTCCTCCTCCTCCTCCTCCTCCTCTTCTTCTTCTTCTTCTTCTTCTTCTTCTTCTTCTTCTTCTTCTTCTTCTTCTTCTTCTCTTCCTCCTCCTCCTCCTCCTCCTCCTCCTCCTCCTCCTCCTCCTCCTCCGCAACTGAGAATATATCCCCATTTATTTTTAGGGAGAGTAGAAGAGAGAGGGAAAGACACAGAGAAATTTTGATGTGAGAGAAACACATCAATTAGTTGTTTCCTGCATGGGCCCTGACCAGGGCCCAGGCAGGGGAGGAGCCTAAAACCAAGGTATGTGCCCTTGAACAGAATCAAACCTGGGACCCTTGGATCTGCAGGCCGACGCTCTATCCACTGAGCCAAACTGGCTAGGGCTTACCCTTTAAAAGAATTTTTTATTGATTTCAGAGAGGAAGGGAAAGGAAGAAAGAGATAGAAACATCAATGATGAGAGAGAATCATTGATTGGTTGTCTCCTGCACACCCCCCATTGGGGATCAAGCCTGCAACCTGGGTATGTGCCTTGACTGGGGATTGAACAGTGACCTCCTGGTGCATAGGCTGATGCTTAACCACTGAGTCATGCCAGTCAGGCAGATTTCATCTTTGTAATGAGGCTGATCCTGAAAACCCCCTTTAAAATTCCATAACAGCCAACCAGCACTGTTAATCCTCCTTTCCTTCACTACTTTTCTAATAGAACATATTAACTTCTACTGCACTGAATAATTTTATTATATTCATTGATTATTTTTATCCCCTCACAGTAGAATATGGGCAGACATTTTATATTGCTTAGTTCACTGGTATATCCTCAGTTCCTACTACACAGCCTGGCACAAAGATTGCCATCCATAGGCCTTTGTATCTGGAATGAATGACATGTGCCTAGGGCAGAGTAGGTACTCAGTGAATGGCAGCCTTCATTATCACCATTTTCCTGGTTGAGTGATGCTGATTGGAGATAAGTCAATGAGAGTACAATGCAAACTGCTGAACACAGAGGAAGGAAATTACTTGAATGTGGTCACCATTATCCACCTAATTGCCTGACCCAAGCCCTGGATGTTTTGTTTTGTTTTTACATAATTCTTTATTATTGAAAGAATATGTCCCCCCTTTTCCCCCTCCCATTGACCCCCTCTATTCCACCTCCGGCCCCCAGCCCAGGCCCTCACTGACCCATTGTCTGTGTTCATGTACCCTGGATGTTTTTCTTGATTAAGTAGGTGTGTTTCTCTCTCCCAGAGTAGGAGGTCATCCTTATTAGTCAGACCATCCACCCTCAGCATGAAGGTAGAAATCAGGAGCTGGATGCCTTTGTACCTTCCTCTACCTTATCAAGCCTCAGGTTTACTTTATAAGTACTTCAAATTCCCACTCCCTCCGTGTTCAATTGTAAATATTAAAAATAGAAATAGATATCTTACCATATAATTATGAGTGTTTTCACTGCAGTCTGATCTGTTTCTTCTACTAAAGAACAATCAAGAGTAAAAACAATGATTAGTATTGTCAATCATCATATGTTGCACATGTAAAACTATAATAAGAATTATTAGGCCCATTTAACTGAGGAGGAAACTGAGGATCAGCAAAGAAAAGTAATTGGACCAAAGTTAATAAAGCCAATAACAGGCAAAACACTGGTTTAGCATCTTTACCTGTGAACTTTCTCTCACACGTTTCCAGGAAAATATTCACAGTTCTGAGAAAAACTCAATTATAGCTGAAACTCAATAATGGAATGGAGCTCATAGGCAGATATGAATACCTGGCCAGTTTCCTGTTCAACAAACAGAGGTGAAGTATCAAGAAGAGAAATTATGAAGTTTTGCTGGATGGAATATGATGAAGGCTCAAGAACACTCTGAATGAAGAAAAAAAGATCTAATTTGGTTCATATAAAAGTAATTAGAAATAGCGTTTTTTGTATCTTTGGAGTTATATTACTTAAATATTCCAACTTTATAACTAAAAAATATCAATAAAATAAATCAAAATGCTATTCAAGCAAAATAAAATATTTTATATAATATAATACCTACTATGTAACTGAAAAGTAAAGATTCATATGTTATTTCTTAGGTTTTATATATCAACTGACCCTCTATGTGTGAGTATGCTTATATGTATGTATAGTTTAATACATTAAAAATATAATTTAAATACAATTTTTTGCCCAGCATGTTTTGTTAAATTGTTTTAGTGTTAAATTGATTAATCTAGCTTTAAAATGCAGTAAGTTTAAAAGCAAGTATTGAACAGTGGACATGTAGGAAAGAAGAACAGTAAGGGAAAAAATCTGTAATAATAAAAATCTTATATTGAAATCTATGTGAAATAAACACTGAGTCACTGGTTGATTGAAAAGACATGATTTTTGTGTATCAATATTATGTACCCAGAAAAATAAGAGAATCAGTTGAAATATACTGACAAATCTTAAAATAAAATACTGAGAAAATCCAAAAGGAAATATGTAGTGCTACATAGAAGAAAATAATAAACTTTGCTTACCACCTTAAAGAGTATTTAAATGAATTAAGAGATTCTCTGGATAGCTTGGTGGTGAAGATGTTGGTAGGCCGAGGTGATGGTGGTGAATGAAAGTCACCCTGGCCCTTCACAGTTATAAATCCTGCAGGACATAGTGACATCATGCACCTACATCACAATTACAAGGCTGCGTTGCCATGGCGCAGCAGCAAGGGTGCATGTGGGGGTGGGGGAGAGATATTTGTCTGTTTTGGGTACTACTGTATCTCAAATATCTAGAAAGTACATTGTCTGGTACATAGTATGATCTTAATAAATCAATGTAAATTGAACAAATTTATCTAACTCCCCCATGAAACTATGAGAACCTCCAGGGCAAGGACCCTGATCTTTGAAAATCCATTCTATAGGATACTGCTGAAATCCTACAAGATATCACTGAATGTTGACTCAATCAATAAATATTCTCAGAACTCAGTCATTAAGTATTATCTTCAGAGTTTTTATTTCTCTGTATTCCACCTTAACAGTGACTTGATATTTTTATTTAAATCAAAAGCATCACTTGGCAAAATCCCCCAAACACCCAACTAACTAAAATTACTTGGAGATTATTATGACAGGTGAAACAAGCCAATCATAGAAAGACAAATACCATTTGATCTCACTTATATGTGGAATCTAATGAACAAAAGAAACTGACTAACAAAATAGAAACAGAGGCATGGATACATGGAACAGACTGACAGCTGTCAGAGGGGAAAGGGAACTGGATAAAAGAAGGTGAAGGGATTACCCAGAAAACATATATATATATAACACAGAGACAGAGAAAACAGTGTGGTAATAGCCAGAGGGAAAAGGGGGTTAGAGGCTAGGTGGAGGTGGGCAAAGTGGGGGGAAGGGAATTAGGAAGGAAAGAGACTGCTTGGGGTGGTGGGAACACGATGCAGTGTACACATGATGTTTTGTTGAGTTGTACACTTGAAATCTATATGGTTTTGGGAAACAATGTCACCCCAATACATTCAATTGAAAAAAAAACACACACACACACAAAATAAATACCAAAATAAGACTACAATATTTAAAAAATAAGATTCAGATTGGGTATAAATAATAGAAAAATTGTATAATTTTACAAATTCCTAGAGACAAAGTACAATGGTGGTGGGTAAGGGCTGGGGGAAAGAGTTAGAGGGAATGAGGAGTCATTTGATACAGATTTTTAGTTTTGTAGAATGAAAGCGGTTGTAGAGATTGGTTGCGCAACAATATGAATGTACTTAACGACTGAACTATACACTTAAAAATGGTTAAGATGTGGCCTGGGTGGTGTGGCTCAGCTGGTTGTCCTGTCATCCTGTATGGGTTTGATTCCTGGTAAGGACATATATACCGGAGTTGCAAGTTCAATGCCAAGTTAGGGTGCATGTGGGAGGCAGCCGATGGGTGTTTTTCTATCATATTGATGCTTTCTCTCTTTCACCCCTTCCTCTCTCTAAAATCAATTTTAAAAAATTTAAATGGTTAGGATGATAAATTTTCTGTTATGTGTATTTTACCACAATTTAAAATCCTATATACTAAAAGCCTATATAATATAATCCTATATCACAAGATGGCCACCACAAAATGGCCACCAAAAGATGGCTGCCCTCACATCATCACAAGATGGCCGCCACAAGATAGCTGTCAGGGGAGGGCAGTTGTGGACAACAAGGAGGGCAGGTGGGGGCAAGAGAGCTACAGGGGAGAGCAGTTAGGGAGGACCAGGCCTGCAGGGGAGGGCAGGTAAGGGTGTCCAGGCTGGCAGGGGAGGACAGTTAGAGGTGACAAAGCCAGTAGGGAAGGACAGTTGGGGTGACCAGGCCGGCAGAGGAGGGCAGTTGGGGGCAAGATCAGGCCAGTAGGGAAGGGCAGTTGGGGGCGACCAAGCCAGCAGGGTAGGGCAATTGGGGGCAAACAGTCTGGCAGGCAAGGGCAGTTAGGAGCGATTAGGCCAGCAGGGGAGGACAGTAGGGGGTGACCAGGCCTGCAGGGAAAGGCAGTTGGGTGTGACCAGGCAGGCAGGGGAGGGCATTTGGGGGCAAGATAAGGCCTCCAGTGGAGGGCAGTTGGGAGCAACCAGGTTGGCAGGAGAAGGCAGTTGGGGGCGATTGGGCTGGCAGGGTAGGGTATTTGAGGGCAAACATGCCTGCAGGAGAGGGCAGTTGGGGGTGATCAGGCCTTCAGGTGAGGGAAGTTGCAGGTGACAGGGTGCCAAAGAAGGGCAGTTGGGAGTGACCAGGCCAGCAGGGTAGAGCAGTTGGGGGCAATTGGCCCAGAAAGGGAGAACGGTTAGGGGTCAACATGCTGGCAGGGGAGGGCAGTTGGGGGTGACCAGGCCGGCAGGGGAGGGCAAATGGAGGTGAACAGCCCAGCAGATGAGGGCAGGGGGGGGGGACGATCAGGCCGGCAGGGGAGGGCAGTTTGGGGCTATCAGGCTGGTAGGGGAAGGGTAATTGGGGGTGACCAGCCCAGCAGGGGAGGGCAGTTGGGTGAGACCAGGCATGCAGGAGAGGACAACTGGGGGCAAACAGGCCTGCAGGAGAGGTTAGTTGGGGGTGACAAGGTCGGCAGGGTAGGACAGGTGGGGGCACCCAGCTCAGTAGGAAGGGCAGTTGGGGGCGACCAGGCCAGCAGGGAAGGGCAATTGGGTGTGACCAGCCCAGCAGGGAGGGCAGTTGGAAGGAAACAGGTTGGCAGGCGAGGCAGTTGGGGGCTAGCAGGCCAGCAGGGTAGGGCAGTTGGGGGCAATGAACCCAGCAGTGGTGAACAGTTGGGGCAATAGGGCAAGCAGGGGAGGACAGTTGGGGGCAACAGGCTGGCAGGGGATGGCAGTTGGGAGGGAACAGGCCTGCTAGGGAGGGCAGTTAGGGGTGAGCAGGTTGGCAGGGGAGGGCAGTTGGGAGGGACCAGTCCTGCAGTGGAGGGCAGTTAGAGGTGGCCAGGTCAGCAGGGGAGGGTAGTTGGGAGCATTCAGGTCAGCAGGCGAGGGCAGTGGGGGGCCACCAGGCTGGCGGGGGGGGGCAATTGGGGGTGACCAGCCCAGCAGGGGAAGACAGCTGGGGGCATTCAAACCAGTAGGCAAGGGCAGTTGGGGGCGACAGGCTGGCAGGGGAGGGCAGTTGGAAGGGACCAGGCCTGCTGGGGAGGGCACTTACGGGCAACCAGGTCATCAGGGGAGGGCAATTGAGGGTGATTGAAAAGGTAGGGAAAGGCACTTGGGGGCAACCAGGCCTTCAGGGGAGGGCAGTTGGGGGAATAAGGCTGGCATGGGAGGGCAGTTGGGGGCCATCAGGTCAGCAAAGTTGGGCAGTTGCGGGTAAAGTCAGGCCAGCAGGTGAGGTCAGTTGGGGGCAACCAGGCCAGCAGGGGAGGGCAGTTGTGTGTGAACAGGCTGGCAGTGGAAGGCAGTTGGGGGTGAATAGCCCAGCAAGGGAGGGCAGTTGGGGACAATCAGGCTGGCAGGAGAGGACAGTTAGGGGTGATTGGGCTGGCAGGGGAGGAAAATGGGGGCAAACAGGCCTGGAGGAGAGGGCAGTTGGGGCAATCAGGCCTTCAGGTGAGGGCAGTTGCGGATGACAGGCTGGCAAGGAAGGGCAGTTGGGGGTGATCAGGGGAGCAGGGGAGGGCAGTTGGGGGCAATTGGCCTGGAAGGGGAGAGCAGTTGGGGGTTAACAGGTTGGCAGGGGAAGGCAGTTGGGGGTGATCAGGCTGCCAGGGGAGGACACATGGGGGGTGAACAGCCCAGAAGATGAGGGCAGGTGGGGGCAATCAGGCTGGCAGGGGAGGGCAGTTGGGGGCTACCAGGCTGGCAGGGAAATGGTAATTGGGGGTGACCAGCCCAGAATGGGAGGACAGTTGAGGGCAATCGGGCCAGCAGGAGAGGGCAGTTGGGGGCAAACAGGCCTGCAGAGGAGGGCAGTTGGGGTTGAGAAGGCTGGCAGGGGAGGGCAATTGGGTGAGACCACCCCAGCAGGGAGGGCAGTATGGGGGAAACAGGCCGGCAGGGGAGGCAGTTGGGGGCAAGCAGGCCAGTAGGGTAGGCAGTTGTGTGTGACCAAGCTGGCAGGGGATGGCAATTGGGGGTGACCAGCCAAGCAGGGTAGAAGAGTTGGGGCATCCAGGTCGGCAGGGGAGGGCAGTTGGCAGCGACCAAGCTGGCAGGGGATGGCAATTGGGGGTGACCAGCCAAGCAGGGTAGAAGAGTTGGGGCATCCAGGCCTATAGAGGAGAGCAGTTGGGAGGTACCAGGCCTGCAGGGGAGAGCAGTTAGGGGCGACCAGGTTGGCAGCTGAGGGAAGTTGGGGGTCACCAGGTCTGCAGGGGAGGGCAGTTGGGGGCTTTCAGGCTGGCAGGGGAGGGCAATTTGGGGTGACAAGCCCAGCAGGGGAGGACAGTTCGGGGTAATTGGGCCGGTGGGGGAGGGCGGTTGGGCTTGACCAGTCCTATAGGGGTTGGCAGTTGGGGGCAACCAGGCTGACAGGGGAGGGCAGTTGTGGGCAATCTGTTTGGCAGGGGAGGGCAGTTGGGGTCAACCAGGCCGGCAGGGGAGGGCAATTGGAGGTGACCAGCCCAGCTGGGGAGGGCAGGTGGGGGCAATCGGGCTGGTAGGGGAGAGCTTTTGGGGGTGACCAACCCAACTGGGAGGGCAGTAAGGGGCGACCAGGCCAGCAGGGTAGAGCAGTTGGGGGCTACCAGGCCAGCAGGGTAGGGCAGTTGGGGGCTACCAAGCCAGCAGGGCAGAGCAGTTGGGTGTGGCCAGGCCAGCAGGGGAGGGCAGTTGGGGGTGCTGAGGCCTGCAGGGGAGGATAGATGGGCACGACAGGGTGGCAGGAGAGGGCAATTGGGTGTGACCAGGCCGGCAGGGGAGGGCAGTTGGGAGGAACCAGGTCTGTAGGGGAGGACAGTTAGGGGTGACCAGGCCGACAGGGGAGGGCAGTTGTGGGCAACCTGTTCGGCAGGACAGGGCAGTTGAGGCAATCAGGCCAGCAAAGTAGGGCAATTGGGTGTGACCAGGCCAGCAGGGGAGGGCAGTTATGGGCTATTGGGCTGGTAGGGGAGAGCTGTTAGGGGTGGCCAGGCTGGCAGGGAAGGACTGTTGGGAGCAACCAGTCCTGCAGGGGAGGGGAGTTATAGGAGACCAGGTCAGCAGGGGAGGGCAGTTGGGGGCAATCAGGCCTTCAGGTGAGGGCCGATATGGATGACAGGGTGCCAAGGAAGGGCAGTTGGGAGTTACCAAGCCAGCAGGGTAGAGCAGTTGGGGGCAATCGGCCTAGAAGGGGAGAGCAGTTGGGGGTTAGCAGGCTGGCAGGTGAGGGAAGTTGTGGGTGACCAGGCTGGTAGGGGAGGGCAAATGGGGGTGAACAGCCCAGCAGATGAGGGCAGTTGGGGGTGATCAGGCCGGCAGGGGAGGGCAGTTGGGGGGGAGGGGACCAGGTTTACAATGGAGGGCAGTTGGGGCTGACCAGGCTGTCAGGGGAAGGGTAATTGGGGGTGACCAGGCCAGCAGGAGAGGGCAATTGGGTGAGACCAGGCAGGCAGGATAGGGCAGCTGGGGGCAAACAGGCCTGCAAGAGAGTGCAGTTGGGGGCGATCGGGCCAGCAGGGGAGGGCAATGGGGGCAAACAGGCCTGGAGGAGAGGGCAGTTTGGGGCAACCAGGCCTTCAGGTGAGGGCAGTTGTGGGTGACAGGCTGGCAAGGAAGAGCAGTTGGGAGTGACCAGGGGAGCACGGTAGGGCAGTTGGGGGCAATTGGCCTGGAAGGGGAGAGCAGTTGGGGGTTAACAGGCTGGCAGGAGAAGGCAGTTTGGGGTGATCAGGCCAGCAGGGGAGGGCAGTTGGGGGCTATCAGGCCGGCAGGGGAGGGCAAATGGGGGGAACAGCCCAGCAGATGAGGGCAGGTGGGGGCGATCGGGCCAGCAGGGGAGGGCAGTTGGGGGCAACCAGGCTGGCAGGGGAGGGCAGTTGGGAGGGACCAGTCCTGCAGTGGAGAGGCGGCCAGGTCGGCAGGGGAGGGTAGTTGGGGGCAACCAGGCTGGCAGGGGAGGGCAGTTAGGGGTGATCAGCCCAGCAGGGGAGGACAGCTGGGGGCATTCAAACCAGCAGGTGAGGGCAGTTGGGGGTGACAGGCCGGCAGGGGAGGGCAGTTGGGAGGGACCAGGCCTGCTGGGGAGGGCAGTTAGGGGTGAAGAGGCCTGCAGGGGAGGCAGTTGGGTGTGACCAGGCAGGCAGGGAAGGGAAGTTGGGGGCATTAGGGCTGGCAGGGGAGGGCATTTCTGGAACACCAGGTCAGCAGGGGAGAGCAGTTGGGGGCGATCGGGTCGACAGGGGAGGGAAATTGCTGGCAATTGGGCTGTAAGGAGAGTGCAGTAAGGGGCTAACAGGCTGGCAGGGGAGGGTAATTGAGGGCAATCAGACAGGCAGGGAAAGGCACTTGCAGGCAACCAGGCCTACAGGGGAGGGCAGTTGGGGGCCATCAAGTCAGCAAGGTTGGGAAGTTGGGGGTGCAATCAGGCCAGCAAATGAGGCAATTTGGGGGCAAGCAGGCCAACAGGGGGGGGCCGTTGGGGGTTACCAGGCCAGCAGAGGAGGGCAGTTGTGTGTGAACAGCCCAGCAGTGGAGGGCAGTTGGGGGTGAATAGCCCAGCAAGGGAGGGCAGTTGGGGACAATCAGACTGGCAGGAGAGGGCAGTTGGGGGCCACAAGGCCAACAGGGGAGGGTAATTGGAGGTGACCAGCCCAGCGGGTGAAGACAGTTGGGGCAATCGGGCTGGCAGGGGAGGGTAGTTGGGGGTGAGATCAGGCCAGAATGGGAGGGCAGTTGGGAGGGAACAGGCCTGCAGGGGAGGGCAGTTAGGTGTGACCAGACCTACAGGGGAGGGCAGTGGGAGTGACCAGGTCAGCAGGGGAGGGCAGTTTGGGGCAACCAGGCCAGCAGGGGAGGGCAGTTGGGGGTGATTGGGCTGGCAGGGGAGAGCAATGGGGGCAAACAGGCCTGGAGGAGAGGGCAGTTTGTGGCGACCAGGCCTTCAGGTAAGGGCAGTTGTGGGTGACAGGCTGGCAAGGAAGGGCAGTTGGGAGTGACCAGGGGAGCAGGGTAGGGCAGTTGGGGGCAATCGGCCCAGAAGGGGAGAGCAGTTGGGGGTTAACAAGCTGGTAGAGAAAGGCAGTTGGGGGTGACCAGGCCAACAGGGGAGGGCAGTTAGGGATGACCAGGCCAGTAGGGGATGGCATTTGGGGGCGATTGGGCCGGCAGGGGAGGGAAGTTGGGGGGGTAACAAACTGGCAGGGGTGGGCAGTTGTGAGCAACCAGGCCTGCAGGGGAGGGCATTTGGGGGCAAACAGGACAGCTGGGTAGGGCAGTAGAGGCGACCAGACCTGCAGGGGAGGGCAGTTGGGGGCGATCGTGCTGAGAGGGGAGGGCAGTTGAGGGTGACCAGTTCAGCAAGGGAGGGCCATTGGGAGTGACCAGGCCAGCAGGAAAGGTCAATGGGGGTGACCAGCCCAGCAGGGGAGGGCAGGTTGGGGCAAACAAGCCTGCAGGAAAGGGCAGTTGGGGGCGACCATGCCTGCAGGGGAAGGCAGATGGGGGAGATCAGGCCAGAAGGGGAGGGCATTTGGGGACAAACAGGCAAGCAGGGGAGGGCAGTTGGGGTTAAGCAGGCCAGCAGGGGAGGGCAGTTGGGGGTAATCGGGCTGGTAGAGGAAGGGCAGTTTGGGGTAAACAGGCCTGCAGGAGAGGGCAGTTGGGAACGACCAGGCTGGCAGGGGAATAGTAATTGGGGGTGACCAGCCCAGCAAGGGAGGGCAGTTGGGGATGACCAGATCGGCAGGGGAGGGCAGTTGGGGCAACCAAGCTGGCAGGGGAGGGCAAATGGTGGTGACCAGCCCAGCAGGGGAGGACAGTTGGGGGCAATCAGGCCAGCAGTGGAGGGCAGTTGGGGGATACCAGGTTGGCAGTGGAGAGCAGTTGGGGGATACCAGGCTGGCAGGGGAGGGCAAATGGGGGTGAATAGCCCAGCAGGGGAGGGCAGTTGGGGGCAATTGGACCAGCAGGGGAGGGAAATTGTGGGCATTCGGGTCAGCAGTGAAGGGCAGTTAGGTGCTAACAGGCTGGCAGGGGAGGGCAGTTGGGGGCAAACAGGACAGGTGGGTAGGGCAGTTGGGGGCTATCAGGCCAGCAGGGAAGGGCAGTTGGGGGTGACGAGGCCTGCAGGGGAGGGCAATTGGGTGTGACCAGCCAGGCAGGGGAGGGCAGTTTGGGGCGAGATCAGGCCTGCAGTGGAGGGCCGTTGGGAGGGACCAATCCTGCAGTGGAGGGCAGTTGGGGTCAACCTGGTTGGCAGAGGATGGCAGGTGTGGACAACCAGGCTGGCAGGGGAGGACAAATGGGGATGACCAGCCCAGCAGGGGAGGGCTATTGGGGGTGACCAGCCCAACTGGGAGGGTAGTTAGGGACAGGGGAGGATGTTGGGGGTGACCAGTCCAGCAGGTGAGGGCAGTGGGTGTGACCTGGTCTGTAGGGGAGGGCACTTGTGGGTGACCAGGCTGGCAGGGGAGGGCAGTTGCTGGTGACCAGGTTGGCAGGGGAGAGTAGTTGGGGGTGACCAGGAGGGCAGAGTAGGGAAATTGGGGGTGACCAGCCCAGCAGGGAGGGCAGATGGGAGAGAGCAGACTGGTAGGGGAGGGCAATTGTGGGGACCAGCCCAGCAGGGAGAGCATATAGGGGCTACCAGGCCAGTAGCGGAGGCATTTGGGGGCGACCAGGTCAACAGGGGAGGGCAATTGGGGGCAACCAGGCCAGCAGGAGAGGGTTGTTGGGTGTAACCTGGTCGGCAGGAGAGGGCTGGTGGGGGCAACCAGGCCAGCAGGTGAGGGCAGTGGGTGTGACCTGGTCTGTAGGGGAGGGCACTTGTGGGTGACCAGGCTGGCAGGGGAGGGCAGTTGCTGGTGACCAGGTTGGCAGGGGAGAGTAGTTGGGGGTGACCAGGAGGGCAGAGTAGGGAAATTGGGGGTGACCAGCCCAGCAGGGAGGGCAGATGGGAGAGAGCAGACTGGTAGGGGAGGGCAATTGTGGGGACCAGCCCAGCAGGGAGAGCATATAGGGGCTACCAGGCCAGTAGCGGAGGCATTTGGGGGCGACCAGGTCAACAGGGGAGGGCAATTGGGGGCAACCAGGCCAGCAGGAGAGGGTTGTTGGTTGTAACCTGGTCTGCAGGAGAGGGCTGGTGGGGGCAACCAGGCCAGCAGGTGAGGGCAGTTGGGTGTGACCAGTTCGGCAGGGAGGGAAGTTGGGGGCAACCAGGCCAGCAGAGGAGGGCAGTTGGGTGTGACCAGGCAAGCATGAGAGGGCAGTTGGGGGGCGTGATCAGGCCTGCAGGGAGGGCAGTTGGGAAGGACCAGGCCTGCAGGGGAGGGCAGTTGTGGGTAACCTGTTCAGCAGGGGAGGGCTGTTGGGGGCAACCAGTCCTGAAGGAAAGGGCAATTGGGGGTGACCAGCCCAGCAGGGGAGGCCAGTTGGGTGCAATCGGGCTGGTAGGGGAGAGGTGTTGGGGGCAACCAGGCCAGCAGGGGAGGGCAATTGGGGGTGACCAACCAGGTAGGTGAGGACTGTTGGGGGTGACCAGGCCTGCAGGGCAGGGCAGTTGGGAGCGACCAGTCATGCAGGGGAGGGCAATTGGGGGTGACCAACCAGGTAGGTGAGGACTGTTGGGGGTGACCAGGCCTGCAGGGGAGGGCAGTTGGGAGCGACCAGTTGTGCAGGGGAGGGGTGTTTGAGGTGACCAGGTTGGCAGGGGAGGGCAGTTTGGGGCAACAAGGTCAGCAGGGGAGGGCAGTTAGGGGTGACCAGGCCAACAGTGGAGGGCTTTTGGGGGCAACCTTTTTGGCGGGGGTGGGCAGCTGGGGGCAACCAGGTCGGCAGGGGAGGGCAATTGGCGGTGACCAGCCTGGAGGGGAGGGCAATCGGCTGGTAGGGGAGAGCTGTTGGGGGCAACCTGGTCGGCAGCCGTGGGCAATTGAGTGTGACCAGCCCAGTAGGGGAGAACTATTGGAGGTGACCAGGCCAGCAGAAGAGGGCAATTGGGGATGACCAGGCCAGCAGGGGTGTGCAGTTGGGGGCAATAGAGCAGATAGGGGAGGACTGTTGGGGGCGACCAGGTAGGCATGGGAGGGCATTTGAGAGGAACCAGTCATGTAGAGAAGATCAGTTAGAGGCTACCAGGCCAGCATGGGAGGGCAAATAGGGGTGAGTAGCCCAGCGGGAAAGACAGTTGGGGGTGATCAGGACAGCAGGCGAGGGCAGTTAGGGGCAACCTGTTAGGCAGGGGAGGGCAGTTGGGGGCAACCAGGCCAGCAGGGGAGGGCAATTGGGGGTGACCAGCCCAGCAGGGGAGGGTAGTTGGGGGCAATTGGGCTGGTAGGAGAGAGCTGTTGGGGGCAACCAGGCGGGCAGGGGAGGGGAGTTAGAGGTGACCAGGTCAGCAGGGGTGGGCAGTTCGGGGTGACCAAGTCAGCAGGGGAGGACATTTGGGGGGCCCCAGGCCAGCATGGAGGGCAAATAGGAGTGACCAGCCCAGCAGGGGAAGGCAGTTTGGGGGATCGAGCTGGCAGGGGAGGGCAGTTGGGGGCGATCATGTCGGCAGGGCAGGGCAGGTGGGGGAAACCAGGCTGGCAGGGGAGGACAAATGGGGGTGACCAGCCCAGCAGGGGAGGGCAGTTGGGGGAGAGATCAGGCCTGCAGGGAAGGGCAGTTGGGTGTGACCAGGCCTGCAGGGGAGGGCAGTTGGGTGTGACCAGGCAGGCAGGGGAGGGCAGTTGGGGGCGAGATCAGGCCAGCAGGGGAGGGCAGTTGGGGGCAACCAGGCCAACCGGGGAGGGCAGTTGGCAGTGATGAAGCCTGCAGGGGAGGGCAGTTAGGTGTGACCAGGCCAGCAGGGGAGGGCAGTTAGGAGTGACTAGGCTGACATGGGTGGAAAGTTGGGGGCTAACAGGTCAGCAGGGGAGGGCAAGTGGCAGGGAGGGCAAATGGAGGTGACCAGCCCAGCAGGAGAGGGCAGTTGGGGCGACCAGGTCAGTAGGGGAAGGCAGTTGCAGGTGATCAGGTTGGCAGGAGGGGCAGTTGGGGCCACCAGGCCGGCATGGGAGGGCAACTGGGGCTGACCAGCCCATCAAGGGAGGGCCGTTGGGGGCAACTGAGCCGACAGGGGAGGGAATTTGGGGGCAATCAGTCTGGTAGGGGAGGGCAGTTGGGGGCTAACAGTCTGGCAGGGGAGGGCAGTTGGGGGCAACCAGGCCTGCAGGGGATGGCAGTTGGGGGCTATCAGGCAAACAAGGGAGGGCAGTTGGGGGCAACCAGGCCAAGTGGGTAGGGCAGTTGGGGGCTATCGGGCCTGCAGGGGAGGGCAGTTGGGGGTGATGAGGTCAGCAAGGGAGGGCTGTTGGGAGAGACCAGGCTGGCCGGGGAAGGGCAATTGGAGGTGACCAGCCCAGCATGGGAGGGCAGTTGAGGTGAGATCAGGCCAGCAGGGGAGGGCAGTTGGGGGCAACCAGGCCAACCAGGGAGGGCAGTTGGCGGTGACAAGGCCTGCAGGGGAGGGCAGTTGTGTGTGACCAGGCAGGCAGGGAGGGCAGTTGGGGGCGACATCAGGCCTCCAGGAGAGGTCAGTTGGGATGGACCAGGCCTGCAGTGTAGAGCAGTTAGGCGTGACTAGGCCAACATGGGTGGGCAGTTGGGGGCAGCCAGGTTGGCAGGGGAGGTTAGGTGGGGACAACCGGGCCGGCAGGAGGGTGGGCAAATGGAGGTGACTATCCCAGCAGGAGAGGGCAGTTGTGGGCAATCAGGCTGGCAGGGAGGGCAGTTGGGGGTGACCAGGTCAGTAAGGGACGGCAGTTGGTGGCGATCAGGCCAGCAAGGGAAGGGCAATTGGGGGGTGACCAGGCCAGCAAGGGAGGGCAGTTAGGGGCGATTGGGCTGGCAAGAGAGGGCAGTTGGGGGAAAACAGGCCTGTAGGGGAGGGCAGTTGGGGGCGACAAGGCTGACAGGGGAGGGCAATTGGGGGTGATAAGCCCAGCAGGGGAGGGCAGTTGGGTGAGACCAGGCAGTCAGAGGAGGGCAGTTGGGGGCAATCAGGCCTGCAGGAGAGGGCAGTTGAGGGTGACAGGCTGGCAAAAAAGGGCCATTGGCAGGACCAGGTCAGCAGGGGAGAGCCGTTTGGGGCAATCGGTCCGACAGGGGAGGGCAGTTGGGGGCTAACAGGCTGGCATGGGAGGGCAGTTGGGAGTAACCAGGCCGACATGGGAGGGCATTTGGGGCTATCAGGACTGCAGGGGAGGGTAGTGGGGACAACCAGGCCAGCAAAGGAGGGCAAATGGGGGTGACCAGCCCAGCACCAGGTTGGCAGGGGAGGGCAGTTGCTGGTGACCAGGCCAGCAGAGGAGGGCAGTTGGGTGTGACCAGGCAGGCAGGGGAGGGGATTGGGGGTGAGATCAGGCCTGCAGGGCAGGGCAGTTCGGAGGAACCAGGCCTGCAGGGGAGGGAATTTGGGGACAACCTGTTCAGCAGGGGAGGGCAGTTGGGAGCAACCGGCTGGCAGCAGGGGGCAAATGGAGGTGACCAGCCCAGCAGGGGAGGGCAGTTGGGGGTGACCAGGTCAACAAGGGAGGGCAGTTGAGGGCGACCAGGCCAGCAGGGAAAGGCAGGTGGGTGTGACCTGGCAGGCAGGGGAGGGCAGTTTGGGGCAACCAGGCTTGTTGGTGAGGGCAGTTGGGAGGGTCCAGGCCTGCACAGGAGGGCATTTAGGGGTGACCAGGCCAGCAGTGGTGGGCAGTTGCGGGTGACCAGGTTGGCAGTGGAGGTCAATTGGGGGTGACCAGCCCAGCAGGGGAGAGCAGTTGGGGGCAATCAGGCCAGCAGGCCAGGGCGGTTCGCAGTGTCCAGGCCAGCAGCGGAGAGCAGTTGGGGTCAACTAGGCTAGCAGTGGAGGGGAGTTGGGTGTGATCAGACAGGCAGGCAAGGGCATTTGGTGGCCATCAGGCCTGCAGGTGAGTGCAGTTGGGAGGGACCAGGCCTGCAAGGGATGGCAGTTAGGGACAACCAGGTCAGCAGGGGAGGGCAGTTAGTGGTGTCCATTTCAGCAGGGGAGGGCAGTTGTGGACTACCGGGCCAGCAGGGAAGGGTATTTGGGAGTGACCAGGCCAGTAGGGAGGGCAGTGTGGGGGCGTTTGGGCTAGCAGAGGAGGGCAGTTGGGGGCAAAAAGGCCTTCAGGGGAGAGCAGTTGTGGTCAACAGGCTGGCAGGGGAGGTCAGTTGGGGTTACCAGGCCAGTAGGGGAGAGCAGTTAGGAGGGAACAGGCCTGCAGGGGAGGACAGTTGGTGGTGACCTGTCCAGTAAGGGAGGGCAGTTGGGGCGATCAGGTCACCTGTTGGGGGCAAACAGGCCGGCAGGGTATGGCAGTTGGGGGCGACCAGTCCTGCAGGGGAGGGCAGTTGGGGGCTATCAGGTTGGCAGGGAAGGTTAGTTGTGGGCAAACACGCCAGCAGGGGAGGGTAGTTAGGGGCAATTGAGCTGCAGGGGAGGGAAGTTGGGGCAATTGGGCCATCAGGGGAGGGCAGTTGAGGGTGATCAGGTGGGCAGGGGAGCAGTTTGGCGTCAATCTGGTCGGCAGGGGAATAATTAGGGGGCTATCAGGCTGCCAAGCAGAAGTGGTTAAGGGCAATCAGGCAATCAGCCAGGTGAGCGGTAAGGAGCGAGCAGTTCCGGATTGTAAGAGGGATGTCCAATTGATTGGGCCCAAACCAGCAGTTGGACATCCCCCAGGGGGTCTCAGATTGGAGAGGGTGCAGTCTAGGCTGAGGGACACCCCCCTCCTGTGCAGTCAGACACCCCTCTTGTAATCTGGGACCACTGGCTCCTAACCACTCACCTGCCTGCCTGCCTGATCGCCCCTAACTTCCTCTGCCTATCTGCCTAATTGTTCCTAACCTATCTGCCTGCCTGCCTGATCTTGCCCCCAACTGCCCTCTCTGCCTTGGCCCCCACCACCATGGCTTTGTCTGGGAGGAAGTCGGACGTCTGGAAGATGGCTGGTAAAGCAGGTCTAATTAGCACATTACCCTTTTATTAGTATAGCTAGATTATATAGGATAGGATTGCTTAAATGGGGCGGGGGGAGCCTTTTTCATCAGGAGGAGAGGCTCCTGGCAGACAAAAAATACATAATCCCTATATCTGGACTGATAGCCAGCCATATGCACTATACTGCCAAACCAGTCATTAAAAAATTGAACCACTTTCTTACACCTTACACTAAACAGCTGTTGCCCTTAAAACCCCTCCTTAGTCCCCACCTTAGGTTCTGCATTCGCAGTTCATCCTGATTATGTTCTGCTTGGTCGGTTTCTATGCCAGTCAACATCAAAAGGTCCACCTCCTAGGCAGCCATTGGCTCCTCACAGTTCACCCAGATTTGGTTCTGATTGGTTGGTTTCCATGCCAATCAGCGTCTTTGGGCCTATCTCTGGGCCTGATCAGGAAGGTGGTGTTGATCAGCAGCCCCCCATGGAGGCCTGGAGAGAAAGAGAGAGGCAAGGGCTGATCAACAGCTGCCATGGAGGCTATGGATCAGACCCTGCTTCTCTCTCTAGGCCTCTCTCTGGGCCTGATACGCAGCCCCATAGGCAGTCAGTGCTGGGTGGCTGTGCTTGCAGCAGTGGCAGTCAGTGCTGGGTCGCCACAGCAACCCAGCACTGACTGCAGGACTTACTTCCAGTCTGTGAAGTCTTTGGTCGTTATGGACCCTGGGTTTTTATATATTAAGGATTGAGTGAAACGGTCTTAATTATAAAATCAGTGAAATGAAAATGTTTGCTTGAAAACTTCCCTTTCTGGGGAAAAAAGCCTTCAGTGGCCTTCCTCCTAAACATGAATACAGATTCCTGGCTCAGTCCAAAATAAGGCATCTGCATCCTACGTAGTTTATGAGTGTTGGTCCTATCATGAGAAGTGTGAGTCCTCTGGCATCCTACAGTTTTTATTCTTGGGCTCCTAAGTTCTCCAGCTGACAGCTGCTAACAAGAAATACAATGATGCTATCAAACTCATCTTGAGAGCTTCCAAGTGCTGTATAGTTCTGAGAATGAAGAGTCTCAGTCACCCTAAGGCTACATATCCTGAATGTCCTATGTGTAGATGGGGAAACTGAGGCACATAGAAATTTAAGGAATATGCCTGGTGCTATGAAGCAAGAGAGCTTCGTCGATGAAGTCATGATGGCACTACTGTCTACCCTAGGTGACTTTATGATTGGCTAACATCTTCCTCTTTCTCCCTCTCATTTATCATGGGTATACCATTTAAAATAGCAATAAAATAATTTAATAATTTAGCAATAAAATAGTGTAATGATTTAGCGATAAAATTGTTTAATGATTTAGCAAGATAGGGCAAGGTATTACTTGTTGTTTTAATATACACAATTAGAAACTTCCAGAAGTTATTGTGGGGCAGTCATGCATTGCAAATTAGCTATAGATTTAAAGGGAGATTCTCCAGTAACACTCCTGAGTGGCTCCCTCACCAACATGCAGGAAGCAACAACAGGTCTCAAATGACCTTTATTCAGCATTCAGCAATGTTAATGGAACTTGTCTTAAGGTGCTTGCTACCTTTTTTTATTTTTATTTTTAATTTTTAAGATTTTTATTGATTTCAGAGAGGAAGAGAGAGGGAGAGATACAAACATCAATAATGAGAGAGAATCATTGATCTGCTGCCTCCTGCACACACCCTACTGGAGATTGAGCCTGCAACCCGGGCATGTGCCCTTGACCGGAATCAAACCCATGACCCTTCATTCCACTGGCTGACACTCTGTCCACTGAGCCAAACAGGCTAGGGCAGTGTTTGCTACTCTTATAGAAGCTGGTAATTTAGCACTTAGCTGGGGTGGAGGGTGAAAGAATACCAACCAACCAATAAATAAATAAGTTGGTGTGGTAAGAATTAGAAAAAAAATAATCCAAGTCCTAGGCCAGGAACAGATGACTTTACACAGAGTGATCAGGAAGAGCCTCTCTAAGGAGGCAATAGTGGAACAGAAACCCCAGAGTTGAGAAGGAAGCAATCATGTAAAGTTCTGTGGGTTGACTCTTCCAGGCAAAGAGAATTGGGATTACCAATGTGTTAATGAGTGAATAAGCTTGGCATGTTCAAGGAACAGAAGTAGGCCAAGTTATTGCAGTGAAGGCAAGAGACGATAAGAATGTTTGGATGTTAAAATAGTAGCAGTAGTTAGGCAAAGAAGATGATGGATACCAGGTGTATTAAGAGGATCAACTCTAGATACAGTTGTGTTGCAGAATAAAAAAAAAAATACAATAGATAAGAGGTATGCTTGGGACATGTTAAGTCTATGATGTCTTCTTACCTTTCAAACAAAGACAGACAAATCGATCTCAAGCATAAGGTTAACATCTGAGATATGAACGTGGGAGGTCACATTATACACTGAGTGGCCAAATTATTATGATCTCTGAATGCATAATAATCTGGCAACTCAGTGTATATCCTATATAATAAAAGGCTAATATGCAAATTGTCCCCTCAATCAGTAGTTCGCCCAGCAGCAGGCTGGCCAACCGCCCATGTCCCCTCCCCGTGGCCAGGCTGGCCAGACCCCACCCATGCACAAATTCATGCACCGGGCCTCTAGAGTGTGTGTGTGTGTGTGTGTGTGTGTGTGTGTGTGTGTGTGTATAATAGAGGCTCGGTGCACAAAATTTGTGCATGGGGGCATGTCCCTCCCTCAGCCCAGCCTGAACCCTCTCCAATCTGGGACCCCTCGAGGGATGTCCAACTGCCCGTTTAGGCCCGATCCCAGTATGATTGGGCCTAAACGGGCAGTAGGACATTCCTCTCACAATCCAGGACTGCTGGCTCCCAACCACCTTGATTAAAGCCTAACTGCTTCCCTTTTGGCCCGATTGCCCCTAACTGCCCTCCCCAGCTGGCCTGGTCACCCCAACTGCCTTCCCCTACAGGCCTGGTCGCCCCTAACTGTCCTCCCCTTCAGGCCCAGTCACCCCCAACTGCCCTCACCTGCAGGCCTCATTGCCCCTAATTGTCCTCCCTTGCAGGCCTGGTCACCCCTAACTGCCCTACCATGCTGGCCTGGTCGCCCCCAACTGCCCTCCACTGCAGGCCTGGTCCCCCCCACTGCCCTCCCCTGCAGGTCTGATTGCCCCTAACTGTCCTCCCCTGCAGGCCTGGTCACCCCCAACTGCCCTTCCCTGCAGGCCTGGTTCCCCCCAAGTGCTCTCCCCTGCTGGCCTGGTCACCCCCAACTGCCCTCCCCTTCAGGCCTGGTCCTTCCCAACTGCCCTCCCCTGCAGGCCTGGTCACCCCTAACTGCCTTACCCTGTTGGCCTGGTCACTCCCAACTGCCCTACCCTGCAGGCCTGGTCCCTTCCAACTGCCCTCCCCTGCAGGCCTGGTCCCCCCAACTTCCCTGCCCTGCAGGCCTGGTTGCCCCCAACTGCCCTCCCCTGCAGACCTGGTCATCCCAAACTGCCCTTCCCTGCCGACCTGGTCACCCCTAATTATTCTCCCCTGCAGGCCAGGCCTCCCCCACCAACTACCCTCCCCTGCTGGCCTGGTTCCCCCCAACTGCCCTCCTCTGCCGGCCCAGTCACCCTTAACTGCCCTCCCCTACAGGCCTGGTCCCCTACATCTGCCCTCCCCATCTGGCCTGATCGCCCACAACAGCCCTCCCCTGCAGTCCATCTTGTGTCCCCATGGGGGCAACCATCTTTGACCACATGGGGCAGCCATCTTGTGTGTTGGAGTGATGTTCAATTTGCATATCACTCTTTTATTAGATAGGAGATAGATATAGATATAGATAGATGATAGATAGATATAGATAGATAGATAGATAGATAGATAGATAGATACTGAGTGGCCAGATTATTATGTATTCAGAGATCATAATTATCTGGCCACTCAGTATATATATGCTCTATGATGGCAAAACAAATTAAACAAACCAGGAGAGAATGTAGATTAGAAGGGGTCCTGCTAAACTTCATGTGGAAATGGAGGAGTAAGCAATGAATACTTAGAAGGAATGGAGTAGCTATTGTGGTTGAAGGAATAGCACCTGGAGAGTATATTGTAAAATATCAAAAAATACAAAATAGAGGAAAGGAAGGGAAGTGGGAGAGAAGGGTAGGAAGGAAGAACAGTTTTAAAAAAGTAGAGAACTATCAAATATTCCAAAGGTATCTGAAAGATAGAGTAAGTTGAGGATGTGAAGGTGATCATAGGAGTAGGCAATATGAAGTTCACTGGTGTTTTGACAAAATCAGGTTTATTTGCTGGGGAGCTCTGGCTGGTAGAAGCTTAATTGATTTGGTTAGTAAAAGAATGGTTATAGAACAAGGGAGACAGATTTGCTGTTTGGAGCATCAGGGAAATGTGGCAATATCTTGAAAGTATATTAGATAGAGGATGGCCTCATATTTTATTTTATTTTGTATAAGGTGTGAGAAATATGCACATATTTGCATTATAATAGAATGATCCAGACTCAGGACTGATCATTGAAAAGCCCTGCTCCTTGGGAAATGGGCATGGAATCCACATGAAGGACTTGACCTTAATTCACTTCCTTCAGGGGAGCAGCTAAGAAAACAAAAACAACTACACATCCAGTGTTACTGGGAAATTGTTAGAGTTCTTATGTGATCCCTTTTCTTCTCAATGAATTGAAGATGAATATCATGGGAAGAGTAGGTATGGGTCTTACGGAAGGCTATTGTCAGTAAAAGAGAGAAGATACAGGCTTGGAGGATACAGATCTTTTGTTCTTTATTGATACACTGCAGGACAGTAGAGAGGATGGAGAAAGGAGCAAAAGAGCTGGGTAAATTGGGTAAGGAGGGACCTGGTGGAAGGTCAGGAAAGCTGTGGGGTTTTTGTCCCTCTCAAACCAATGGACTAGAGGCCCCTAAGAAGTTGAATGTTGTCTAACCAGAGACATTAGAGGGAGGGAGCTGGACAACGCAGGCATTATGTTGGGGATGATGAGACTGTGAAATGTTAGAAAAGACTATAATAGAGGAGCATGAGGTTTACTGAGTCCCATAGCATGACTGTGGGCAGGGGATACTTAGGTGAGTAGGAGGAGAGAATCTAAAGACAGAGAGGCTTTCGATTGACCATGTCAGAGTCCTAGGCCCTGAAGTTGCCCTGGAGAGATCCTAGGGGTGAAGTCTGAGGGGAGGACAGTGAATATGCCAGAAGACCAACATGTTAGAGGCTGGAGGTGGCTGGAGGACAGATGACTAGAGCATTGGTACAGGTCCAACACTTGGAGTGGAGGGGTGACTAGGGCAGTTATGCAAGAGGAGCAGGACATTAGGTCTGATCACCTTGCCTGCAGTTTCCACCAGGTTCCTGAGGGTAAACTAATGGGAACACCTGCAGGGAGACTGGCACATCACCCAGCTCCCACCTGCAGGCCCAGAATCCACCAATGGTAGGGCAGACACCCCTCCCCCTCAAACCTCACCTCTGTCCCTGGAGTATCCTTTCCCTGTGCCAGTACTTCTGCCCCTGTTGTTATGGTTCCCAGGGCGGGACTTGCTAAGCTGCGGAGCAGCTGTTCATCAGCTCCATTTTGGCAGGTGCTCTTGCATTCTCTGACATCATCACTTGGTTTCCTCAGTCAATATTGACAGAGTGCTGTGCAGAAAACCAGCAGAAAAGATGGATTTTCCTAGATGGATTGGTGGCACTTTGTCTCCCTTGCCGTTAGATGGCAGTGTTTACCCATGTTTCTGCTCCTCCTTCATGCCAGAAAAAATGGACTGGAGCCTTTTTTCCTCTCAGAAAAAAATGTGGATTCTTTTTTGCATCCTTGTGAGCTAGGCTGAACTGGATATGCTTCCTTGGTGAGGTCCCTTGTTAAAATTTACTGCCCAGGAACAAAAATCTTTTTTGCTTTTCAAATTGGCCTTTCTCCTGTGGACCTGCCTAGGTTCCTCAGCATCTTGTATTTCTGCTTCTTGAATGGTTTTGTTATAGTCTTTCCCTGGGTTGCTCTGGATTTTATATATGATAAAATGTATTCTTTCATTATATAAATCAGTCAACCTTAGTATAGAAAAATTTGGAAGTTAAAGTGGACCTAGAAGGTATTCATGCTGAGTGAAATAAGTCAGACAGAGAAAGACAAATGCCATAATAATTTCACTTATATATGAAAACTAATGAACAAAAAAAGCAAGTGAACAAAATAGAAACAGACTTATAGACACAGAGAACAGACTCACAATTGACATACGGGAGGAGGGTTGAGGGGCTGGGTGAAAAAAGTGAAGAATAGTCACAGATATGTGAATTATAGCATAGGGGATATAGTCAATAATCCTACCTAATAATAGACAAATATGCAAATTGACCGAACCTTCGCTACGCCCAAGCCACGCCAAACAGCCAAGCCATGCCCACCAACCAATCAGGACGAATATGCAAATTACCCCAACCAAGATGGCGGCTAATTTGCATATCAAGACAACGTAGAAAGAAGCCAAGAGCTGCAGAAGGTAGCAAAGCTGCGGAGAAGCAAGCAAGCCGGGAGGAGGAGAAGGGAGGAGAGGAGGTGGGGCCAGGGGAGAAGGGAGGAGCCCAGGCGGGGCCGGGGGAGAAGGGAGAAAAGCAGGCGGCCTGGTGGAGAAAGGAGAAAAGCAGGCGGGTTGGCGGAGAAGGCGGGGTGGGGGAGAAGGGAGGTGAGCAGGTGGGGCGGAGTAGAGTGCAGCAGGAAACCCTATTGCAGGATTTTTCCTGCAACGGGAACACTAGTATACTGATGAATATATATGGTGCTAGGTGGTTACTTGAAAAATGGGGGGGAGGGTTGACCACTCGGTAGAGTACATGATTGTCTAACCACCATACTGTATGTTGAAACTAATATTGAGAGGGATTGGAAGATGGTGGTGGCATAGGCAGATCTTTCTTGCACCTCCTCCCAGGGCCAGACTGGAAATAAAATTAAATTGAGGAACATTCACCCAGAATTACAAAGTGAGGTCCAGCTAAGGAGAAGACTTATAACAAGGAAGGGCAGAAACCACCTGACGACTGGTAGGAAGGGCGATGTTGTGAAAGGGGCTGGCCCAGTATTGAACCTGGCAGGCCAAGAGTGAGGAGGGATCTCTTGACTGCATGGGTTTTGGGATGTGTGTGTGTGTGTGTGTGTGTGTGTGTGTGTGTGTGTGTGTGTTTGTGTTCATGTGTAATCATAGATTGTGAAACACTGAAAATGACAACACATTACTGAAAGAAACTGAAGAAGATGCCAAGAAATGAAAAGATGTAGCCCACTGTTAGAGGGGAGGTGATTAGGGGCTGGGTGAGAAGGGTGAAAGGATTAATTAAGCAAAGGAAATAAAGACTCCAGGGCACAGACAACAGTATGGTGACTGCCAGAAGGAAGGGGGAGTGGCAGAAGTAGAAGAGGGTAAAGGGGGGATAAATGGTGATGGAAGGAGACTTGACCTGGGGTGGTAAACACACAATATAATATGTAGATGACGTAGAACTGTGTACCTGTAAACTCTATACGATATTAATATCACCACAATAAGTTCATTTAAAAAATAGTAACAGTATAATATTGGCTGAAAAATAGACACACGGACCAATGGAACAGAAATGAGAGCCCAGAGATAATCCCAAACATATAGCAGCAAGTAATTTTCAAAGAAAGTGCTAAAAAGATACTATTTGTAATACTTTAAACAATAAAATACAATGGAGAAAGCAAAGTCTCTTCAGAAAATAGTGTGGGGACACCTATAAAGCCACATGCAAAACAATAAACCTGGAATGAAATCAGACACCATACACTAAAATAAAGTCAAATTGGATTGAAGATTTTAATATAAGAACTGAAACACTAAAGCACATTGGCGAAAGCATAGGCATTAACCTTATGGTCAATACTGTCAACATTACAAAATACATATATTTTAAAAACAAACAAAAAAATATCAACTTCTGGTCATTGGCACCAGAGGGGTTTCTGTGAACTTGATCCCTGAACCAGAGAAAGTAAAAGTAAATAAATATGCCTACACAAACCTAAAAAGGTTCTGCACAGCAAAAGCAAACATTAATAAATCAAGCCCCTTTCTCACTCCTCGCTCAGAAGAAAGACGGGTGAGATAGGAAAGTGTCCGGAGCACTGTGAGCACTACCACCATGCACTGCGGGGTGACACCCACGCATATAGGACATGTCCATGCTCTTCTCCCTGATAGGATACTAAGCGGCAAGCCGAGCCCATGCCTAGCTGCAGAGGCCGTAGGGCAGGCGCTGCTACATTGCTCTCCCTTCCGTTCTTCTCACTGGAGAGTTGGGGTTCTGTCTCTTTTGCACATCGGGAGTCAGCTATGGTAAGAGGCAGAATTAGAGTCAAAGAGATCCTGCTTCATGCTTGAGCCAAGGCCTGGACTTCAACCCAGCGCATCCGAAAAGCTGTACACTGAGGGGTACTGGGAACTGTCCCAGTGAATGAAATTCCATGTCCTTGTGTGTGTGTGTCTTTTTTAGGGAAGGCCCGGGGTCAGGGAGGGCAGAGCATCCATGTATGGTAGGAGAAGGGCAGTGCTGTACCCTCTAAATAAATACTAGTCCCACACAGACAGATTCTCACCAGGAACTCCACACCCTCACATGTTCCTCACTCTGCCTCAGATGGCGAGCACACATATCCAAATGCCCTAACCCGCCTTGAAATGTCACATGTATCCATTCACGTAGGCATGCCCTCTGGAATAGCCATGGTCTCATCCAGAGGTCACCAGTTGGTGTTTGTGGGCATATTGGTGGACTCAACTCATGCAAGACTAAGCTACATGTTTGTTCATAGGAGCACTTGCTATTGGAGTCCCCTGAATTTCGGTGGTTCCCCCACACCTGTTTTTTTCCATCAGGGGCTCATGCACCAACATCAGGTACCCTGAAGCCAGTGTTGGCCTTCTTAAACTGGTTTCACAGTAAGCAGGTTGTCCTCATGCATGCCTCACCTTCTCTCTCAGAATATTAACCTTGACATTAAGGCTGCCCAAACTGGCAACACATCCCATGGTTGACTCACGGGATTCTGGTATCTCTCCCAGAAAATTAGACATTTTAGGTCATCTTCAGTAGCTATTCCCACATATCTAACTACTTCTTTTCCTTCACTACACCCAGAGATAATTAATCATTTCTCTCACATTCTACAATTTTCCTTGAAATAGACTAAGTATATTACACTGTCCTTTTAGAAATACCTTTCACTATCACTAAGCTGTATACTTAAAATGTTCTCCTTCCTTACAGGGAGCCCAGGAATCCTACAGGATCACTCCCGGTGACCAAGATATGTGATTTCCTTTATACAGACACTCACACTCACAGGCCCATGTCAATTGTCACGACATGCAGAATTAAATAGCATAACTTTCTCCTTAGCGGTCAGTTTCCAAATATGCCTCCACAGGAGCAGGTGGGGGCTATTCTATAGGCTCTATAATCCACCCTAAAGTGCCTGCTCCACAGCTTTTGCTCCACTGTTGGAAAACAACCTCTGTTCCCACAGACTCTGATAAAGTTGCATTCCCCCGTGTCTCCAAATAAATCCACTGCTGAGATCACTACCACATCACATGGTGCCATCACTCAAAACGAGTCCTAGGGAAATCGTCATGCACAAACTGCTGCTTCATACATGCTCAGGAAAGGGGAACGGAAACAATCATGGCAGAGCTCAGATAGATGTGGTTAAGTGGTTTCAGCACAGGAAACAGTTTTGCATAGAGTTCATCCGAATACTAATACTCTCGGCTAAGAGACTCCATACCCACCTGCGTTGAAGCATTCTCTCACAGAGAATTGTAACCCAACATACCCTGAGAAACATTAACAACATATCGCACCTTTTAAAAATTAACCTTGATGTGTAATAGTCATAGTTGACAATATTTATGTGCCAGAGGAGAATACTGTTTTCATGACTCCTGTATATAACATCATTATTTGGTAGATTTAATTTAATGTACCAAATCTAAACACCAGGATGAGCATTTTGCTAAGAGAGGATTAGATAGCATTCCAGTGTCCCAGAAAGGACAATGGGTGCTTCTTTGTGAAATATTCAAAGAATTCCCAAGAGAAACTTTTTATCAATGACAAATGCAACAGTTCATGCTGCCCATTACAGGATGGAGGAGGCCTGGGCCACTCCATACTGTTTCCCACAGTGCTGGCATTAGGAGTTTTCTAAACACACACCCCGCTAAAAATTCTTTCCGCCATCACCTGCAGGATAAAGTAAACACTCTTTGGCATGTGATGTTGAAAGAATTTCTGTGCTCATACCAAACTACCTGAGCAGGCCCATCTCTTACCTCAGTCCCCTGAAGTTCCCTCCCCGTCTTTAGCAGGCACCCGGAGCACCAAAGAACTCTGTCCTTTTCTAAGTCACTACTTCAAAGGTCCTGGGCTGGGTCTTAACTTTAGGGACACTACTCTGGCATCCTTGCAGCCAGTACAGTTTGGCAATGGCCTGTCTCTGTTTGTCAGTGTTCTGTGATTGTTGGTCCTGGCGCCTGTGAGAGGCAATGCCCCTATCCTGGAGTCAGAAAGGAAAGAAAGCCCTTTGATGCAGAGGTGTGGCTCAGGGCAGGGCCTGGGCTGAGCACCAGGCTTTTTCCTACTTTCCTGATTTCAGAAACTTTATGTCTGGCCTCTAAGTGCTCCACGTTGGGGAAACTGGATACATCCCAGTCAGTGGGGAACTTATAGAGAACTTCCCAAGCTGAAGGTCCCTGGTCTGCTTCTTCAGTTCTAATGAGAATTCCCCCTGGTCCTGTGAGATTGATGTTGCCTTTTCAATCTTTCATGTTTGCTTGGGGACTCCTCAGTCGCCTGGGAAAGGTGTTGGGGTACAAAGATTTCGTCAAGGTACAGAGATTTCATCAGGCAGATGATGGCAGGTCCCTGTAGAACAATGTGTGACACGGGTAAAGGTCGAGTCCGTTTCCCCATCCCTTTCCTCTCCATGCCCCCTGCCTCCTGGATGATCTACAATACTTTCTCAGCTCCTAGAACGGGCATATTTTTTGCAGCATTCCCCAAACAATGCTGCTGTCTTAGTTGTCTTTGTGCACTCTTTTGGAAGAAGAGAGAATTGAGGTATTTTTAAAGCTGTTTACGAAGTCAAGATGAAGAATCCGAGCCCCAAGTCAAACAAGCGAGATTGTTACAGTTCTGTAGCCTGTGTAATCCAGGTTGGCCATCAGCTGATCGCTGGAACTTCTATATAGCCTCCTCAACCTCCAGCCCATGTAATTCTAGAGGAACAGCCCAACTTTGCCACTTGCCAAGGTCAGTGGATTTTGGTGCAACCCAGATTCTTATCAACGTTAAGTAGGCCTCTTGAGGTCAATACTCATTAGGCCATCACTGTTCAGGGGGAGGGTAAGTGCTTGGTTCCAGATTTTGGATTAGACAAGCTACACAGGGAAATGTCTAACTTCAGCAGAGCAACATTTTCCAATAGTAACAGACTTGTCCTTCCTTATGTCCTCGCACACCTCTGCATTTTCACTATAAATTCAGCGAGTCAGCCAGCCATCCCCTGCCCGGAGAAAAGCTGAAAAGAGAGGTGGTGCCACTGACTCTTACCTTATAAGATTGCCTATATGACAACGAAGCCCCATTGAGGGCCCTCCCTTAAACACAATCCCACTCTATGACCTCAAAGATTGCTTCCCCCACACCAGAGATCACATCATCTTGTCCTGGGAGGGGATGACACAGAATCTTTAGATCTAGCCTTGCTTCTGAATCAATCAGTGTTCTGCACAAAGCAAGAAGAAGAGGTTCAGGTGCAGCTGGACATTCAATTCCTGCCTCTCAATAGAATGGCGACTGAGATTTGGGAAAGTATTGATACCACCTGGTCTATCACAAAGTAGCTGGTCTCTGGCATGCATTGACAGGGTAAAGAACTGGAAAACTACACAATTCGTTAGGAGACTGGCCTGGTGGGACTACGGGGAGTGCAGAGTTGTGATCCTTGAGACGAGGAAGTTCACGAGATGAATGAATCCAATGTTTGCCACCACTTGCTGCCTGGGGGCATGTACCAGATGGTGGCACAAGGAGGTGGAGCACACATTAAGAACAGGCGCCTGAACAAGTGGGGGAGATTGGGTTTTGCAGCTGCTGAAGCTCTTGAAATGTACAGGTCTTATATGGAGAGGAAGGAGCTGATCCTTTGCTAGCCTGAGGGCAAGACTCCAAGAAGCCTATGTCTGAGCAGCTGCTGTGGGGCTGAGTGCAGAGACCTTGTTAAACATTGTGAGCATTCAGTTCATGTGACAGAGAGGTCAAGCATTAGGAACCAAATACTCTGGCCTAGAACAACCTTCAAAACTGATTCATACCCACCCTGACAAAGAATGAAAGCAAGCCTGACAGGCCCAAAAGGACCCAATAGCAACCTAACTAGCTGCCGGAAAGACATAGCACAACATTTATGGTCTACGACACAGTCCAAACTTCAAGCAATGTACCATTCACAAAGTTCTGCATGACGCATAAAAATTTCTAGAACCACGAAGAAGCAGAAAACAGCGAACCAGAATCAACAAAAATAGCACTGAATACAGACTAACCTCAAGACGTGGAAACTGTTGAAATTAGCAGAAAAATCAAAGAAAAACAGGCCAAATCTCCCCTCTCCCCCACCTGCACCAACACAACCATCGCCACTAATTCCTGAGAATCTATGAGGTTTGTGTACTAACTTGCTCAAGGTTACAGAGTTACATGTGGAGCCAGGATTTGAACCCCGAGCATTTCCCCCCATTACACTGGTATTAGCATTCATTTTTTAATGCCGAACCATCTGTTACTATTTTTAACAGTTAGAAGTTTTAACAACAGGCTTTTAATTTTGCAGGGTATTAAATGAAGTGATAATAGACTAAAATATAGTTTACATGAGATGTTTAGTTTTTAATGCAATGATAGAGAGGGAAGAGAGAGACAGATTGATGATAGATGGATAGATAGATAGATTGATTGATAGACAGAGAGATTGAGAGAGAGACAGATTACATGGACCTGTGGTTTTTGGACCCAACTCCTCCCACTGTGTTGTCTGTCAGCTTCCACATTTTGTCCCAGTGAGCCTAGAATGTAGACGGTGAATTCAGACTCTTGCCTGATGAGGGGACTTTTAGGTTTTCTGGCATGAGGAAGATTGGCCTCAAATGGTTGCCAAGGCTTGGCACAGGCTGGCAGTGTGGGCCATGCATCCCTCCATGTGTGGACTTAGAATCCCTATTTTCTGGGTCTTTGTTATGTGGAAACAGCCCCCCAACGCAGAGAGGACAGGTGGGGCGACACCAGCTGGCCAGCTGAAGTGTCAGAAAAAAACAGAGAGTACATCCAATTCATTCATCTTGACACACATCACCTTAATTCCCAGCAAAATATGCTCTGCCTCACAGCACACTGTGACTCGACAGTACCTACAATGCCATACTAATGAGTCTTAAAAAGTCAAGGGCTTTTATGAAGTATCTAAATCCAACATCTCTTGCAGAGTTTTGTCCTTTCAGGGGGACACTATGGAGAGTGTACTATGCACACCACAATCTCTCAAAAGAAATTGATAAGGCTCATGTCCTCCTTCAACAGGCCTTACAAGAAATGGAAGGGAATCAAGGCAGGGCTAGATCAGACTCACCACCCTGTGACCTTCTCCCATCTCACCTGAATAGCAACCTGTCTATACAAGGGTTGTCCTGAAACCTCGGCTACTGTATAATGAAGGAAGAAGCACTGATCAGAGAAGTGATGGCCACTCTTAACGTAAACAATAACGATGATCATAACTAACATTTATTGATCACTTACTATGGGCCAGGGATTTTGGTAAGCGCTTTTTATAGACACTCTCCTTATTTGTCCCAACCAGCTGGTTCATTTTGTTGCTAGAGTTTCACAGAGGAAACACCTATAGTTGAAAACCCAAAAGCAATTCTCTTAAGGTCCCATGGGCAGAAAGTGGGTAACCTAGGATTTGGACCCAGGTCTGTCTCCAGTACTCTGACTCTCAGTGACCGTGCCCCTGTTTCCTAGACTTCAGTAATCTGTTTCCCGGCTTTACTCTTTTTGCCATAGTTGATCACAGTAAATATTATTGCAATACTAAATGCCACCAAGCGACACAAATATTTCACGTGCATGTGCTATATCCTTCCTAAAAACTTGAATTTATTTATCTCATTATTTCACATATAAGCCCTAATATTTTCCTTTGAATTAAATCACTCTACATCAACAGGTATATTTTTTCCAATTTTTTATTAAGGTATTATATGTGTACATATCTTACCATTGCCCCCCCCCACTCCCATATATGCCCTCACACCCCAGAGTTTTGCATCCATTGGTTATGCTTATATGCATGCATACAAGTCCTTTGATTGATCTCTTATCTTCCCCACCTCTCCCTAACCTTCTTGCTGTAATTTGACAGACTGTATGATGCTTTACTGCCTCTGTATCTATCTTTTTGTTCTAGTTTACAATGTTCTTTATTATCCATAAATGAGTGAGATCATGTGGTATTTTTCTTTCATTGACTGGCTTATTTCACTTAACATAATGTTCTCCAATTCCATCCAGGTTGCTGCAAATGGTAAGAATTCCTTCTTTTTTATGGCAGCATAATATTCCATTGTGTAGATGTACCATAGTTTTCTGATCCAGTCATCTGTTGATGGGCACCTAGGCTGTTTCCAGATCTTAGCTATTGTAAATTGTGCTGCTATGAACATAGGGATGCATATATCCTTTCTTATTGGTGTTTCCAGTTTCTTAGGATATATTCCTAGGAGTGGGATTACTGGGTCAAATGGGAGTTCCATTTTCAGTTTTTTGAGGAAACTCCATACTGTTCTCCACAGTGGCTGCACCAGTCTGTATTCCCACCAGCAGTGCACGAGGGTTCCTTTTTCTCTGCATTCTCGCCAACACTTGTCGTTTGTTGATTTGTTGATGATAGCCATTCTGACAGGTGTGAGATGGTACCCCTTTGTTGTTTTGATTTGCATCTCTCGGATAATTAGTGACGTTGAGCATGTTTTCATGTGTCTCTTGGCCTTCCTTCTGTCTTCTTTTGAAAAGATTCTATTTAGGTCCGTTGCCCATTTTTTTATTGGATCATTTATCTTCCTTTTATTAAGTTGTATAAGCTGCCTGTAGATGTTGGAGATTAAACCTTTATCAGTGATGCCATTTGCAAATATGTTCTCCCATGCAGTGGGCCTCAAGAGGTATATTTTAAAATAAAACTTGATCAACACTACCATATTGCAAAGCCCTCGCCGCTTATCAAAAATGGACAGTGACCAGAAAAAACAATTGAAGTGAAGCAAAATATATGATTTGTTTAAAAATGATTAAATAATTGCAAAATTATCAAGCCTCGACCCAGATGTACCACTGACCATTTTACGTGCCATCTGGGTGTAATTTGGGTAGATTTTATCAATGTGAGTGAGCCCTCTGTAGTCCAATGCCTTCTGGATAGATGAACAAAATCTATCGCTAGACCTACAAGGCTGGGAATAATGGTGACTAGGCCAAGATATTGACTTCTCCTGTGGGGAACTGACTGGGTGACAAGATGGCCTATTCCCAAGCATCCCCATGAGTCATGTCATTTTAAAGCTATGAGAACTGGTTTTCCTTTCCAGTGCAGGGTACATGGATTCACCAGTGACCCCGGTAGAGGCCATGGTAATTTCCTCTATAGTCCCAGAGACTTGCACAGTATTTGGAGAACATCAACTTCTCAGAAAGTATTTGCCAGATAATTGCTCCTGAATCTGCAAATTCTGTTCTTTCCTCCAGCAATCTTATTTCCACAGCTTTGAGAAATAATAAACTCCACCAAAGCCTTACAAAACTGACCAAGGGCTTCTGACTTCCTTGGGAATGCCTCGTAAAAATATAAGGAGGAATAATATGAACAAGAACACTCCAACAGAATAGATAACCTAGATAAAGTGGACAAATCCCCAGAAAGACAGAAACTACTCAGACTATGTCAAGGAGAAACAGAAAATCTGCATAGAGTCGTAAGACGTAAAGAGCTTGAATTACTAGCCAGTACATTCTCCCAAGGGAAGGCCTCGGAGCAGAGGGATAACTGGTGAGTTATATCAGACACTCAAAGAACTGACATCAAAGCGTCACAAGATCCTCCAAAGAAATAAAAAAAGGAGGGACACTTCTCAACCACTTTCATAAGCCTGGATTTAACCTCATGTCAAAATCACACAAAGTAGCACTAGAACTAACAAAACGAAGACCAATATTCCTTATGAGTATCAGCACAAAAGTCTCCTACAAATTACACTCATACTGAATCCAGCAACACACTCAAAAGGATTTACACAAAAAGCATGTGAGACTCATTCCAGGAATGTAAGTTTCACTCAACACACCAAGATCAGTCTATGTAACATACCATATTGCTAGAATAAAAGGAAAACATTGTAATTTCAGTATACCCAGAAAAAGCATTTGACAAATCCACAACCATTCCCTGATAAAAATAATGAAGAAAACAGGAAAAGAATGGGACATTCTCAACTCCATAAGAGAAATCTACCACAAACTCCTTCCATAAGTCTTAAGTATGGAAGACCGGCCACTCTTGCCCTGAGATGAGAAAAAAAGACAGCAATGTCTGCTCCCACCAATTCTATTCAACATTGTACTGGAGCTTCTAGCTAATGCATTTAGGCAAGACAGTTAAACACCTCCAAACTAGAAAGGAATAAAACTATCACTTTAACAGTTTATATAATCTTGGGTCTAGAAATGACGAAGAAAGCCAAAAAAGAAAACACTAACAGAAGTTATGGTCCAGTTTAGCAAGGTTGCAAGATATAAGATCAACATAGCATTACAATTGCATTTCTATACACTAGCAGTGAAGTATCTAAAAAGAAATTAAGAAAATAGCTTTTATTTATATTAGCATCCATGGTAATAAAATATTTAGGACTAATGTTAGCAAAAGAAGTGGGAAACTTGTATACCAAAAACTACAAAACGTTGTTGAAGGAAATGAAAGAAGACCTAGATAAATGGAGTGGCATCACTTATTTATTGGCTGAAATTCTTTATATTGTTAAAATTGTGAAATTTCAGAAATTGATCTACAGATATATTTAAACACCCAGCTGGCTTGCTCTGGCCGAGTGGCTCAGTTGGTTGAGCATGGTCCCTGTATTCCAAAAGGTTGTGAGTTTGATTCCTGGTCAGGGCACATACCTAGGTTGCAGGTTCAATCCCCAATAGGGCACTTATGGAAGACAATTGATCCATGTTTCCTCTCAAATCGAGGGCTCTCTCTCTCTCTCTCTCTCTCTCTCTCTCTCTCTCTCTCTCTCTCTCTTTCTCTCGCTCTCGCTCTCTCTCTCTCTCTCTCTCCCCCCTCCCTCTCTCCCTTCCCCTATCTCCACAATCAATAAGCAAATCCTTGTGTTAAGATTAAAATACACACACTGCTGAGTAATGAAGAGACAAATATCCCAATGAAAATGGGCAAAGAGTTTTAATAAACAATTCTCAAAAGAAGATATACAAATGGCCCAGAAGCACAAGAAAAGTTGTTCAAGTTCTTAGGTCATTAGGAAAATGCAAATCAAAACGACATGGAAATGCCACGTCACACCCAATAACTAAGTTGGCTAAAACACCAGGCCATGGACAGTAGCACCTGTTGGCAAGGATGTGAAGAAGCTGGAATCTTTCTACATCTCTGATGGAAATGTAAGACGGTAGGGTAACTTGAAAGAGAGTTTGGAAGTTCCCCAAAGAGTTGAACATAGGGTTACTTTACCACTCAACACTTCCACTCCCAGATATCTAGTACAACAAACTGAAAGCATATGTGAATCAAAATATGTACAACGGTGAGCATAACACCTCACTCACAATAGCCTAAAAGGGAAAACAATCCCAATGCCCATCAACTGATGAATGGATAAGCAGAATATGATATATACAACTGATAAAATGTTATTTGACAGCCATAGAAACCAAGGATTGATACAATGGACAACAATGATTAATCGAGAAAACATTCTGCTCAGCGAAGGAAGCAGTCAAAACCATTTATATGAAACATTCACTACATGCAAAATCAGAGATACAGAAAATAAAGGAGAGGTTCCTAGGGCATGGAGGAAGGAGGGGGATTAAAAGTACTTTAATATAGACTGGGTTTCTTTTTGATACATAAAATGTTCTTTGATTCCATTATGAGGATAGTTGCAAAGCTCTATCAACCATGGCACTTAAGGGCGTACTTTAAGGGCGACTTCTACAGTATATGAATTATATCTCAATAAGGTTTTTATAAAAAGAAAAAGAATTTCAATGACATCTAAAAATGGTCATAGCAATTTGCTAGGTTTACATCCATATATGCATGCATATATGGCAGTATAAAACTTAGAGATTTATCTTTATATTATTTAATAAGAAATTCAAGGGCTTCTACTAGGAAAGGATACAAGGCAGACATCCTCAAAAGCAACCTCCCGGCCAGATTAACAATGTGGCAAACAAGAATCTCAAAACTGGGCTATTCCTCGGGCCTTCGTAATTGGTTCCAACTCTCAGACTCAAGTAGGTCCCGCTTGCATTCCAATCCTGGTGCTCCATCTCCCTTAGTGACCATCAGTGCCACCTGACATGCTCAATAAGACTTTTTGGGGCCGAGTCATCTTCAGTATTTTCTGTTGTTCTTAACCAAACACACAGATTCACACAGAGATAGGCAGGTGTCGCTGTTCTCTCCAGTCACAAAGGGAAAAACACATTTGTGTGTGTGTGTGTGTGTGTAGGCCCCTTTGTTTTTTTTTTTTGTGTGTTTTTTTTTAAAGTTTATATTATACATGTTAGTTCTTTATTTCAAATATATGTCCCACATTCTACCTCTGTATTATGACGAGCTGCATTGGTCTCACAGATAATGTGTTTTCATAAAAAGGACTCCAGTCCCTTTACCAGGAAAATAGCTCCTTTTTTTTTTTAATTTCTTTATTGATTAAGGTGTCACATATTTGTCCTCATCCCCCCATTCCCATCCCCCCCCTCCCCATGCATGCCCCAACCCCCTATTGAACTTAACCGTTGGATAGGCTCATATGCATGCACACAAGTCCTTTGGTTGAACTCTCCCCCTCCCCCCACCCTCCCCTATCCTCCCTCTGAGGCCCGATAATCCGATCGATGCCTCCTTGCTTCTGGTTCTGTTCTTGTTCCTCAGTCTATGTTGTTCATCATTTCCCCTAGATGAGCGAGATCATATGTCACTAGATATATACTTATGAGAACTGAATGTGAGACGAGCAATAATAGTTATGCTGACAGGCAGATGGATCAGTCTGTAGTGAGTTTCTTTCTGGACCAACAGTTCTTTTGAGACCCAATTTCAATGTCCACCAGTTCCTTATGTGTACATGTCAGCACTGACCCCTCAGCTCTGGATGGTGGACAAATGGTGGTAACGGAGGTCCGACTCCCTCTGGTTTGGTCTCGGCCGGACCCAGGGGCACGGCTTCACCCGGACTAAGGGGCACGTGGCCTCACCCGGATCTATGGACACATGGTCTCACCCGTACCCAGGGACGCTTGGGCTCTCCCAGACCCAGGGGCACGTGGCCTCACCCGGGCCTAGGTGCACGAGGACTCACCCGGATCCAGGGACACATGGTCTCACCCGGACCCAGGGACGCTTGGCCTCTCCCAGCCCCAGGGGCACGTGGCCTCATCCGGGGCTAGGTGCACGAGGCCTCACCCTGATCCAGGGACACATGGTCTCGCCCGGACCCAGGGGTGCGTGGCCTCTCTCAGACCCAGGGGCACGTGGCCTCACCTGGATATAGGTGCACGAGGCCTCACCCGGATCCTGGGACACATGGTCTCACCCGGACCCAGGTGCGCTTGGCCTCCCCCAGACCCAGGGGCACGTGGCCTCACCCGGGCCTAGGTGCATGAGGCCTCACCCGGATCTAGGGACACATGGTCTCACCCGGACCCAGGGACGCTTGGCCTCTCCCAGACCCAGGGGCACGTGGCCTCACCTGGGCCTAGGTGCACGAGGACTCACCCGGATCCAGGGACACATGGTCTCACCCGGACCCAGGGACGCTTGGCCTCTCCCAGACCCAGGGTCACGTGGCCTCACCCGGGCCTAGGTGTACGAGTAGGCCCCTTTGTTGAGGCATGATTCGCATACACACAGCTATACATATGTACTCTATACAAGTTGATTTTTAAAATATTTGTACGAGGGACGATACACAAGAGAAGGAAAAGAGAGACCAAAGCCATTTCCTAGAACGTGTCAAACTGTGGAGAAGTTGAAAGGAAGAGGAGCCTAGAAAATGAGTCAAAGAATAAAATACACACAGGGCGGCAGAAAACCAGACGAGGGTGGTTTTGGGAACTCAGGAAGATTGTCAGAAAGAGGAAATAGGCAGCATGTTCCATGCTGCTAAAAAGTTAAAGCAGGGGCAGAGGAAAGCTATTTTGATTTGACACCGTGCAAGTCATAGGAGAACTAGGAACACAGGCCCTTTAGAGGACAGAAGGGAATGCCGGACTTATTGGAGGGGGAGGTCAAGAAGAGGAGACAACCCGTTTAGACAAGTTATCATGAAAGTTTTGCTGTGAAGGGCAGCAGGTATATGGAACACTGGTTGGCAGGGAAGGTATTAGTTTAAAAGGGAGGGTAGTGGAGCATGACGCCTGCTGGTGGGATCACCACCAGAGCAAGAGAATGTGAAGATCCAGGAGAAAGAATGGTAATTGGCAAGGGTTAGGTGTTAAAGAGTGAGAGTAAATACTAGGTCAACTGGAGATGCTGGTTCTGTTAAACTGATGACCCACCTGCTCCTCGCTTCACAGTCCCTTTACAGACACGCTGATACCTACATCCTCGTGGATGGCCGAATTGAGACTGCGGAATGGGCAAAGCAGCAATGGCCAGAGGATGAGGGAAGGAGGCTTGAAGTCCATGAGGGCCAGACTACAAAGGGGCGGTTCATCTAGACTGACCAGCTTAAAATGTGGAAAATGTACTGGTTATGGCTTATGGTGTCTGTGTGTGTTTGCATGTTCAGAGGGGGGGGAGGCATGGATTGACCCCCACTGTCAAGGAAAAAGAAATGCCTACGATGAAGCCGATCACTAGAGAGGACTTTCTCATTTTCAGGGTTAGGAGAGAAAAGGGGAGACCTCAAGACTGAGAAGATGAGCTGGGAAGAGGGGTCAACCCAGAATGGGAATCTCCCCAAAGGCCTTACCATTTTTAGTGGGAAGCAGAAGGGGGGTGATTTTCCCTGGTCCCAGGAGCATTGATATTTAGCCACCATTTCCTAGTAGTTTTGTGCCGTATTATAATTCCCTACAGTTTCCTTTCACCTGTCATGAAAACCTGCTGCTCCCATAAAGTCTAAGAGTGGTGTCTGAGGAGATTGAGGAGCCGGGCACACTCCATTAGCTTCCTTACATTACTCCTTCTGTTGATCTTACTCAGGGAATCTCCTCCTGGACACTCACACAGAAGCAAGCATGCAAGCAGATCTGGAATCGCCTGAGAGAGGTGTGAGACACAGAGGAGTGGCTGGCAGGTGGCTACTGGCCGTGGATCTGTCGTCAAATCCCTTTCTAAAAACAGGCTGGTTGTCTAAAAAAGACCTTGAGGTCAGGAGAATGTGCCTGCCCTCTTTAGGTTCTGTGCAGTGTGGGTTTTTCAGCTGAAGGGGAGATGAGATTGCTTATGTTTTTTGTTTGTTTGCTTGTTTTTTGATGGAGAGGTTCCAATACATGGAAAATGGTCGGCAGCTGGTAGAGAGTGAAGCTGGGCGAAGTGACGTCAAGAGAAATTTTATGACACTGGGATGAGAATGAAAAAGTAGATGGGGGACACAGTCCCAACGTTTCAGCTGCCTTTACTCACAAAACGAAGCCGGGGAGGTCTCATGTCCTGCCTGCATCTTGCTAGTCTGGCCTCCAAAAGGGGGGTAAGTGGGGTGGGGTGGGCGGAATGCAAAAGAGGAAGCAGATGACTTAGCATAGCCTATAGGGAGGAGATGTCTTCTTAATCCTGCAGGTGTGGTTTTCAATTAGGAGACTGGCAGAGCCTCTGTCCTGAGTCTCCCCCAGACCCTGGTAAACAGGGGAGGGGCAGGAAGTGGGAGACCAATGAACTGTTCTCATGGTCTGGGTAGAGGTCACCCAGGCTGAAGGGGAGAGGTCAGAAATGTCCCCACTGAGTGACACCCCAACAGGGGATCATGGGACTTTTCTGGGGGCAGCACTTCTACTCTCTGGCTGGAACTGTTAGTGTCAGAAAATTGTGCTAGAGAACTGGAAACTGCCAGAACGTGATAGTGGCCACCGGGCGAGAACAGGGGCTGTGTGTTGGTAGCAGTCATCCTGGATTCCCGGGCATGGTTTGAGGTAAAACAAATTGTTGGTCGGAAGGGGGCTAGGCGACAAGCAACCTTAGTCTCCCGACCCACCATGTATGTGCGTTGTAAAGGTGTAGCAATTCTAGGTTTGTGTTGAGCTGCTCTGCAATTTCTATCCTCCTCCACCAGGCAGTGGGCGCAGGGTAAGGGGGAGCTAAGTGGAATGTGCTTTTCAAGTCCCTGAATACGGGCTTGTGTGCCTCAGAGGAAGGCAGAGCACACACATTTCTCTCCTTTTCTGTGTGTCTCATCCCTAGCTCCTAGACAAGACAGGAAATAGATGCCTTGGTTACCATGGAAACTGAAGCTAAGTGATGCATTAGAGCGTGGGAGCAAAGCAGAGGTGGTTCTGAGATAAAGGCCCCTGGGAGAATAGATTTGCGCAAAACACTCCCATTGAAAGAAAGCATAATGTCCTCAGGTACGTTGATCCTTGTGATTATAATTACACACGAAGCAGGAAGGTGCGTGTGTACACACACACACACACACACACACACACACACACACACACAGGCTTCATTCTCTGCACCATGCTGTTTGGCCCATTGAATTCTTGTGGGGTCGCGCTGCACTATGACCACGTCAACATATCCCACCACTGTGTCATCTTTCCATTTTCCTTCCCCGCCTCCCTCACTACTACTGCATTGTCTCTCAGTTTTGCCTCCCTCTGTTTTTCCCTGTCCCTCATGTCTCCGCTCCCTCCTTAGTTTTCATTCATTTATTCATTCATTTTGACACTATTGCAGATGTCCCCAATTTCCCCCACCCTCCTTTGCCCACCTCCTCCCAGCCCCTGCCCCCTCCCTCTGCTCATCACCACACTGTTGTCTGTGTCTATGGGTTATGCATGTATGTTCTTTGGCTAAGCTCTCCACCTGCTGCCATCCAGGGCTCGCCCCTCCCCTCTGACAACTGTCAGACTATTGCATGTATCCATGTCCCTGGCTCTATTTTGTTCATCAGCTTATTTTGCGCATTACATTCCTCATGTAGTGAGGCCAGGTGCCATTGTCTTTCTCTGATGGGCTTATTTTGCGTAGCACGGTAACCTGCAGGTTCACCCGTGCTCTAACAAAAGCCTGAGGGACCTCCTTATTTTTTTCATTATGGCCCTCCATCGTTCTGCCCTCTTTTCCTTCCTACTTTGTTCTTCCTCTCATCCCCCTCCCAGCCCCTAGCCTGTTTATTAATGGAGTGGCTGAGAATTAATTCATTCGATTATGACTGTCCTCATATGAGCCATGCATATTGAACATGCAGCCTCGTTGGTCCGTGCAATCACAAAATTAATTTCAGACATCACTCTTTCATTGCAAATTGCGATAAGTGATGTGAAATTAAATGACAAGGAGCCATGAGTGTGTACAATAAGGGAACTAATTTCCATACTGAGCTCACTGAAGGGGATGTCATTGGCATTTGGTTTTCTGCCATCCGGCATGTTTTTGTCGCCTCTTTAGGTAACTGTCTTCCCTTTTCCATGGAAGGCAACCAGCCTCTTCCATGTTCGCAGCATGATGCGACTATCACCCATGGTGTTCTGTCCTCCACTGACCAAGGTGTGAGCATGGCGTCCCAGTGGGTGCCCACGCCTTGGCATCTGACTGAACAGTAGACCACAACGGGGTGAGGAGTCATCTGCTCCTGTCAGGGACCCTTGTTCCTGCTACCAAGACTCTCAGGGGCACCATTATCATGGCCTTCATCCATTGTCTTCCTCATTCCCTTTTTCAGCATTTATCTCTATTGTTGAAAGGGTTACAGAATTCCGCCTATATTCCCCCATTGACCCTGCACCAGCCCCACCCAGGCCTTCATCACAATATTGTCTGTGTCCATGGGCTATGCCTATATGCATATAAGTGCCCCAGTTCACCTCTCCCCACGCACCCACTCCCACCTTCCCTCTGCAATTCCTCAGTCGGTTCCATGATTCTATGTCTCTGGATCTATTTTGTTCATCAGTTTACTTTGTTCGTTAGATTCCACATATGAGTGATTGGGAAATTGAACAGATAGATGTAAAAAAAAAAAAAGGAAACTAGACCACCATGAGTACAGAAGATTGTAGACGGTACACAAGAATAAACTCAAAATGGATGAAAGATTTGAATGTAAGTCCTAAAACAAAAAAAAATCCTATAAGAATCCCCAGGCAGCAAAATCTCAGACATCTTCCATAGCAATATGTTTGCCAATACATCTCCTAGGGCAAGGGAATCTAAGGGGAAGAGAAACAAATGGAACTACCTCAAAATAAAAAGCTTCTGCACAGCAGAAGAAACAACCAACAAAATGTATGGGAGAACATATTTGCCAATGATCACCTGATCAGGGCTTAATTTCCAAAATATGTAAGGAATTCACAAAACGCAAAAATAGGAAGACAAACGATCCAATTAAATTGGGCAAAGGACCTATATAGACACTTCTCCAACGTGGACCTACTGATGCCAGGAGGCATCTGAAAAAATTCTCAAAGTCACTGATCAGCAGAGAGATGCAAATTAAAAGGACAATGTGGTACCACCTCACATCTGTCAGAGTGGCCACCGTCAACAAATCAACCGGTGATGGCCAGGTTGTGGAGAATAGGGAACCCCCATACCGTGCTGGTGGGAATGCAGACTGGTGCAGCAATTATGGAAAACAGTATGGAGTTTCCTCAAAAGAATTAAACATGGAACTGTCATTTGACCCAGCGATTCCACATCTAGGAATATATCCTAAGAGGACAGAAACACCCATCAGAAAGAATACAAGCACCCCTACGTTCATAGCAGCACAATGTACAATAGCCAAGATCTGGAAACAGCCCAAGTGCCCATCAGTGGATGAGTGGATAACATAGCTGTGGTGCATTGACACCATGGAGCACTATGCAGCTGTAAAAAAAAAATAAGGAGTGCTTATCCTTTGAGACAGCATGGAGGGACCTGGAGAGTATTGTGCTAAGACAACTATCACGTGGTCGTTCTCATTCTTTTTCCTTCCCTCTCTTCCTCCTCCCTCACTCCTGGCTAGATCCTTTGTGTTAGAGGCCTCTCCCCACAGGGACCAAAAGGATGGTTGAGGAGACCACACTAATAAAGTATTAGAAGATGGAGGGCAGACAAATGACTCAGCTGACCCAAGAGTGCTTAACCCTAACCCAGCAGTGAGGATCCTCCCAGAGCAAACATCTTTAACTAACGTGCCCCCTCGCCAGACTTTCAAGCTGTCTGCGAGATTGGCAGTGGCACGTGCCCCTGCGTGCTAGGGGCAAGTCGCACGAATGCTCTAAAGTAGAGTTAAACAACATTTAGACACACAGGACCCCCTCTCCTGCCAGGAGCGGGGCAAATTACTTTCCCCAAACCCTCTGGGGTTTGAGGAGACTCACTCTCTGCAGGGGATGAGCCAGCAGATTTATGGACTTGGGAACCCCGGGGAATCCAAACCCAATATAGGGATTTACTTGAGAAATCGACCTAAAAGTTCAACCCCTAGCCTCATTCCCAGCTTGGTGAACAAACTGCTGGCACCTTGCCTTTGCCCATGGATGCAGGAGGTTGTAACCTGGGTCATCTAATCATTGCTCTGAGAGCCTCTCGCATTCCTCATCCGTGCAATGGGCCCGATCATCCGCTCACGTCAGGGCTGTCTGGTAAATACAACCTAGGCCCATGCACGAAATTATAAGTGGATATTGAGAGAACTTTATGCATCATAGTCGATAACTGGAAACAAGGGAATAATGCTTGTCCATCAAAGAGTGAGAGGAGTCAGAGGGCGCAGACCTGGGAGGGGGAAAAGCTGTGCAGGCTGCCCAGGTACCCACACACCTCATCGCTGGGTCTGGTGTGCAGTAGGGTCTCAGGAACCCCTTCAGGAGATGCACTGTGGGCCTCTGGCCGGGAGCCTGTGGAAGAACTGGGGCCAGGGGTGGGGTGGGAAGTGGGAGGGGGTTGGAGACCTGTGAGTGAGGAGGTAGGCCATCTCCAGGGGGCTAGGCTGACCATCATTCCGGGGGACCCACAGTCTGACTGCATTCCCCAGGGCCCTCCTGCCTCCCCTCTGCTCTCTTCCTCGCTGGCTACCCTGTAGCTGTGGGGGAGTGGGCCCCAGGGGAGGCTGACCATGAGGAAGGGCTGTGGACAGAGGAGAGTGCTGTCAACCTGCAGGCTGGGGGACCTCCCCCCTCGCAACACCCTGTCTCTGATAGGTGCTTTGTCCCCCTTTCCAGATGAGCTGGCTTATCTCAAGTGCCCTCTGCACACAGTGCTCAAGCTCACACCTGTGGCTGTCGTGAGCCCCACATTCATCCGTGCAAAGGCAGGAGCCTACTGTGTGCACAACAGGGTCTGGGGCGTTTCCCAGGTGGAGGGTGCAGAAATGTCAGGCATCATTCACCACAGCAGGGCTGGGACCCCAGGCATCCTTCACCCCCACCCTCAAACCTCAGCCATGCACCTGGGAACCTAAAGTGAAGGGGACTCCTATTGGCACAGAATCACAGAGGGTCCATTTGGCCAAGCAGGGACCAGCAGCCAGGGGGGCAGGAATGGCAGCAATGAGCAACAACACAGAAACCTACCTGAAGCCTGCCTTTAGGGGAGGGGTGCGGACAGAGCCAGTTTCCTGAGGGACGGAGCTGGGGGGGGGGGGGGGGGACGTCTGCAGTGCAATAGGACCCTGCGCTCAGAAGGGCTCCCCATGAAATTCAATGTTCTCGGGGAAACTCTTAATAATATTTAAGCAAGGGGACCCATGTTGGCATTTTCTACTGCCCCCTCACCCCCACCACCCGAAATCCTGGAGTGGGGGCTAGGTCAGTCCTGGCAGAAAGAGGAGACCCTCTTCTCATGGAAAAGAGGCAATGGGGACAGGGGCCCTTTTCACTAGTCCGTCCCTGCACTTGACCTGGGGTCCTGTTCCTGCCAATATGTGGACCTGAGGGAGCTCCGTCTCTGTCCCTGCCCACCCTCGGTGTCTCTGCCCTCACTGTGGTCCACTGGAGGGACTGCAGAAGCAGCCATGCCACGCCTCCCCATGGGAATCACCCAGGCCTTGGATTCACCAGGACCTAGGCCTGGCCTTGGCCTCACTGGCACAGCCCTGCTCCCATGGAATGGCTCCGGGGCCCCAAAGAAGCCTCAAGTAAGGGCCACAGGCAATGGGCTCTGTCCTGGCAGCTGGCAACTGTTTCATTAAAGCTCCCCTCAGTAGCAATGGCCCTCCTTCTACCTGCTGGCAGAGAGAGAACATCACCTTGAAGCCTATGTGATTGTCATCCCGAAGGGTGCGTCTGAGGGATGAGGTCCTGAACTTGGGTGGGTGATGAGGGAAGGGTTCTGAGCCGGCACCTCCAGAGGTGGGGACCGAGAGGTGAGTCCTCCAAAGGCTGTGACCGGGAGGTGGGTCCTGCTGGGTGACTGTGCACCCTGCCCCTCCGGGAGAGGAACAGTGGCACCAACCCATAGCCTTCGCCCCTTCCCTTCCCCTGCTCCCTTGCTCTACACGCACCCCCCCCCCCACCCCCCTTGGCGACTAACTGGCGCTGTACCAGGGAGATGATCCCGAAAAAGTGTGGACCAAAGCCTCTGGAAACTCATGTTCTCCGCACTCACAGACTCCTCCGCATCTCCCTGCGCCCTGCTTGCCTCTTAGGCAGAGGGGAGCCCGCCCCCACCCGCATCCCCGAGAGCCGACCATGGGCCACGCAGAGCGGCATGTGCACAGGAAACGAGCCATTTCATTTTGCATCTTTAATGTGACACCGATACCAAAAACACGACAGCACGACAACAGCACACAGTGAAAGCAGGAGGGCAAAGAGAGCTTCGTTTTGCATGCCATCTTCGATGGGCAGGCAGAGGCTGCCTAGAGTGCTATGTGAACACGGGGTCTGAGGAGTGAACACGGGGTCTGAGGAGGCACTCTGGCTGGGTGGTTGCTGCAGGTCATCAGCGTTGCCTGTGAACACAGCACACAAAAACGACAAGAGAAGTAGACATGCAGGTGAAACAGGGACGGGTGTACGGGACAAAGCAAGGTTCTGTCTGCACTCCCGTGGTTCCCCCCCCCCCCCCCGCCCCACGCCAGGCCTCCCGCCTGACTCCCCACGGCCCCTCCTCGGCCTGCCCACCCTCGGCGTCTCCTTTCTCGTCCGAAAACCTTACTGGATCCAGGAGAAGAAGTTGGCAGTGGTTCTGGCGGCATTTCTGCTCCGGATGGTGGAGCTGGTGCTAGGGCCATCTATGAGGCTGGCGTTGGCCGCACCAATGTTGCCACTGCTGACGCCAGCTCTCCAAGTGGTTCTCCTGTTGGCACGGTTGCTATTCAGAATGTACTGATGGTATCTGGCCCAGAAAGCAAAGGGGATCCTGGCCCAGGCGTCGCCAAAATCTCCGTCCTCATCCCAGGTCAGGAGCTCCACCTGTACGTCGTCCCAGCTCCACCGTCCAATCAGAGCTTCATCCCCGATGTTCATGCGGGCCCTCATCTGGGCCCTGGCATGCTCCTCGGCCATATCCGCGTCCATGGTCTTGAAGGCGTCATCCACAGCCTCCAGGAAGTGAGCCTTCCAGTCCCGGGGGTCTCGGTTCTGATACTGCGGTGGGTGGAAAAACAGCAGCCATCCTAACCGCGCGCGCGCGACCCCATGCTCACTGAGCGCCTGCTTCCCGCCCGCCCTTCACTCACGCCCCTGGGCACTGTTGGTCATCACGGTGACCACAAAGACCACGGGAGTCGGGCCGCCCGATTCTGGACCGGACCTGGGATTTCGCCCCACCCCTCGCACGTACTGCGTCTGCAAACCTGGGTAAGGCGCCTAGGAACCTTCCTGAGCCTCAGTGCCCGCAGTGGACAGACAGACCGCACAAGGAGCCCGTGACCCAGAATCAGACGAGGTGTGGCAAGGGCCAGGCCCCGCGCCTGGCCCCCCAGCAGAGGCTCTCCATCCGTCTGTTACCTGGGCGATGAATCTCAGCACCCTCATCTTGCTGGTCTCGTAGCGGGCCCGCAGGCCCCAGAAGAACTCATACTCGGGTGGGCTGCTATTGGGGACCTTCTTGTATTCCAGGTACCTCAGTGGAGAGGACAATAATCACCTTTTGCCTCCAGCCAGCCAGGCAGGTGGGCTGTTGCACTAATGGCTCCCAGGTGGCCCCTTCCCAGCCCCGAGGCTGCAGCTCAGAGTCCGTGATTGCCCTGGCCCTCCAATTGGCACCCCACTCCCGAGCTCACTGCCAGGGTTTCTGCCTCCAACACCGATGCCTTCAAAGCCCTGGGCTGTGTGTGGCTCCTGCCCGGCAACCACGGGGAGGTGTGTGGGCGGGGGAGGGGGACACATGTAGGGTGCTTGTGCATAGGAAGGCCACACGTTTTGTGCCCCTTGTCACAGTGACCCCAGTTCCTGTTGGGTGTGTTGTAAACAGAGGAGCCATTTCTTCAGGCACCCTGCTCTGAGCACACCCCGCCACAGCAGCGTGTCGTCCGTGGCCCGGCTGAGCCTTGGGACAGTCCACCACAGAAAAGGACTGTGAGGGGCAGAAACAAACAGTCCAGCAAGAGCAGCGTACTCCGTACGCACTCCGGACCCCGTGTACGCGCGCCCGTGTGCTAGTGCACCTGTGTGAGTGCACACGTGTTTCCCCAGCTCCGACTTCCACTCTGCAGCCCCGGGTTGCTGGGATGGAAAGCAGGGGCTGTCGCCCCACAGCCTGTGAGGGCAGGTGCTGAGCGGTGTGGTGGCTGGAACACACCCCGCACCGTGTCCTCAGGCCACATGTGCCCCCTTTCCCCAAGAACGCCCCGGAATTCTAAACCACCCCCCTTGGGCACTCACATACCCCCACCACACTCGCCCCAGAGACGCCATCCCTCTAGAGTGAATAGCCAGGACGGGGGGAGTGGCTTCCTCAGCCAGACTCGCACACCAGGAAGGCGCCAGTGTGAGACAGATTAACTCGGTCAGTACTTACTTCTGCCTCACAAAGTCGTTTGTAATGAGCTTCTTCAGATCGCCGAGGAATGGGTGCCTCACCCTGAGGGCAAGGAGAGAGTCCATGACTCGAGCCGGTGGCAGTGCCCGATGTGGGCAGGAGCACTCCCTACCAGGACTGAGAGCTTCCTGGCCCGTGAGGCCTGGGCATGCAGGGGTCTGACGGCCACTTGTCTTGCAGCAATGGCCTACATAGGGGTTTGCAGGAGCCCCGGATTCTGGTGCTCTGTCTTAGATGCCCTCTGGGGGACAGAGGGGGTACATGGAGCAGAGAGGGGGCCCAAGAGTTTAGGACCATTTCGCCATGCACCCTGGTGAGAGACCCTGTGCGCTCTGCCTGGTCGAGGACGCCCACTCCCCTGCACCAGACCATTGGGCTGGTGGGATCCTGGGGCTTCCTGGGCCCAAGGACAACGCTGAGGGGCAGCGGGAGCCCAGGGAGTCCAATCATACCCAGGGCGCAGTCCCATCTTGCGTAGTGCCTCCCAGAGGACAGCTGCCAGGGCAGATGAGGTACAAGAATTTAGAACACGAAGGTGACACAGGGGGCAGCCCCCCAGCTGCGGGTCCGGCAACTCACCCTCGCTGACACGGTTGCCATTCATGAAGATGACTCCCAGAATCACCAAGAGGAGACTCAGCCTGGGAGTGTCCTTGGTCCTAAAGGCGTAGAAAGAGGGATCCTGTCCAGCAGCCATTGGCCCAAGAGACTACACACCCAGCTCACCCAAGCAGCCTCTCCCAGGTTGCTCCACGACAGGGCAGTTAGTTCCTCCCACTCTGCCCACAGCTTGCTACCTGATCCAGACAACTCATCCCTCCGCTTGAGGCCGCATCGCTCCATCCATCCCATGTGGATGCTAACACCCCCTCCCGGGATCCGGCCAAGGACGGGGCTAGGCAGGGGGAGCAAATGCTTTGCCAGAGGTGTCCAGAGGCTCATCCACACCTTCCCTGCCCTATGCGCAGGGGACCTGCACCGCACAGGAAAACTCCCCCAGGACCAATCGCTCCGCCAAGCCCAGGCCAGGTACTTAGCATGAAGCGGGAAGCTGTGAGAAGCCTGCTTTCTTGGACCAAGGGGAAGGGGGGCATGGAGGAGGGAACCTGAATGCAGCAAGGCTTTGCCCATCTGGCAATCGCTTGGTACCACGCCCTGTGGGTGGGCAGTGTGCTAGGCCCTCTGGCCCTGTCTTTCCAGTTTCTCTGAGAGGAGGGGGAGGCACCACCTGGGAAGGCCACAACCCTCCTGCCCATTCTCACTTTCCCAGGAGGCGAGCTGAAGAATCCCGCGTGCAGGTGAGAATGTACAGATGTTCTTCCTTGTCGATCTCCTTCAGGTGGATCCCGAACTTCTGCACGGGGAGAACACAAGAATGTGAGGTCAGAAACCCATGCCAGGTGTCCTGCAGGCGGTCTCTCCATTCCTAGGCAGGGAACATCTCCTAGGCAGGGAACCCAAAGTCCTGGGGGAGGACGCAGAGACACTGGCCTGTGGGGAGCTCTGGCACTGGCCGAGGCAACGGGACTCACTTCAGGAGACAAGAGGACCGCCCCCTCCCGAGAGCAAGTATGTGGTGGGAGCTCCCAGGTGGAGAAGCCAGGCAAGGCTTGCGGAACAGGCAGGACTGACACTGGGCCTCCAAAGGCTACAGGGTGCAAGGCTTCCCTGCCTCTCTTGTCCCACAGAGCTGTCCCCCCCCCCCACCCCGCCCACCTTTTCCAGGGTGTATGTTGCCCGCTCAATGATCTCAGGAAAGTGCTCGTCATATTCTCGGATGACGTCCTTCATCATGTCTGCAGGAGGGGAGGGGGAAGGAAAGCATCGGGGCTGAGCAGACGGCCACAGAGCTGCAGCCCCTCGGTCAGCCCTGCTGAGGGGGGCGCAGTCAGGACCCATCGGCCAAGACCTGATAATTGGGAGCATCTGATGGGGGGTGGGTGGGGCACCGGGGAGGACTGGGAGAGGAGGGAGGGCAGAGCTCAGGGATGGGGCACAGCTGTCCACCTGAGCGCTTGATGGGGATCTTCTTGTAGTCCTTGATCATCAGATATTTCACCAACTTATTTGCCTGGAGAAGGAGAGGTGAAGGCACGGGTGAGCTCAAGGAGCTGGCCAGCAAGGCAGGGGGAGGGGGAGGGGAGGGGGGAAGGGCAGACTCCTTACCCTATCTTGCAGAAGGGCCACGTTGCGGGGTGGCAAGCTCAGTACGTGCCTCGAGGGCACCTGGGGCCTCTGGGCCATCGGGGGCCGAGGGCCCATCTGAGCCCGTGGGGCCATCTGAGCCCGCACTGTCAATGGGGGCTGCGATGCTCTCCAGGTCGGTGGGACCACAGGAGGCTCTCTCTCCTCCTCGCTGCTCTCATACTCATCATCCAGGTGCTTGGACTGTAGCATTGGGGAGAAGAGAGGCCCGGGGCTACCAAGCTTACTGTGCCCAAGCCCCTGGCAACATCTTCTCCAGGGCAGGTACTTGGATATAAGAGTAGTAGGAACAGCGGGTGACATGTGCAGAGGGCTCACAAGTGCCAGGCACCGAGCCAACCTCTTCTACCTCCAGGCCGGAGGGTAGGGACTACGTGGAGTAAAGACATGCTAGCACACTTGTGTTATAGAAACTCTGACACGTTGAGAGAAGAAGAGGGCAGGGGAAGGCAGGGGAGGGGAGAGCAGGGAAGGGGAGGGGAGGGCAGGGGAGGGGAGGGCAGGGGAGGGGAGGGGAGGCGATGGGAGGACAGAGCAGGGGAGAGCAGGGGAGGGGACCATTGGGGCTTGGAGAGGGCAGGGAGATCTCACCTTCTTTGTTCTCTTGCCTCCCATCCTGGCCCAGGGCTCATCGCGGTTCTTCTGAGCAGTGGCAGCTGCACCCTCAGGCTCAGGGGCGCTTGTGGCCATCTTGGCCTTGGCAGCAGCTGCTGCCACAACATTCTGAGGCTCCACCCACCGAGTCTTAGCGAGAGCCTTCCCAGACTTGGCGGTCTTGGGCCTGGTGGCTGCCCCCTCCCCAGCCGATGCTGCCTGAGCACTGGGGCCCTCTGGGGCGGGCTCTGGGGCCGGGGCGGGTCTCTTGGGGCGGGGGAAGGCTATGCCACTGACACCTGCCGGCTGGGTGAAATCAAAGCCATCATTCTGACCCAGAAAGGCTTTCTTGGGCTGGGTGGCATCCACCTCACTGGCACATGGAGCCCGAGAGGAAGCAGCCTCGCGGGCCTGGGAGGCCGGCTGGGGCTGCGAGGAGGTTGCTGGCGCCCCCGAGGCAGCCATCTCACTGTTGCCTGGCATCTGGGAGCTGTGCGGGGAAGATGCCGTGGGCTGGGTATCTTCTCTGGAGGCCTGATCTGTGGTCATCGGGCGGCTAGTGACCACCTGATTGTAGAGGGCACGGGCGGCGGCAGCAGCAGCCCGGGCAGCAGCCCGGGCAGCCGTCCGAGCAGCACGGTTGGAGTCACCTCGGCCTGCATTGCCAGACTGGTCCTCCTCCTCGTTGGGAGCTGGTTCTGGATCCGCTCGGAACGCATCCACCAGAGTCCGGGCCAGCATAGGGTGGTCCAGTTCCCAGGGCTCATTCTGCAAGGCCAGAGCGAGGGGTAGGGGAAGGCAGACCACTTTGCACACTTGCGCATCGTGCTTCCCTGTGCTGGCCAGCCTCCTCCAGGCAGCGAGCCAGGCAGCCAGCCAGGTAGCCCCCACCCCCACCCCCCCACCCCCCCAAGACCCCCACCCCCACCCCGACCCCCTTTCTCCCAGCAGGAAGGAAGGTTTCCTTCGGGGTGCTAGGTAGTCCTTCCCCATCAACCCTCCCCTCCACCCACTCCCCTCTGCATACAACCCCCCTCCCAGTCTAGCAGGCTAGCAGGTGGCCAAGAAGGGGCCTCACCGCCAAGACACGAAGGCTTGTTCCCAAGCTCCCAAAGGCTCGGAGGAGATGAATGTCAAAGCTGGTGAAGGTGCCATAGCCTCCGAAAGCACCAAATTCTTCATACTCATTTCCGTCAAACATCTCGTACTCCCTCACTTCCTCAAGACCGTCTTCCATGTCTTCAACGTTGCAGCATTCTGATTCCATGGGGGAGCTTCCCTCAGCCATGCTGGGTCCCAAGAAGAGAGCTCAGCCTGAGAGGGAGGGGGAGGCCTCTTCAGAGGGAGGAGGAGGGACCCAGCGGAGGCGGGGTTTCTCAGGAGGCGGGATTTCTCAGGAGGTGGGATTTCTCAGGAGGTGGGGGGAGGGGGACGGGCAGCCATCATCCCCTTACTGGGCAGAAGGGGTGGGGGTGAAATCTGTTGGGGTCCATTCTGTCAGAGACAGAGCCCTAAGAGAGGGATAGAGGAGGTCCAAGGAGATCTCCTCCTCCCCCCCTCCCCTCCCACCCGCCACACACACCCCTCCGCATTAAAAAGGGGAGTTGAGGTCCAGACAGCCTCCCCATCCCGGTGGCTAGATTTGAATGGAGGGGTGGACCAGCGGGCTTTGGTCTGAAGAAAACCCCAAAGGGGATGATGGATGCACTGATAGAAGGAGAAACAAAGGGCCTGAATTTCAGGGCTGGAGCAGGGAGCCAGGATGAAGGGGAAGGCGAAGAGGTGGGAGGGCTCGGATACCTGGGGACCACGGAAAGCTCTGAATCCCAGGGACCCTTTGGCAAGGTCCGGGTGGGAGGGGGAGTGGTGGGAGGGATTCGAGGGATTCTGGTCAGGTCAGGTAGGGCTCCCACGGGAACGCTAGGGGCAGATGGGGGATGGGGGCGGGGGGGCGGGGGCGGGGAGGGCGGCTAGGACTAGGTGAGGTTCCAATGAGAAGCTGGGGGTCTCCAAATGCAGGATTGCAGCGCCAGGGAAGGGAGTGATCTGGAGTGGCTGGGTGGGGATGGGGCCTGTTTCTAACGCAGCTCAGCCTGAACACAACGGGTCCAATCGTGGGAGCCGGTGTCACCGGGGCTCGGATCCCCGGAGCTCGGGTCCGAAGATGGGGAGGATGGGGCTCCTATCTAAACCACGGGTCTAACGTGGTGGTTCTGGTTCGGGTTTTGAGTGCTTGGGTTCTGCTCAGCTCCGGGAGGGGGGGCGGGGGGAGCGTTGCAGAGGGGGTGGGGTGCGTTGTCCCGGGAGGAGTGGCGCAGCATGCAGGGGTCCACTCGCCCTCTCCAGGTCCTGTCTCGGGCTGGATCCTTACCTTCCCTGGGGCTCCAATGGCGTCGCTCCTCAGCACCAGGAACCCCGCAGCCGCGCCCTCGCCTGCTGCTGCCAGCACAGCAGCTCCGACCACCCCGCCCCTTTTCTCTGCACACCCCCCGCGGCTGGGCAGCCTGCGCATGCGCCGACCCCTTCAGCCCGCCCGCTCTCCCAACAAAAGCCCTGTCCACCAGGTCCCCAGTGCGCATGCGATTCCGCGGGTGTGCGGGCTGCAGGGCGTGGGGGTGGGGAGGGGGGTGGGGGCGTTTTCTCCTTCCCGCCAGATTCCCCTTTCCACCCCTTCCTCGGGCTGCGGGAGCGCGCGCTCAAACCCACCCAGCCAGCTACCCTCAGTAGCCCCCACCTTTGCAGCTCTGCCCTCCCCCTTTTGCCTGGGCTCCCCCAGGGTGGTCTGGAACCCACTGTGCCCTGGTTCCGCAGCGTGACCCCTAGGTCACAAATACAGAGGTCTCTAGCCACAAGGGAAATGTAAATGGCCAGAGCATGCCAGTTCCCTTTGTGTTCCCCTCCACTATCCATCTCTGTGGCCTCCAGGCACACTGGGAACATCTGCTTCCTCCAGCACTCTTTATGCAGCTTGTGCATCACAGCCAGATCTGTGCCTGGGCTTGCCTTCCTCTCAAGGCTGCGCTGGGAGGTGGAAGTCAGCATCCCCATTTTACAGATAAGAAAGCCGAGGCACAGGCACGCTGCAGGAACCGATTACAGGAGGCTCAAGAGCCAGGAAGCAGAAATGCAGAATTTGGGCCCCACGACCCCCTAGTGCTGGCCTGGGGGCCCAGGCATCCTCCCCCTCTTAGGTTTCTGCCCTAGTTCCAACACCCACCTGCCCTGCCCTGTCAACATCTGTCCCAAACAAGCAAGGTTTGCCTTCTCTGGGACCTAAGCTCCTGCTCTGCACCCGGGAGGACGCAGGTAGAGGGCCCCAGCCCCACCCCTGCCCACTCTATGTGGACCCGTCCAGGTGTGGGAATTGCTCGCCGGGGTCCACTCCCCACTCCCACTGTCAGGCCTTTCCCTGCGTGGCACAAACACGCTGCCCCCGAGGCCTTCCTGGTGCCCACTTCAGCGGCCAGGACAATCAGGCACTTGTGTGTCTGAGCCATGGCAAGCCCCGATTCAGAGTAAATGTTTGTCCTGGTTCCTTCCAGGGCTGGGGCCTGGGGCAGCTGGGGTCTTGCAGGGAGAAGCTGCGCTGGGCTTCAGAATTCCAGGGATGGAGTGCCTGGCCAGTCTGTCCCTAGCTGTGTGAGCCCGCTCAGGTCACTGGACATCTCTGAGCCCAGTTTCTTCTCAATATGCAAAGTGGGAAGCACACGGACTGGAGAGACTGCTTTGGAGGCAGGAAATGCTATGTTCTCATCTCAAATGGAAACTGCACGTTTTACACAGACCTTACTCACTTTTATGTGCGGGGTGTGTGTGTGTGTGTGTGTGTGTGTGTGTGTGTGTGTGTGTTGTGTGTGTTTTAATTTATTTCAGAGAGGAAAGGAGAGGGAGAGATAGAAACATCAATGATGAGAGAGAATCATTGATCGGCTGCCTCCTGCACGCCTCCCACTGAGGATGGAGCCCGCAACCCGGGCATGTGCCCTTGACTGGAATCGAACCGAGGACCTTGCAGTCCACCAGGCTGTCGCTCTGTCCTCTGAGCCAAACCAGCCAGGGCTATGTGCGTTTTTTTATATCAGCCTCTCCAGGACTCCTGTGCATGAATAGAAACCATTGCTAGGACCACAGCTTTTACTCTCCAGTGACCAATATCAATTCTGCCTGGCTGAATGGCTTTCCTCTGCTGTTGCATAGCAACCGCCCTTGTCAGCTGCCTGCGTCTCTCCAGCCCTTCCTGGGTAACACGTTTCTGTGGGAGGTGAGCAGACCCTAGATGCGAAAGCCTTGACAAACCGCCATATGTTGATAGAAAATGCTGTGTTCCCGTCTCAAATCTACCTGTGCTTTTTAACAAAAGCCGTAGTGGACTTTCATATTCGTTTTGCTTTCCATTTTATTTTTAATTTTTATTGAAACCTGATCGACATATTACATTATATTAGTTTCAGGTGCACGACACAATGACTCGACATTCGTATACGTATATTGTGAAATGATCATCACAGCAAGTCTAGGGCCCAGCCGGCGTGGCTCAGAGGTGGAGCATGGAGCTATGTACCAGGAGGTCACGGTTCAATTCCCCGTCAGGGCACATGCCCAGGTCAGGGCACATGCCCAGGTTGTGGGCTCGATCCCCAGAGTGGGCCATGCAGGAGGCAGCCGATCCATGATTCTCTCTCATCACTGACGTTTCTAACTCTCTCTCCCTCTCCCTTCTTCTCTGGAATTAATAAAAATATATTTAAAACAACATAACAAAACAAAAACAAACAAACAAAAAAAACCCACAGTAAGTCTAGGTAACATCCATCACCACACATAGTTACAAATTTTTCTCATGTTCCCAACTTTGATCACATTCCCTTTTGTATCCGCCTCTCTGTATGCTATATGTTATGTAACCATATATGCTACTATGCTAATAACTCCAAAATCTATATCCCCAGTTTGACCTTCACCTTTGGGATACAGATCCATATAGTCACTCTCCTACATGACACCTCCACTTGGATGTCTCAAGGGATCCTCATAGAAGTCTGTCTAGAGCCAGTATTACCCACCCCTTCCACACACTCACCGCCCTCCCCCCCCACCCCCACCATCCCTCTTGTTTTCAAACCGCCCATCTTCACAATCTCAGTAAATGGCAACATTTTCCACACAACTGCTCACTGCGGGGTATGGAAGGCGACCACCACCACTCCCTCTCTCTCACACACTGCACCCAGACAGGAAACCTCTGCGGCTCTCCAGAGCCAACTCTCTCCCCTCCATCACTCCCAGCACATTGGCCTCCCGGAATTCTCAGCTCTGTGTCCTTCGCTCACATTATCCACTGGGCTCTGTTTGTGTTCAGTCTCCCTGTGCTACAGCCTGTAAACGCTATCCAGGCAAGAAGCTGGGAGAACTGGGCTCACCCATCTGAGGGCTCACCTTGTGTTAGTTTCCCTTCCCTAGGGAATCAGTGTCCAAAAGCCATATTTAAGTGATGCCATGACCTAAAGCTTTATGGTTTTTTGGGGGGTGGGAGGGCGGGGTTTATAGATATTCAGGTGGGAGAGCCAATTGGCTCCTAGGTAATTCATCAAGTATACTAGTACGTGTGCATCCTGGTTTTAATTGTTTCACTGATTCTTTTGCTTTTCAGATGCTATCAAGTTGTTATATACAGCTAAATCATGATGTGCATACATGACAGTTTTCTATTTTGTGCCCCCAACTAGTTACCCTATCTTCTAAGCAGCAAATCAGAAAATATATATATATATAACGAATGAAACAAAAAATACGGAATAATTTAGAGGACAAGTGATAAGAATTACAGGACATTTCTCATCAGAAGCAATGCAAGTCAGAAGAAAATGGCATGCCATCTTTAAAACTGTGAAATAATAACTTTCAATTCAGAATTTTATACTCAAGGGATATTTTTTTAAATGAAGCTAAAATTGAAGTTTTTCATACATACCAAATTTGAAATAATTCATCATCCGTTGATACGCACTACAAGAAATGTTAAGGCATAAGAACGTGTTCTGGCATAAGAAAAATAAAAGTAAATGGTAATATGGCCCACCTAAATGAGTAATCAATGCTGTTAATCGCAGATACGAGAATAGATATAAAATACTTGCCTTCTTACGTTTAAATTTTTATGTGTAATTGATGGTGTGAAGCAAAAATTCGTAGCATGCATTATGTAGTTTTAAGTTATGTAAAATTAATTTCCTGGGCAAAATAGCCCACGCAATGGGGAAAATATAAATATACTGTTGTGAGATTCTAAATTTACATATGAAGCTGTATAATATTACTTAAAGGTAGATTGTGCTAAGTTACAGAAGCATCAAATATAAACCCCAATGTACCTATCCAAATAATCATGGCTAATAAGCCTACATGGGAGATAAATGGAACCATGAAATGCTCACTTAACTTAAAATAGGCCTTTAAAAAAGAAAAATATAAGACAAACAGATGAGCAAATAGAAAACAACTATGATGATAGGTTTAATTCTAACCATATTAATAACCATATTAAATACAAATTATCTAAGTGCACCAATTAAAAGGTAGAAATGGACAAACTGGGTTCCTTTTTATTTTAAATATCTTTTGGGTTTTTAGAGCAGTTTTAGGTTCACAGCAAAACTGAGCAGAAAGCACAGAGCAAATATGTAATGACATGAATCCATCATTATAGTGTCCTACAAAATAGTTCCACCAGCCTTTTCCCAAATCCTCTGGGCTCCACATATTCATACCTCCCTCTCTTAACCACTGGCAACCACTGATTTTTTTTTTAAGTCTCCATAGTTTTGCCTTTTCCGGAATGTTATATAGTTGGAATCGTACAAAATATAGCCTTTTAAGATTGGCTTCTTTCAGTTAGAGTACTCATTTATTGTTTCTCCATGTCATTTCATTGCTTGATAGTTCATATCTTTTTAGTGCTGAATAATATTTCATTGTCTTGATTCACCTAATTAAGGGCATGCTGGTTGCTTCCACATTTTGCCAATTATGAGTAAGCTGTTATAAACATCCATATGCAGGTTTTTGTTTAGACAGAAATTTTCAGCTCATTTGGGTAAATACAAAGGAGCACAATTGCTGGGTCATATAGTCAGAGTAGGTTTAGTTTTTAAGAAACTGCAAAAATGTCTTCTGAAGTGGTTGTACAATTTTGCATTTCCACCAGCAAAAAGGAGGGTTCCTCTTGCTCCACATCCCCATCAGAATTTGGTATTGACAGGGTTCTGGATTTTGGCCATGTTAATAGGTGTGTTGTGGCATCTCATGGTTTTATTTTGAATTTGCTCAATGACATGTGATGCTGGGTTGTATGGTAGATCTCTTTTTAGTTTTAAGAGGAATATCCATAATTATTCCATAGTGGTTGCACCAATTTTCAGTCCCAGCAACTGTATACAAGTGTTGTCTTTTCTCCACATCCTCACCAACACTTGTTTATTGACTTTTGTTGTTGTTGACAGTACTACAGATGCCCCCCATTTTACTTCCTTTGCTGCCCTCTACCTAGCCCTTGCCCCACGCCAGGCCTTCCCCACACTATTGTCTGTGTCCATGGGCTATGCATATATGTTCTTTGGTTAATTTCTTCCCATCAACAAACCCCCATAACCAATAGCCATTCTGACTGGTGTGAGATGGCATCTTGTGGCTTTGGTTTGCATTATCCTGATGAGTATGATGTTGAGTATCTTTTCATATGGGTGTTGGGCATCTGTATGTCTTCTTTCAAGAAATTTCTCTTCATGTCTTCTGCCCACTTATCGTATTGCTTACTTTTTGTTATTGAGTTGTATGGGTTTATCATATTTGGGGGATGAACAACCTTATCAGATAAATCATTTGTTAATATATTCTCCCATTCAATAGGTTGTCTTTTTGTTTTGTAGATAGTTCCCTTCACTGTACAGGAGCTTTTGCATTTGAAGAAGTCCCATTTGTTTATTTCTGCTTTTGTTTCTCTTGCTCAAGGGGACATACACAAAAATATATTATTCAGTCTCATATCAAATAGTTTACTACCTTTGTTTCTGGGCTCTTTATTCTGTCCCAGGGATCTATAATGATGGATTCATGTCATTACATCTTTGTCCAAACGCATAGAATACACATCAACAGTGAACCCTAATGAAAACTGTGGAGTCTGAGTGATAATGATGTGTCTCTGTAGGCTCATTGATTGCAAGTATACCAGTCAGGTGCATGGTTTTGATACTGGGGAAAGTTATGTCTCTGGGGGAGCAGTAGTATATGCGATTGCTCTGTACTTTCTGCTCAGTTTTGCTGTGAACCTAAAACTGCTCTAAAAACCCAAAAGATATTTAAAATAAAAAGGAACCCAGTTTGTCCATTTCTGCCTTTTAATTGGTGCACTTAGATAATTTGTATTTAATATGGTTATTAATATGGTTAGAATTAAACCTATCATCATAGTTGTTTTCTATTTGCTCATCTGTTTGTCTTATATTTTTCTTTTTTAAAGGCCTATTTTAAGTTAAGTGAGCATTTCATGGTTCCATTTATCTCCCATGTAGGCTTATTAGCCATGATTATTTGGATAGGTACATTGGGGTTTATATTTGATGCTTCTGTAACTTAGCACAATCTACCTTTAGGTAATATTATACAGCTTCATATGTAAATTTAGAATCTCACAACAGTATATTTATATTTTCCCCATTGCGTGGGCTATTTTGCCCAGGAAATTAATTTTACATAACTTAAAACTACATAATGCATGCTACGAATTTTTGCTTCACACCATCAATTACACATAAAAATTTAAACGTAAGAAGGCAAGTATTTTATATCTATTCTCGTATCTGCGATTAACAGCATTGATTACTCATTTAGGTGGGCCATATTACCATTTACTTTTATTTTTCTTATGCCAGAACACGTTCTTATGCCTTAACATTTCTTGTAGTGCGTATCAACGGATGATGAATTATTTCAAATTTGGTATGTATGAAAAACTTCAATTTTAGCTTCATTTAAAAAAATATCCCTTGAGTATAAAATTCTGAATTGAAAGTTATTATTTCACAGTTTTAAAGATGGCATGCCATTTTCTTCTGACTTGCATTGCTTCTGATGAGAAATGTCCTGTAATTCTTATCACTTGTCCTCTAAAATATTCCGTATTTTTTGTTTCATTTGTTATATATATATATATATATATATATATATTTTCTGATTTGCTGCTTAGAAGATAGGGTAACTAGTTGGGGGCACAAAATAGAAAACTGTCATGTATGCACATCATGATTTAGCTGTATGTAACAACTTGATAGCATCTGAAAAGCAAAAGAATCAGTGAAACAATTAAAACCAGGATGCACACGTACTAGTATACTTGATGAATTACCTAGGAGCCAATTGGCTCTCCCACCTGAATATCTATAAACCCCGCCCTCCCACCCCCCAAAAAATCATAAAGCTTTAGGTCATGGCATCACTTAAATATGGTTTTTGGACACTGATTCCCTAGGGAAGGGAAACTAACACAAGGTGAGCCCTCAGATGGGTGAGCCCAGTTCTCCCAGCTTCTTGCCTGGATAGCGTTTACAGGCTGTAGCACAGGGAGACTGAACACAAACAGAGCCCAGTGGATAATGTGAGCGAAGGACACAGAGCTGAGAATTCCGGGAGGCCAATGTGCTGGGAGTGATGGAGGGGAGAGAGTTGGCTCTGGAGAGCCGCAGAGGTTTCCTGTCTGGGTGCAGTGTGTGAGAGAGAGGGAGTGGTGGTGGTCGCCTTCCATACCCCGCAGTGAGCAGTTGTGTGGAAAATGTTGCCATTTACTGAGATTGTGAAGATGGGCGTTTTGAAAACAAGAGGGATGGTGGGGGGGGGGGGGGGGGGGTGAGTGTGTGGAAGGGGTGGGTAATACTGGCTCTAGACAGACTTCTATGAGGATCCCTTGAGACATCCAAGTGGAGGTGTCATGTAGGAGAGTGACTATATGGATCTGTATCCCAAAGGTGAAGGTCAAACTGGGGATATAGATTTTGGAGTTATTAGCATAGTAGCATATATGGTTACATAACATATAGCATACAGAGAGGCGGATACAAAAGGGAATGTGATCAAAGTTGGGAACATGAGAAAAATTTGTAACTATGTGTGGTGATGGATGTTACCTAGACTTACTGTGGGTTTTTTTTGTTTGTTTGTTTTTGTTTTGTTATGTTGTTTTAAATATATTTTTATTGATTCCAGAGAAGAAGGGAGAGGGAGAGAGAGTTAGAAATGTCAGTGATGAGAGAGAATCATGGATCGGCTGCCTCCTGCATGGCCCACTCTGGGGATCGAGCCCACAACCTGGGCATGTGCCCTGACCTGGGCATGTGCCCTGACCTGGGCATGTGCCCTGACGGGGAATTGAACCGTGACCTCCTGGTACATAGCTCCATGCTCCACCTCTGAGCCACGCCGGCTGGGCCCTAGACTTGCTGTGATGATCATTTCACAATATACGTATACGAATGTCGAGTCATTGTGTCGTGCACCTGAAACTAATATAATGTAATATGTCGATCAGGTTTCAATAAAAATTAAAAATAAAATGGAAAGCAAAACGAATATGAAAGTCCACTACGGCTTTTGTTAAAAAGCACAGGTAGATTTGAGACGGGAACACAGCATTTTCTATCAACATATGGCGGTTTGTCAAGGCTTTCGCATCTAGGGTCTGCTCACCTCCCACAGAAACGTGTTACCCAGGAAGGGCTGGAGAGACGCAGGCAGCTGACAAGGGCGGTTGCTATGCAACAGCAGAGGAAAGCCATTCAGCCAGGCAGAATTGATATTGGTCACTGGAGAGTAAAAGCTGTGGTCCTAGCAATGGTTTCTATTCATGCACAGGAGTCCTGGAGAGGCTGATATAAAAAAACGCACATAGCCCTGGCTGGTTTGGCTCAGAGGACAGAGCGACAGCCTGGTGGACTGCAAGGTCCTCGGTTCGATTCCAGTCAAGGGCACATGCCCGGGTTGCGGGCTCCTCAGTGGGAGGCGTGCAGGAGGCAGCCGATCAATGATTCTCTCTCATCATTGATGTTTCTATCTCTCCCTCTCCTTTCCTCTCTGAAATCAATTAAAACACACACACACACACACACACACACACACCCCGCACATAAAAGTGAGTAAGGTCTGTGTAAAACGTGCAGTTTCCATTTGAGATGAGAACATAGCATTTCCTGCCTCCAAAGCAGTCTCTCCAGTCCGTGTGCTTCCCACTTTGCATATTGAGAAGAAACTGGGCTCAGAGATGTCCAGTGACCTGAGCGGGCTCACACAGCTAGGGACAGACTGGCCAGGCACTCCATCCCTGGAATTCTGAAGCCCAGCGCAGCTTCTCCCTGCAAGACCCCAGCTGCCCCAGGCCCCAGCCCTGGAAGGAACCAGGACAAACATTTACTCTGAATCGGGGCTTGCCATGGCTCAGACACACAAGTGCCTGATTGTCCTGGCCGCTGAAGTGGGCACCAGGAAGGCCTCGGGGGCAGCGTGTTTGTGCCACGCAGGGAAAGGCCTGACAGTGGGAGTGGGGAGTGGACCCCGGCGAGCAATTCCCACACCTGGACGGGTCCACATAGAGTGGGCAGGGGTGGGGCTGGGGCCCTCTACCTGTGTCCTCCCGGGTGCAGAGCAGGAGCTTCGGTCCCAGGGAAGGCAAACCTTGCTTGTTTGGGACAGATGTTGACAGGGCAGGGCAGGTGGGTGGTGGAGCTAGGGCAGAAACCGAAGAGGGGGAGGACGCCTGGGTCCCCCTGGCCAGCACTAGGGGGTCGTGGGGCCCAAATTCTGCATTTCTGCTTCCTGGCTCTTGAGCCTCCTGTAATCGGTTCCTGCAGCGTGCCTGTGCCTCGGCTTTCTTATCTGTAAAATGGGGATGCTGACTTCCACCTCCCAGCGCAGCCTTGAGAGGAAGGCAAGCCCAGGCACAGATCTGGCTGTGATGCACAAGCTGCATAAAGAGTGCTGGAGGAAGCAGATGTTCCCAGTGTGCCTGGAGGCCACAGAGATGGATAGTGGAGGGGAACACAAAGGGAACTGGCATGCTCTGGCCATTTACATTTCCCTTGTGGCTAGAGACCTCTGTATTTGTGACCTAGGGGTCACGCTGCGGAACCAGGGCACAGTGGGTTCCAGACCACCCTGGGGGAGCTGAGTCAAAAGGGGGAGGGCAGAGCTGCAAAGGTGGGGGCTACTGAGGGTAGCTGGCTGGGTGGGTTTGAGCGCGCGCTCCCGCAGCCCGAGGCAGGGGTGGAAAGGGGAATCTGGCGGGAAGGAGAAAACGCCCCCACCCCCCTCCCCACCCCCACGCCCTGCAGCCCGCACACCCGCGGAATCGCATGCGCACTGGGGACCTGGTGGACAGGGCTTTTGTTGGGAGAGCGGGCGGGCTGAAGGGGTCGGCGCATGCGCAGGCTGCCCAGCCGCGGGGGGTGTGCAGAGAAAAGGGGCGGGGTGGTCGGAGCTGCTGTGCTGGCAGCAGCAGGCGAGGGCGCGGCTGCGGGGTTCCTGGTGCTGAGGAGCGACGCCATTGGAGCCCCAGGGAAGGTAAGGATCCAGCCCGAGACAGGACCTGGAGAGGGCGAGTGGACCCCTGCATGCTGCGCCACTCCTCCCGGGACAACGCACCCCACCCCCCTGCAACGCTCCCCCCGCCCCCCCTCCCGGAGCTGAGCAGAACCCAAGCACTCAAAACCCGAACCAGAACCACCACGTTAGACCCGTGGTTTAGATAGGAGCCCCATCCTCCCCATCTTCGGACCCGAGCTCCGGGGATCCGAGCCCCGGTGACACCGGATCCCACGATTGGACCCGTTGTGTTCAGGCTGAGCTGCGTTAGAAACAGGCCCCATCCCCACCCAGCCACTCCAGATCACTCCCTTCCCTGGCGCTGCAATCCTGCATTTGGAGACCCCCAGCTTCTCATTGGAACCTCACCTAGTCCTAGCCGCCCTCCCCGCCCCCGCCCCCCCCGCCCCCATCCCCCATCTGCCCCTAGCGTTCCCGTGGGAGCCCTACCTGACCTGACCAGAATCCCTCGAATCCCTCCCACCACTCCCCCTCCCACCCGGACCTTGCCAAAGGGTCCCTGGGATTCAGAGCTTTCCGTGGTCCCCAGGTATCCGAGCCCTCCCACCTCTTCGCCTTCCCCTTCATCCTGGCTCCCTGCTCCAGCCCTGAAATTCAGGCCCTTTGTTTCTCCTTCTATCAGTGCATCCATCATCCCCTTTGGGGTTTTCTTCAGACCAAAGCCCGCTGGTCCACCCCTCCATTCAAATCTAGCCACCGGGATGGGGAGGCTGTCTGGACCTCAACTCCCCTTTTTAATGCGGAGGGGTGTGTGTGGCGGGTGGGAGGGGTGGGGGGGGGGAGGAGGAGATCTCCTTGGACCTCCTCTATCCCTCTCTTAGGGCTCTGTCTCTGACAGAATGGACCCCAACAGATTTCACCCCCACCCCTTCTGCCCAGTAAGGGGATGATGGCTGCCCGTCCCCCTCCCCCCACCTCCTGAGAAATCCCACCTCCTGAGAAATCCCGCCTCCTGAGAAACCCCGCCTCCGCTGGGTCCCTCCTCCTCCCTCTGAAGAGGCCTCCCCCTCCCTCTCAGGCTGAGCTCTCTTCTTGGGACCCAGCATGGCTGAGGGAAGCTCCCCCATGGAATCAGAATGCTGCAACGTTGAAGACATGGAAGACGGTCTTGAGGAAGTGAGGGAGTACGAGATGTTTGACGGAAATGAGTATGAAGAATTTGGTGCTTTCGGAGGCTATGGCACCTTCACCAGCTTTGACATTCATCTCCTCCGAGCCTTTGGGAGCTTGGGAACAAGCCTTCGTGTCTTGGCGGTGAGGCCCCTTCTTGGCCACCTGCTAGCCTGCTAGACTGGGAGGGGGGTTGTATGCAGAGGGGAGTGGGTGGAGGGGAGGGTTGATGGGGAAGGACTACCTAGCACCCCGAAGGAAACCTTCCCTTTCCTGCTGGGAGAAAGGGGGTGGGGTGGGGGTGGGGGTCCTGGGGGGGGGGGGGGGTGGGGGCTACCTGGCTGGCTGCCTGGCTCGCTGCCTGGAGGAGGCTGGCCAGCACAGGGAAGCACGATGCGCAAGTGTGCAAAGTGGTCTGCCTTCCCCTACCCCTCGCTCTGGCCTTGCAGAATGAGCCCTGGGAACTGGACCACCCTATGCTGGCCCGGACTCTGGTGGATGCGTTCCGAGCGGATCCAGAACCAGCTCCCAACGAGGAGGAGGACCAGTCTGGCAATGCAGGCCGAGGTGACTCCAACCGTGCTGCTCGGACGGCTGCCCGGGCTGCTGCCCGGGCTGCTGCTGCCGCCGCCCGTGCCCTCTACAATCAGGTGGTCACTAGCCGCCCGATGACCACAGATCAGGCCTCCAGAGAAGATACCCAGCCCACGGCATCTTCCCCGCACAGCTCCCAGATGCCAGGCAACAGTGAGATGGCTGCCTCGGGGGCGCCAGCAACCTCCTCGCAGCCCCAGCCGGCCTCCCAGGCCCGCGAGGCTGCTTCCTCTCGGGCTCCATGTGCCAGTGAGGTGGATGCCACCCAGCCCAAGAAAGCCTTTCTGGGTCAGAATGATGGCTTTGATTTCACCCAGCCGGCAGGTGTCAGTGGCATAGCCTTCCCCCGCCCCAAGAGACCCGCCCCGGCCCCAGAGCCCGCCCCAGAGGGCCCCAGTGCTCAGGCAGCATCGGCTGGGGAGGGGGCAGCCACCAGGCCCAAGACCGCCAAGTCTGGGAAGGCTCTCGCTAAGACTCGGTGGGTGGAGCCTCAGAATGTTGTGGCAGCAGCTGCTGCCAAGGCCAAGATGGCCACAAGCGCCCCAGAGCCTGAGGGTGCAGCTGCCACTGCTCAGAAGAACCGCGATGAGCCCTGGGCCAGGATGGGAGGCAAGAGAACAAAGAAGGTGAGATCTCCCTGCCCTCTCCAAGCCCCAATGGTCCCCTCCCCTGCTCTCCCCTGCTCTGTCCTCCCATCCCCTTCCCTAGCCTCCCCTCCCCTCCCCTGCCCTCCCCTGCTCTCCCCTGCTCTGTCCTCCCATCGCCTCCCCTCCCCTTCCCTGCTCTCCCCTCCCCTGCCTTCCCCTGCCCTCTTCTTCTCTCAACGTGTCCGAGTTTCTATAACACAAGTGTGCTAGCATGTCTTTACTCCACGTAGTCCCTACCCTCTGGCCTGGAGGTAGAAGAGGTTGGCTCGGTGCCTGGCACTTGTGAGCCCTCTGCACATGTCACCCGCTGTTCCTACTACTCTTATATCCAAGTACCTGCCCTGGAGAAGATGCTGCCAGGGGCTTGGGCACAGTAAGCTTGGTAGCCCCGGGCCTCTCTTCTCCCCAATGCTACAGTCCAAGCACCTGGATGATGAGTATGAGAGCAGCGAGGAGGAGAGAGAGCCTCCTGTGGTCCCACCGACCTGGAGAGCATCGCAGCCCCCATTGACAGTGCGGGCTCAGATGGCCCCACGGGCTCAGATGGGCCCTCGGCCCCCGATGGCCCAGAGGCCCCAGGTGCCCTCGAGGCACGTACTGAGCTTGCCACCCCGCAACGTGGCCCTTCTGCAAGATAGGGTAAGGAGTCTGCCCTTCCCCCCTCCCCTCCCCCTCCCCCTCCCCCTGCCTTGCTGGCCAGCTCCTTGAGCTCACCCGTGCCTTCACCTCTCCTTCTCCAGGCAAATAAGTTGGTGAAATATCTGATGATCAAGGACTACAAGAAGATCCCCATCAAGCGCTCAGGTGGACAGCTGTGCCCCATCCCTGAGCTCTGCCCTCCCTCCTCTCCCAGTCCTCCCCGGTGCCCCACCCACCCCCCATCAGATGCTCCCAATTATCAGGCCTTGGCCGATGGGTCCTGACCGCGCCCCCCTCAGCAGGGCTGACCGAGGGGCTGCAGCTCTGTGGCCGTCTGCTCAGCCCCGATGCTTTCCTTCCCCCTCCCCTCCTGCAGACATGATGAAGGACGTCATCCGAGAATATGACGAGCACTTTCCTGAGATCATTGAGCGGGCAACATACACCCTGGAAAAGGTGGGCGGGGTGGGGGTGGGGGACAGCTCTGTGGGACAAGAGAGGCAGGGAAGCCTTGCACCCCGTAGCCTTTGGAGGCCCAGTGTCAGTCCTGCTTGTTCCGCAAGCCTTGCCTGTCTTCTCCACCTGGGAGCTCCCACCACATACTTGCTCTCGGGGGGGGGGGGTTCTCTTGTCTCCTGAAGTGAGTCCCGTTGCCTCGGCCAGTGCCAGAGCTCCCCACAGGCCAGTGTCTCTGCGTCCTCCCCCAGGACTTTGGGTTCCCTGCCTAGGAGATGTTCCCTGCCTAGGAATGGAGAGACTGCCTGCAGGACACCTGGCATGGGTTTCTGACCTCACATTCTTGTGTTCTCCCCGTGCAGAAGTTCGGGATCCACCTGAAGGAGATCGACAAGGAAGAACATCTGTACATTCTCACCTGCACGCGGGATTCTTCAGCTCGCCTCCTGGGAAAGTGAGAATGGGCAGGAGGGTTGTGGGCCTCCCCCTCCTCTCAGAGAAACTGGAAAGACAGGGCCAGAGGGCCTAGCACACTGCCCACCCACAGGGCGTGGTACCAAGCGATTGCCAGCTGGGCAAAGCCTTGCTGCATTCAGGTTTCCCCTCCACCCACGCCCCCCTTCCCCTTGCTCCAAGAAAGCAGGCTTCTCACAGCTTCCCGCTTCATGCTAAGTGCCTGGCCTGGGCTTGGCGGAGCGATTGGTCCTGGGGGAGTTTTCCTGTGCGGTGCAGGTCCCCTGGGCATAGGGCAGGGAAGGTGTGGATGAGCCTCTGGACACCTCTGGCAAAGCATTTGCTCCCCCTGCCTAGCCCCGTCCTTGGCCGGATCCCGGGAGGGGGTGTTAGCATCCACATGGGATGGATGGAGCGATGCGGCCTCAAGCGGAGGGATGAGTTGTCTGGATCAGGTAGCAAGCAGTGGGCAGAGTGGGAGGAACTAACTGCCCTGTCGTGGAGCAACCTGGGAGAGGCTGCTTGGGTGAGCTGGGTGTGTAGTCTCTTGGGCCAATGGCTGCTGGACGGGATCCCTCTTTCTACGCCTTTAGGACCAAGGACACTCCCAGGCTGAGTCTCCTCTTGGTGATTCTGGGAGTCATCTTCATGAATGGCAACCGTGTCAGCGAGGGTGAGTTGCCGGACCCGCAGCTGGGGGGCTGCCCCCTGTCTCACCTTCGTGTTCTAAATTCTTGTACCTCATCTGCCCTGGCAGCTGTCCTCTGGGAGGCACTACGCAAGATGGGACTGCGCCCTGGGTATGATTGGACTCCCTGGGCTCTCGCTGCCCCTCAGCGTTGTCCTTGGGCCCAGGAAGCCCCAGGATCCCACCAGCCCAATGGTCTGGTGCAGGGGAGTGGGCGTCCTCGACCAGGCAGAGCGCACAGGGTCTCTCACCAGGGTGCATGGCGAAATGGTCCTAAACTCTTGGGCCCCCTCTCTGCTCCATGTACCCCCTCTGTCCCCCAGAGGGCATCTAAGACCAAGCACCAGAATCCGGGGCTCCTGCAAACCCCTATGTAGGCCATTGCTGCAAGACAAGTGGCCGTCAGACCCCTGCATGCCCAGGCCTCACGGGCCAGGAAGCTCTCAGTCCTGGTAGGGAGTGCTCCTGCCCACATCGGGCACTGCCACCGGCTCGAGTCATGGACTCTCTCCTTGCCCTCAGGGTGAGGCACCCATTCCTCGGCGATCTGAAGAAGCTCATTACAAACGACTTTGTGAGGCAGAAGTAAGTACTGACCGAGTTAATCTGTCTCACACTGGCGCCTTCCTGGTGTGCGAGTCTGGCTGAGGAAGCCACTCCCCCCCGTCCTGGCTATTCACTCTAGAGGGATGGGGTCTCTGGGGCGAGTGTGGTGGGGGTATGTGAGTGCCCGAGGGGGGTGGTTTAGAATTCCGGGGCGTTCTTGGGGAAAGGGGGCACATGTGGCCTGAGGACACGGTGCGGGGTGTGTTCCAGCCACCACACCGCTCAGCACCTGCCCTCACAGGCTGTGGGGCGACAGCCCCTGCTTTCCATCCCAGCAACCCGGGGCTGCAGAGTGGAAGTCGGAGCTGGGGAAACACGTGTGCACTCACACAGGTGCACTAGCACACGGGCGCGCGTACACGGGGTCCGGAGTGCGTACGGAGTACGCTGCTCTTGCTGGACTGTTTGTTTCTGCCCCTCACAGTCCTTTTCTGTGGTGGACTGTCCCAAGGCTCAGCCGAGCCACGGACGACACGCTGCTGTGGCGGGGTGTGCTCAGAGCAGGGTGCCTGAAGAAATGGCTCCTCTGTTTACAACACACCCAACAGGAACTGGGGTCACTGTGACAAGGGGCACAAAACGTGTGGCCTCCCTATGCACAAGCACCCTACATGTGTCCCCCTCCCCCGCCCACACACCTCCCCGTGGTTGCCGGGCAGGAGCCACACACAGCCCAGGGCTTTGAAGGCATCGGTGTTGGAGGCAGAAACCCTGGCAGTGAGCTCGGCAGTGGGGTGCCAGTTGGAGGGCCAGGGCAATCACGGACTCTGAGCTGCAGCCTCGGGGCTGGGAAGGGGCCACCTGGGAGCCATTAGGGCAACAGCCCACCTGCCTGGCTGGCTGGAGGCAAAAGGTGATTATTGTCCTCTCCACTGAGGTACCTGGAATACAAGAAGGTCCCCAATAGCAGCCCACCCGAGTATGAGTTCTTCTGGGGCCTGCGGGCCCGCTACGAGACCAGCAAGATGAGGGTGCTGAGATTCATCGCCCAGGTAACGGACGGAGAGCCTCTGCTGGGGGGCCAGGCGCGGGGCCCGGCCCTTGCCACACCTCGTCTGATTCTGGGTCACGGGCTCCTTGTGCGGTCTGTCTGTCCACTGCGGGCACTGAGGCTCAGGAAGGTTCCTAGGCGCCTTGCCCAGGTTTGCAGACGTAGTACGACGTGCGAGGGGTGGGGCGAAATCCCAGGTCCGGTCCAGAATCGGGCGGCCCGACTCCCGTGGTCTTTGTGGTCACCGTGATGACCAACAGTGCCCAGGGGCGTGAGTGAAGGGCGGGCGGGAAGCAGGCGCTCAGTGAGCATGGGGTCGCGCGCGCGCGGTTAGGATGGCTGCTGTTTTTCCACCCACCGCAGTATCAGAACCGAGACCCCCGGGACTGGAAGGCTCACTTCCTGGAGGCTGTGGATGACGCCTTCAAGACCATGGACGCGGATATGGCCGAGGAGCATGCCAGGGCCCAGATGAGGGCCCGCATGAACATCGGGGATGAAGCTCTGATTGGACGGTGGAGCTGGGACGACGTACAGGTGGAGCTCCTGACCTGGGATGAGGACGGAGATTTTGGCGACGCCTGGGCCAGGATCCCCTTTGCTTTCTGGGCCAGATACCATCAGTACATTCTGAATAGCAACCGTGCCAACAGGAGAACCACTTGGAGAGCTGGCGTCAGCAGTGGCAACATTGGTGCGGCCAACGCCAGCCTCATAGATGGCCCTAGCACCAGCTCCACCATCCGGAGCAGAAATGCCGCCAGAACCACTGCCAACTTCTTCTCCTGGATCCAGTAAGGTTTTCGGACGAGAAAGGAGACGCCGAGGGTGGGCAGGCCGAGGAGGGGCCGTGGGGAGTCAGCGGGAGGCCTGGCGTGGGGCGGGGGGGGGGGGGAACCACGGGAGTGCAGACAGAACCTTGCTTTGTCCCGTACACCCGTCCCTGTTTCACCTGCATGTCTACTTCTCTTGTCGTTTTTGTGTGCTGTGTTCACAGGCAACGCTGATGACCTGCAGCAACCACCCAGCCAGAGTGCCTCCTCAGACCCCGTGTTCACTCCTCAGACCCCGTGTTCACATAGCACTCTAGGCAGCCTCTGCCTGCCCATCGAAGATGGCATGCAAAACGAAGCTCTCTTTGCCCTCCTGCTTTCACTGTGTGCTGTTGTCGTGCTGTCGTGTTTTTGGTATCGGTGTCACATTAAAGATGCAAAATGAAATGGCTCGTTTCCTGTGCACATGCCGCTCTGCGTGGCCCATGGTCGGCTCTCGGGGATAGGGGTGGGGGCGGGCTCCCCTCTGCCTAAGAGGCAAGCAGGGCGCAGGGAGATGCGGAGGAGTCTGTGAGTGCGGAGAACATGAGTTTCCAGAGGCTTTGGTCCACACTTTTTCGGGATCATCTCCCTGGCACAGCGCCAGTTAGTCACCAACGGGGGCGGGGGCGGGGGCGGGGGGGTGTGGAGCAGGGGAGCAGGGGAAGGGAAGGGGCGAAGGCTATGGGTTGGTGCCACTGTTCCTCTTCCGGAGGGGCGGGGTGCACAGTCACCCAGCAGGACCCACCTCCCGGTCACAACCTTTGGAGGACTCACCTCTCGGTCCCCACCTCTGGAGGTGCCGGCTCAGAACCCTTCCCTCATCACCCACCCAAGTTCAGGACCTCATCCCTCAGACGCACCCTTCGGGATGACAATCACATAGGCTTCAAGGTGATGTTCTCTCTCTGCCAGCAGGTAGAAGGAGGGCCATTGCTACTGAGGGGAGCTTTAATGAAACTGGAGAGCCCATTGCCTGTGGCCCTTACTTGAGGCTTCTTTGGGGCCCCGGAGCCATTCAATGGGAGCAGGGCTGTCCCAGTGAGGCCAAGGCCAGGCCTAGGTCCTGGTGAATCCAAGGCCTGGGTGATTCCCATGGGGAGGCGTGGCATGGCTGCTTCTGCAGTCCCTCCAGTGGACCACAGTGAGGGCAGAGACACGGAGGGTGGGCAGGGACAGAGACGAAGCTCCCTCAGGTCCACATACTGGCAGGAACAGGACCCCAGGTCAAGTGCAGGGACGGACTAGTGAAAAGGGCCCCTGTCCCCATTGCCTCTTTTCCATGAGAAGAGGGTCTCCTCTTTCTGCCAGGACTGACCTAGCCCCCACTCCAGGATTTCGGGTGGTGGGGGTGAGGGGGCAGTAGAAAATGCCAACATGGGTCCCCTTGCTTAAATATTATTGAGAGTTTCCCCGAGAACATTGAATTTCATGGGGAGCCCTTCTGAGCGCAGGGTCCTATTGCACTGCAGACGTCCCCGCCCCATCCCTCAGGAAACTGGCTCTGTCCGCACCCCTCCCCTAAAGGCAGGCTTCAGGTAGGTTTCTGCGTTGTTGCTCAGTGCTGCCATTCCTGCCCCCCTGGCTGCTGGTCCCTGCTTGGCCAAATGGACCCTCTGTGATTCTGTGCCAATAGGAATCCCCTTCACTTTAGGTTCCCAGGTGCATGGCTGAGGTTTGAGGGTGGGGGTGAAGGATGCCTGGGGTCCCAGCCCTGCTGTGATGAATGATGCCTGACATTTCTGCACCCTCCACCTGGGAAACGCCCCAGACCCTGTTGTGCACACAGTAGGCACCTGCCTTTGCACGGATGAATGTGGGGCTCACGACAGCTACAGGTGTGAGCTTGAGCACTGTGTGCAGAGGGCACTTGAGATAAGGCAGCTCATCTGGAAAGGGGGAGAAAGCACCCATCAGAGACAGGGTGTTGCAGGGGAGGGGGGGTCCCCCAGGCCTGCAGGTTGACAGCACTCTCCTCTGTCCACAGCCCTTCCTCATGGTCGGCCTCCCCTGGGGCCCACTCCCCCAGAGCTACAGGGTGGCCAGCGAGGAAGAGAGCAGAGGGGAGGCAGGAGGGCCCTGGGGAATGCAGTCAGACTGTGCGTCCCCCGGGATGGTCAGGCTAGGCCCCTGGAGATGGCCTACCTCCTCACTCACAGGTCTCCAACCCCCTCCCACTTCCCACCCCACCCCTGGCCCCAGTTCTTCCACAGGCTCCTGGCCACAGAGGCCCACAGTGCATCTCCCGAAGGGGTTCCTGAGGCTTTACTGCACACCGACCCTGCGATGAGGTGTGTGGGTACCTGGGCAGCCTGCACAGCTTTTCCCCCTCCCAGGTCTGCGCCCTCTGACTCCTCTCACTCTTTGATGGACAAGCATTATTCCCTTGTTTCCAGTTATCGACTATGATGCATATAGTTCTCTCAATATCCACTTATAATTTCGTGCATGGGCCTAGGTTGTATTTACCAGACAGCCCTGACGTGAGCGGATGATCGGGCCCATTGCACGGATGAGGAATGCGAGAGGCTCTCAGAGCAATGATTAGATGACCCAGGTTACAACCTCCTGCATCCATGGGCAAAGGCAAGGTGCCAGCAGTTTGTTCACCAAGCTGGGAATGAGGCTAGGGGTTGAACTTTTAGGTCGATTTCTCAAGTAAATCCCTATATTGGGTTTGGATTCCCCGGGGTTCCCAAGTCCATAAATCTGCTGGCTCATCCCCTGCAGAGAGTGAGTCTCCTCAAACCCCAGAGGGTTTGGGGAAAGTAATATGCCCCGCTCCTGGCAGTAGAGGGGGTCCTGTGTGTCTAAATGTTGTTTAACTCTACTTTAGAGCATTCGTGCGACTTGCCCCTAGCATGCAGAGACACATGCCACTGCCAATCTTGCAGACAGCTTGAAAGTCTGGCGAGGGGGCACGTTAGTTAAAGATGTTTGCTCTGGGACGATCCTCACTGCTGGCTTAGGGTTAAGCACTTCTCGGTCAGCTGAGTCATTTGTCTGCCCTCCATCTTCTAATACTTTATTAGTATGGTCTCCTCAACCATCCTTTTGGTCCCTGTGGGGAGAGGCCTCTAACACAAAGGATCTAGCCAGGAGTGAGGGAGGAGGAAGAGAGGGAAGGAAAAAGAATGAGAACGACCACGTGATAGTTGTCTTAGCACAATACTCTCCAGGTCCCTCCATGCTGTCTCAAAGGGTAAGCACTCCTTATTTTTTTTTTTTTACAGCTGCATAATGCTCCATGGTGTCAATGCACCACAGCTATGTTATCCACTCATCCACTGATGGGCACTTGGGCTGTTTCCAGATCTTGGCTATTGTACATTGTGCTGCTATGAACGTAGGGGTGCTTGTATTCTTTCTGATGGGTGTTTCTGTCCTCTTAGGATATATTCCTAGATGTGGAATCGCTGGGTCAAATGACAGTTCCATGTTTAATTCTTTTGAGGAAACTCCATACTGCTTTCCATAATGGCTGCACCAGTCTGCATTCCCACCAGCACGGTATGGGGGTTCCCTATTCTCCACAACCTGGCCATCACCGGTTGATTTGTTGACGGTGGCCACTCTGACAGATGTGAGGTGGTACCACATTGTCCTTTTAATTTGCATCTCTCTGCTGATCAGTGACTTTGAGAATTTTTTCAGATGCCTCCTGGCATCAGTAGGTCCACGTTGGAGAAGTGTCTATTTAGGTCCTTTGCCCATTTTAGTTGGATCGTTTGTCTTCCTATTTTTGCGTTTTGTGAATTCCTTACATATTTTGGAAATTAAGCCCTGATCAGGTAATCATTGGCAAATATGTTCTCCCATACATTTTGTTGGTTGTTTCTTCTGCTGTGCAGAAGCTTTTTATTTTGAGGTAGTTCCATTTGTTTCTCTTCTCCTTAGATTCCCTTGCCCTAGGAGATGTATTGGCAAACATGTTGCTTTGGAAGATGTCTGAGATTTTGCTGCCTGGGGATTCTTATAGGATTTTTTTTGGTTTAGGACTTACATTCAAATCTTTCATCCATTTTGAGTTTATTCTTGTGTACCGTCTACAATCTTGTGTACTCATCGTGGTCTAGTTTCCTTTTTTTTTTTTTTACATCTATCTGTTCAATTTCCCAATCACTCATATGTGGAATCTAACGAACAAAGTAAACTGATGAACAAAATAGATCCAGAGACATAGAATCATGGAACCGACTGAGGAATTGCAGAGGGAAGGTGGGAGTGGGTGGGTGGGGAAAGGTGAACTGGGGCACTTATATGCATATAGGCATAGCCCATGGACACAGACAATATTGTGATGAAGGCCTGGGTGGGGCTGGTGCAGGGTCAATGGGGGAACATAGGGGGAATTCTATAACCCTTTCAACAATAGAGATAAATGCTGAAAAAGGGAATGAGGAAGACAATGGATGAAGGCCATGATAATGGTGCCCCTGAGAGTCTTGGTAGCAGGAACAAGGGTCCCTGACAGGAGCAGATGACTCCTCACCCCGTTGTGGTCTACTGTTCAGTCAGATGCCAAGGCGTGGGCACCCACTGGGACGCCATGTTCACACCTTGGTCAGTGGAGGACAGGACACCATGGGTGATAGTCACATCATGCTGCGAACATGGAAGAGGCTGGTTGCCTTCCATGGAAAAGGGAAAACAGTTACCTAAAGAGGCGACAAAAACATGCCGGATGGCAGAAAACCAAATGCCAATGACATCCCCTTCAGTGAGCTCAGTATGGAAATTAGTTCCCTTATTGTACACACTCATGGCTCCTTGTCATTTAATTTCACATCACTTATCGCAATTTGCAATGAAAGAGTGATGTCTGAAATTAATTTTGTGATTGCACGGACCAACGAGGCTGCATGTTCAATATGCATGGCTCATATGAGGACAGTCATAATCGAATGAATTAATTCTCAGCCACTCCGTTAATAAACAGGCTAGGGGCTGGGAGGGGGATGAGAGGAAGAACAAAGTAGGAAGGAAAAGAGGGCAGAATGATGGAGGGCCATAATGAAAAAAATAAGGAGGTCCCTCAGGCTTTTGTTAGAGCACGGGTGAACCTGCAGGTTACCGTGCTAAGCAAAATAAGCCCATCAGAGAAAGACAATGGCACCTGGCCTCACTACATGAGGAATGTAATGCGCAAAATAAGCTGATGAACAAAATAGAGCCAGGGACATGGATACATGCAATAGTCTGACAGTTGTCAGAGGGGAGGGGCGAGCCCTGGATGGCAGCAGGTGGAGAGCTTAGCCAAAGAACATACATGCATAACCCATAGACACAGACAACAGTGTGGTGATGAGCAGAGGGAGGGGGCAGGGGCTGGGACGAGGTGGGCAAAGGAGGGTGGGGGTAATTGGGGACATCTGCAATAGTGTCAAAATGAATGAATAAATGAATGAAAACTAAGGAGGGAGCGGAGACATGAGGGACAGGGAAAAACAGAGGGAGGCAAAACTGAGAGACAATGCAGTAGTAGTGAGGGAGGCGGGGAAGGAAAATGGAAAGATGACACAGTGATGGTATATGTTGACGTGGTCATAGTGCAGCGTGACCCCACAAGAATTCAATGGGCCAAACAGCATGGTGCAGAGAATGAAGCCTGTGTGTGTGTGTGTGTGTGTGTACACACGCACCTTCCTGCTTCGTGTGTAATTATAATCACAAGGATCAACGTACCTGAGGACATTATGCTTTCTTTCAATGGGAGTGTTTTGCGCAAATCTATTCTCCCAGGGGCCTTTATCTCAGAACCACCTCTGCTTTGCTCCCACGCTCTAATGCATCACTTAGCTTCAGTTTCCATGGTAACCAAGGCATCTATTTCCTGTCTTGTCTAGGAGCTAGGGATGAGACACACAGAAAAGGAGAGAAATGTGTGTGCTCTGTCTTCCTCTGAGGCACACAAGCCCGTATTCAGGGACTTGAAAAGCACATTCCACTTAGCTCCCCCTTACCCTGCGCCCACTGCCTGGTGGAGGAGGATAGAAATTGCAGAGCAGCTCAACACAAACCTAGAATTGCTACACCTTTACAACGCACATACATGGTGGGTCGGGAGACTAAGGTTGCTTGTCGCCTAGCCCCCTTCCGACCAACAATTTGTTTTACCTCAAACCATGCCCGGGGAATTCTCTCCTAACCCTGAAAATGAGAAAGTCCTCTCTAGTGATCGGCTTCATCGTAGGCATTTCTTTTTTCTTGACAGTGGGGGTCAATCCATGCCTCCCCCCCCTCTGAACATGCAAACACACACAGACACCGTAAGCCAAAACCAGTACATTTTCCACATTTTAAGCTGGTCAGTCTAGATGAACCGCCCCTTTGTAGTCTGGCCCTCATGGACTTCAAGCCTCCTTCCCTCATCCTCTGGCCATTGCTGCTTTGCCCATTCCGCAGTCTCAATTCGGCCATCCACGAGGATGTAGGTATCAGCGTGTCTGTAAAGGGACTGTGAAGCGAGGGGCAGCTGGGTCATCAGTTTAACAGAACCAGCATCTCCAGTTGACCTAGTATTTACTCTCACTCTTTAACACCTAACCCTTGCCAATTACCATTCTTTCTCCTGGATCTTCACATTCTCTTGCTCTGGTGGTGATCCCACCAGCAGGCGTCATGCTCCACTACCCTCCATTTTAAACTAATACCTTCCCTGCCAACAGTGTTCCATATACCTGCTGCCCTTCACAGCAAAACTTTCATGATAACTTGTCTAAACGGGTTGTCTCCTCTTCTTGACCTCCCCCTCCAATAAGTCCGGCATTCCCTTCTGTCCTCTAAAGGGCCTGTGTTCCTAGTTCTCCTATGACTTGCATGGTGTCAAATCAAAATAGCTTTCCTCTGCCCCTGCTTTAACTTTTTAGCAGCATGGAACATGCTGCCTATTTCCTCTTTCTGACAATCTTCCTGAGTTCCCCAAACCACCCTCGTCTGGTTTTCTGCCGCCCTGTGTGTATTTTATTCTTTGACTCATTTTCTAGGCTCCTCTTCCTTTCAACTTCTCCACAGTTTGACACGTTCTAGGAAATGGCTTTGGTCTCTCTTTTCCTTCTCTTGTGTATCGTCCCTCGTACAAATATTTTAAAAATCAACTTGTATAGAGTACATATTTATAGCTGTGTGTATGCGAATCATGCCTCAACAAAGGAGCCTACACACACACACACACACACACACACACACACACACACACACACATGTGTTTTTCCCTTTGTGACTGGAGAGAACAGCGACACCTGCCTATCTCTGTGTGAATCTGTGTGTTTGGTTAAGAACAACAGAAAATACTGAAGATGACTCGACCCCAAAAAGTCTTATTGAGCATGTCAGGTGGCACTGATGGTCACTAAGGGAGATGGAGCACCAGGATTGGAATGCAAGCGGGACCTACTCGAGTCTGAGAGTTGGAACCAATTACGAAGGCCCGAGGAATAGCCCAGTTTTGAGATTCTTGTTTGCCACATTGTTAATCTGGCCGGGAGGTTGCTTTTGAGGATGTCTGCCTTGTATCCTTTCCTAGTAGAAGCCCTTGAATTTCTTATTAAATAATATAAAGATAATTCCCTAAGTTTTATACTGCCATATATGCATGCATATATGGATGTAAACTTAGCAAATTGCTATGACCATTTTTAGATGTCATTGAAATTCTTTTTCTTTTTATAAAAACCTTATTGAGATATAATTCATATACTGTAGAAGTCGCCCTTAAAGTACGCCCTTAAGTGCCATGGTTGATAGAGCTTTGCAACTATCCTCATAATGGAATCAAAGAACATTTTATGTATCAAAAAGAAACCCAGTCTATATTAAAGTACTTTTAATCCCCCTCCTTCCTCCATGCCCTAGGAACCTCTCCTTTATTTTCTGTATTTCTGATTTTGCATGTAGTGAATGTTTCATATAAATGGTTTTGACTGCTTCCTTCGCTGAGCAGAATGTTTTCTCGATTAATCATTGTTGTCCATTGTATCAATCCTTGGTTTCTATGGCTGTCAAATAACATTTTATCAGTTGTATATATCATATTCTGTTTATCCATTCATCAGTTGATGGGCATTGGGATTGTTTCCCCTTTTAGGTTATTGTGAGTGAGGTGTTATGCTCACCATTGTACATATTTTGATTCACATATGCTTTCAGTTTGTTGTACTAGATATCTGGGAGTGGAAGTGTTGAGTGGTAAAGTAACCCTATGTTCAACTCTTTGGGGGACTTCCAAACTCTCTTTCAAGTTACCCTACCGTCTTACATTTCCATCAGAGATGTAGAAAGATTCCAGCTTCTTCACATCCTTGCCAACAGGTGCTACTGTCCATGGCCTGGTGTTTTAGCCAACTTAGTTATTGGGTGTGACGTGGCATTTCCATGTCGTTTTGATTTGCATTTTCCTAATGACCTAAGAACTTGAACAACTTTTCTTGTGCTTCTGGGCCATTTGTATATCTTCTTTTGAGAATTGTTTATTAAAACTCTTTGCCCATTTTCATTGGGATATTTGTCTCTTCATTACTCAGCAGTGTGTGTTTTTTAATCCTAACACAAGGATTTTCTTATTGATTGTGGAGATAGGGGAAGGGAGGGAGGGAGAGAGAGGGAGAGAGAGAGAGAGAGAGAGAGAGAGAGAGAGAGAGAGAGAGAGAGCCCTCGATTTGAGAGGAAACATGGATCAATTGTCTTCCATAAGTGCCCTATTGGGGATTGAACCTGCAACCTAGGTATGTGCCCTGACCAGGAATCAAACTCACAACCTTTTGGAATACAGGGACCATGCTCAACCAACTGAGCCACTCGGCCAGAGCAAGCCAGCTGGTGTTTAAATATATCTGTAGATCTTTTTCTGAAATATCACCATTTTAACAATATAAAGAATTTCAGCCAATAAATAAGTGATGCCACTCCATTTATCTAGGTCTTCTTTCATTTCCTTCAACAACGTTTTGTAGTTTTTGGTATACAAGTTTCCCACTTCTTTTGCTAACATTAGTCCTAAATATTTTATTACCATGGATGCTAATATAAATAAAAGCTATTTTCTTAATTTCTTTTTAGATACTTCACTGCTAGTGTATAGAAATGCAATTGTAATGCTATGTTGATCTTATATCTTGCAACCTTGCTAAACTGGACCATAACTTCTGTTAGTGTTTTCTTTTTTGGCTTTCTTCGTCATTTCTAGACCCAAGATTATATAAACTGTGAAAGTGATAGTTTTATTCCTTTCTAGTTTGGAGATGTTTAACTGTCTTGTCTAGAAGCTCCAGTACAATGTTGAATAGAATTGGTGGGAACAGACATTGCTGTCTTTTTTTCTCATCTCAGGGCAAGAGTGGCCGGTCTTCCATACTTAAGACTTATGGAATGAGTTTGTGGTAGATTTATCTTATGGAGTTGAGAATGTCCCATTCTTTTCCTGTTTTCTTCATTATTTTTATCAGGGAATGGTTGTGGATTTGTCAAATGCTTTTTCTGGGTATACTGAAATTACAATGTTTTCCTTTTATTCTAGCAATATGGTATGTTACATAGACTGATCTTGGTGTGTTGAGTCAAACTTACATTCCTGGAATGAGTCTCACATGCTTTTTGTGTAAATCCTTTTGAGTGTGTTGCTGGATTCAGTATGAGTGTAATTTGTGGGAGACTTTTGTGCTGATACTCATAAGGAATATTGGTCTTCGTTTTGTTAGTTCTAGTGCTACTTTGTCTGATTTTGACATGAGGTTAAATCCAGGCTTATGAAAGTGGTTGAGAAGTGTCCCTCCTTTTTTTTTATTTCTTTGGAGGATCTTGTGACGCTTTGATGTCAGTTCTTTGAGTGTCTGATATAACTCACCAGTTATCCCTCTGCTCCGAGGCCTTCCCTTGGGAGAATGTACTGGCTAGTAATTCAAGCTCTTTACATCTTATGACTCTATTCAGATTTTCTGTTTCTCCTTGAGATAGTCTGAGTAGTTTCTGTCTTTCTGGGGATTTGTCCACTTTATCTAGGTTATCTATTCTGTTGAAGTGTTCTTGTTCATATTATTCCTCCCTATCTTTTTACGAGACATTCCCAAGGAAGTCAGAAGCCCTCGGTCAGTTTTGTAAGGCTTTGGTGGAGTTTATTATTTCTCAAAGCTGTGGGAATAAGATTGCTGGAGGAAAGAACAGAATTTGCAAAGATTCAGGAGCAATTATCTGGCAAATACTTTCTGAGAAGTTGATGTTCTCCAAATACTGTGCAAGTCTCTGGGACTATAGAGGAAATTACCATGGCCTCTACCGGGGTCACTGGTGAATCCATGTACCCTGCACTGGAAAGGAAAACCAGTTCTCATAGCTTTAAAATGACATGACTCATGGGGATGCTTGGGAATAGGCCATCTTGTCACCCAGTCAGTTCCCCACAGGAGAAGTCAGTATCTTGGCCTAGTCACCATTATTCCCAGCCTTGTAGGTCTAGCGATAGATTTTGTTCATCTATCCAGAAGGCATTGGACTACAGAGGGCTCACTCACATTGATAAAATCTACCCAAATTACACCCAGATGGCACGTAAAACGGTCAGTGGTACATCTGGGTCGAGGCTTGATAATTTTGCATGTATTTAATCATTTTTAAACAAATCATACATTTTGCTTCACTTCAATTGTTTTTTTCTGGTCACTGTCCATTTTTGATAAGCGGCGAGGGCTTTGCAATATGGTAGTGTTGATCAAGTTTTATTTTAAAATATACCTCTTGAGGCCCACTGCATGGGAGAACATATTTGCAAATGGCATCACTGATAAAGGTTTAATCTCCAACATCTACAGGCAGCTTATACAACTTAATAAAAGGAAGATAAATGATCCAATAAAAAAAATGGGCAACGGACCTAAATAGAATCTTTTCAAAAGAAGACAGAAGGAAGGCCAAGAGACACATGAAAACATGCTCAACGTCACTAATTATCCGAGAGATGCAAATCAAAACAACAAAGCGGTACCATCTCACACCTATCAGAATGGCTATCATCAACAAATCAACAAACGACAAGTGTTGGCGAGGATGCGGAGAAAAAGGCACCCTCGTGCACTGCTGGTGGGAATACAGACTAGTGCAGCCACTGTGGAGAACAGTATGGAGTTTGCTCAAAAAACTAAAAATGGAACTCCCATTTGACCCAGTAATCCCACTCCTAGGAATATATCCTAAGAAACTGGGAACACCAATAAGAAAGGATATATGCACCCCTATGTTCATAGCAGCACAATTTACAATAGCTAAGGTTTGGAAACAGCCTAAATGCCCATCAGCAGATGACTGGATCAGAAAACTATGGTACATCTACACAATGGAATATTATGCTGCCATAAAAAAGAAGGAATTCTTACCATTTGCAGCAACCTGGATGGAATTGGAGAACATTATGTTAAGTGAAATAAGCCAGTCAATGAAAGAAAAATACCACATGATCTCACTCATTTATGGATAATAAAGAACATTATAAACTAGAACAAAAAGATAGATACAGAGGCAGTAAAGCATCATACAGTCTGTCAAATTACAGCAGGAAGGTTAGGGAGAGGTGGGGAAGATAAGAGATCAATCAAAGGACTTGTATGCATGCATATAAGCATAACCAATGGACGCAAAACTCTGGGGTGTGAGGGCATATATGGGAGTGGGGTGGGGGGGGGCAATGGTAAGATATGTACACATATAATACCTTAATAAAAAAATTGGAAAAAAATATACCTGTTGATGTAGAGTGATTTAATTTAAAGGAAAATATTAGGGCTTATATGTGAAATAATGAGATAAATAAATTCAAGTTTTTAGGAAGGATATAGCACATGCACGTGAAATATTTGTGTCGCTTGGTCGCATTTAGTATTGCAATAGTATTTGTTGTGATCAACTATGGCAAAAAGAGTAAAGCCGGGAAACAGATTACTGAAGTCTAGGAAACAGGGACACGGTCACTGAGAGTCAGAGTACTGGAGACAGACCTGGGTCCAAATCCTAGGTTACCCACTTTCTGGCCATGGGACCTTAAGATAATTGCTTTTGCGTTTTCAACTATAGATGTTTCCTCTGTGAAACTCTAGTGACAAAATGAACCAGCTGGTTGGGACAAATGAGAGTGTCTATAAAAAGCGCTTACCAAAATCCCTGGCCCATAGTAAGTGATCAATAAATGTTAGTTATGATCATCGTTATTGTTTATGTTAAGAGTGGCCATCACTTCTCTGATCAGTGCTTCTTCCTTCATTATACAGTAGCCGAGGTCTCAGGACAACCCTTGTATGGACAGGTTGCTATTCAGGTGAGATGGGAGATGGTCACAGGGTGGTGAGTCTGATCGAGCCCTGCCTTGATTCCCTTCCATTTCTTGTAAGGCCTGTTGAAGGAGGCCATGAGCCTTATCAATTTCTCTTGAGGGATTGTGGTGTGCATAGTACACTCTCCATAGTGTCCCCCTGAAAGGACAAAACTCTGCAAGAGATGTTGAATTTAGATACTTCATAAAAGTCCTTGACTTTTTAAGCCTCATTAGTATGGCATTGTAGGTACTGTCGAGTCACAGTGTGCTGTCAGGCAGAGCACATTTTGCTGGGAATGAAGGTGATGTGTGTCAAGATGAATGAATTGGATGTACTCTCTGTTTGTTTCTGACACTTCAGCTGGCTAGCTGGTGTGGCCCCGCCTTGTCCTCTCTGCGTTGGGGGGCTGTTTCCACATAACAAAGACCCAGAAAATAGGGATTCTAAGTCCACACATGGAGGGATGCATGGCCCACACTGCCAGCCTGTGCCAAGCCTTGGCAACCATTTGAGGCCAATCTTCCTCATGCCAGAAAGCCTAAAAGTCCCCCCATCAGGCAAGAGTCTGAATTCACCGTCTACATTCTAGGCTCACTGGGACAAAATGTGGAAGCTGACAGACAACACAGTGGGAGGAGTTGGGTCCAAAAACCACAGGTCCATGTCATCTGTCTCTCTCTCAATCTCTCTGTCTATCAATCAATCTATCTATCTATCCATCTATCATCAATCTGTCTCTCTCTTCCCTCTCTATCATTGCATTAAAAACTAAACATCTCATGTAAACTATATTTTAATCTATTATCACTTCATTTAATACCCTGACAATTAAAATCCTGTTGTTAAAACTTCTAACTGTTAAAAATAGTAACAGATGGTTCGGCATTAAAAAATGAATGCTAATACCAGTGTAATGGGGGGAAATGCTCGGGGTTCAAATCCTGGCTCCACATGTAACTCTGTAACCTTGAGCAAGCTAGTACACAAACCTCATAGATTCACAGGAATTAATGGCGATGGTTGTGTTGGTGCAGGTGGGGGAGAGGGGAGACTTGGCCCGTTTTTCTTTGATTTTTATGCTAATTTCAACAGTTTCCACGTCTTGAGGTTAGTCTGTATTCAGTGCGATTTTTGTTGATTCTGGTTCGCTGTTTTCTGCTTCTTCGTGGTTCTAGAAATTTTTATGCGTCATGCAGAACTTTGTGAATGGTACATTGCTTGAAGTTTGGACTGTGTCGTAGACCATCAATGTTGTTCTATGTCTTTCCGGCAGCTAGTTAGGTTGCTGTTGGGTCCTTTTGGGCCTGTCAGGCTTGCTTTCATTCTTTGTCAGGGTGGGTATGAATCAGTTTTGAAGGTTGTTCTAGGCCAGAGTATTTGGTTCCTAATGCTTGACCTCTCTGTCACATGAACTGAATGCTCACAATGTTTAACAAGGTCTCTGCACTCAGCCCCACAGCAGCTGCTCAGACATAGGCTTCTTGGAGTCTTGCCCTCAGGCTAGCAAAGGATCAGCTCCTTCCTCTCCATATAAGACCTGTACATTTCAAGAGCTTCAGCAGCTGCAAAACCCAATCTCCCCCACTTGTTCAGGCGCCTGCCTGTTCTTTGTGTGTGCTCCACCTCCTTGTGCCACCATCTGGTACATGCCCCCAGGCAGCAAGTGGTGGCAAACATTGGATTCATTCATCTCGTGGACTTCCTCATCTCAAGGATCACAACTCTGCACTCCCCGTAGTCCCACCAGGCCAGTCTCCTAACGAATTGTGTAGTTTTCCAGTTCTTTACCCTGTCAATGCATGCCAGAGACCAGCTACTTTGTGATAGACCAGCTGGTATCAATACTTTCCCAAATCTCAGTCGCCATTCTATTGAGAGGCAGGAATTGAATGTCCAGCTGCACCTGAACCTCTTCTTCTTGCTTTGTGCAGAACACTGATTGATTCAGAAGCAAGGCTAGATCTAAAGATTCTGTGTCACCCCCTCCCAGGACAAGATGATGTGATCTCTGGTGTGGGGTAATCAATCTTTGAGGTCATAGAGTGGGATTGTGTTTAAGGGAGGGCCCTCAATGGGGCTTCGTTGTCATATAGGCAATCTTCTAATGTAAGAGTCAGCGGCACCACCTCTCTTTTCAGCTGTTCTCCGGGCAGGGGATGGCTGGCTGACTCGCTGAATTTATAGTGAAAATGCAGAGGTGTGCGAGGACATAAGGAAGGACAAGTCTGTTACTATTGGAAAATGTTGCTCTGCTGAAGTTAGCCATTTCCCTGTGTAGCTTGTCTAATCCATAATCTGGAACCAAGCACTTACCCTCTCCCTGACCAGTGATGGCCTAATGAGTATTGACCTCAAAAGGCCTACTTAACGTTGATAAGAATCTGGGTTTGCACCAAAATCCACTGACCTTGGCAAGTGGCAAAGTTGGGCCGTTCCTCTAGAATTACATGGGCTGGAGTTTGAGGAGGCTATATAGAAGTTCCAGCCATGAGCTGATGGCCAACCTGGATTACACAGGCTACAGAACTGTAACAATCTCACTTGGTTGACTTGGGGCTCGGATTCTTCATCTTGACTTTGTAAATAGCTTTAAATATATGTCAATTCTCTTTTCTTCCAAAAGAGTGCACAAAGACAACTAAGACAGCAGCATTGTTTGGGGAATGCTGTTAAAAATATGCCCCTTCTAGGAGCTGAGAAAGTATTGTCGATCATCCAGGAGGCAGGGGGCATGGAGAGGAAAGGGATGGGGAAACAGACTCGACCTTTACCCGTGTCACACATTGTTCTACAGGGACCTGCCATCGTCTGCCTGACGAAATCTCTGTACCTTGACGAAATCTTTGTACCCCAACACCTTTCCCAGGCAACTGAGGAGTCCCCAAGCAAACATGAAAGATTGAAAAGGCAACATCAATCCCACAGGACCAGGGGGAATTCTCATTAGAACTGAAGAAGCAGACCAGGGACCTTCAGCTTGGGAAGTTCTCTATAAGTTCCCCACTGACTGGAATGTATCCAGTTTCCCCAACATGGAGCACTTAGAGGCCAGACATAACGTTTCTGAAATCAGGAAAGTAGGAAAAAGCCTGGTGCTCAGCCCAGGCCCTGCCCTGAGCCACACCTCTGCATCAAAGGGCTTCCTTTCCTTTCTGACTCCAGGATAGGGGCATTGCCTCTCACAGGCGCCAGGACCAACAATCACAGAACACTGACAAACAGAGACAAGCCATTGCCAAACTGTACTGGCTGCAAGGATGCCAGAGTAGTGCCCCCAAAGTTAAGACATAGCCCAGGACCTTTGAAGCAGTGACTTAGAAAAGGACAGAGTTCTTTGGTGCTCCGGGTGCCTGCTAAAGACGGGGAGGGAACTTCAGGGGACTGAGGTAAGAGATGGGCCTGCTCAGGTAGTTTGGTATGAGCACAGAAATTCTTTCAACATCACATGCCAAAGAGTGTGTACTTTATCCTGCAGGTGATGGCGGAAAGAATTTTAGCGGGGTGTGTGTTTAGAAAACTCCTAATGCCAGCACTGTGGGAAACAGTATGGAGTGGCCCAGGCCTCCTCCATGCTGTAATGGGCAGCATGAACTGTTGCATTTGTCATTGATAAAAAGTTTCTCTTGTGAATTCTTTGAATATTTCACAAAGAAGCACCCATTGTCCTTTCTGGGACACTGGAATGCTATCTAATCCTCTCTTAGCAAAATGCTCATCCTGGTGTTTAGATTTGGTACATTAAATTAAATCTACCAAATAATGATGTTATATACAGGAGTCATGAAAACAGTATTCTCCTCTGGCACATAAATATTGTCAACTATGACTATTACACATCAAGGTTAATTTTTAAAAGGTGCGATATGTTGTTAATGTTTCTCAAGGTATTTTGGGTTACAATTCTCTGTGAGAGAATGCTTCAACACAGGTGGGTATGGAGTCTCTTAGCCGAGAGTATTAGTATTCGGATGAACTCTATGCAAAACTGTTTCCTGTGCTGAAACCACTTAACCACATCTATCTGAGCTCTGCCATGATTGTTTCCGTTCCCCTTTCCTGAGCATGTATGAAGCAGCAGTTTGTGCATGACGATTTCCCTAGGACTCGTTTTGAGTGATGGCACCATGTGATGTGGTTGTGATCTCAGCAGTGGATTTATTTGGAGACACGGGGGAATGCAACTTTATGAGAGTCTGTGGGAACAGAGGTTGTTTTCCAACAGTGGAGCAAAAGCTGTGGAGCAGGCACTTTAGGGTGGATTATAGAGCCTATAGAATAGCCCCCACCTGCTCCTGTGGAGGCATATTTGGAAACTGACCGCTAAGGAGAAAGTTATGCTATTTAATTCTGCATGTCGTGACAATTGACATGGGCCTGCGAGTGTGAGTGTTTGTATAAAGGAAATCACATATCTTGGTCACCGGGAGTGATCCTGTAGGATAGCTGGGCTCCCTGTAAGGAAGGAGAACATTTTAAGTATACAGCTTAGTGATAGTGAAAGGTATTTCTAAAAGGACAGTGTAATCTACTTTGTCTTTTTCAAGGCAAGTTGTACAATGTGAGAGAAATAATTAATTATCTCTGGGTGTAGTGAAGGAAAAGAAATAGTTAGATATGTGGGAATAGCTACTGAAGATTACCTAAAATGTCTAATTTTCTGGGAGAGATACCAGAATCCCGTGAGTCAACCATGGGATGTGTTGCCAGTTTGGGCAGCCTTAAAGTCAAGGTTAATATTCTGAGAGAGAAGGTGAGGCATGCATGAGGACAACCTGCTTACTGTGAAACCAGTTTAAGAAGGCAATCACTGGGAGCATTTTTGGTCACAGGACTAATAGGACACTTATAGAGCTCTGGTGCATGCGTATTTCCATCAGCAACCATGGTGACTATTATGGAGACTTGAGAAACCAAGATGGCGGCATAGGTAAACACCTGAACTGCTGCCTCCCACAACAATTTCTACTACAACTAAAAGATAAAATGGACATCATCCAGAACCACAGGAAGGATGGCTGAGTGGAAATTCTACAACTAGAAGGAAATAGAAAAGCACACTGAGACTCAGAGGAGCTGCAGAAGGCAGAGGTATGGAGGTTCATGCACAAAAAGTGCTGGCAACTGAGTACGTGGCTGGCTTTCTAAATCGGGAGGGAGACACAAACTCCCGACTCCTCTGACCTCCAATTCCAGGCGAGACTCTGGGAACCCAGACTCATACAGGGAGAAACTGGACTGTCTGGCAGCATGTGAAACTTGAGAGCAGCTTCCCCTCAGAGGTGCTTGCAGCGATTTCCACGAGACAGTGAGACCCAGGGGCCTCTTAGGGAAGGGCTTATGGGAAGCGATGGCTTTTTGCTCCGCCCTGAGATCCCGTCCAACAAAGCCATTGCTGTTTTCTCTGCCCTGAGACTCAGCCCATCCAAGTTGAGCACAGAGGCTTTTGCATATGAATGGCCTGGTCCCTTGAATTCTAAACTTACCTAACAAACTGCAGTTGAGTCAGTGAGACCCAGAACATCCAAAAAAAAGGCCCAAGGCCCCACAGCAGCTTGCCTTGCTTCACAGCTTGGCCTCATCTGGGCACCTCCAAAACCCAAACAAAGAAGAGGAATCTGCAGATCTCTCCATAGCTCCTGCTGGGTGGCCTTAGGCAGAGGCTAAATTAGCACCTCCTTGGAGATCCAAGAGCCAGTGTACCCAGGGGTCAGAGTAGGACCATCCAGATTACAAATCCTCAGATCCATAAGGGACACACTCAGGGGGCATACTCAGTGAGCACCAAAGCCACACTGAAGCAAGTCTTGCCTCATAAGGGTGTCTCCAGCATAGAAGTTCTCCCATCATAGACACAGCTGATCCTTACAGCCAATTGTCCTGGAGGTCAATTCCTCCCAGTGATACCAAAAACAATCAAGGCTTAACTACAACAAGACTGTGTGCACACAGCCCACAAAGGGGTGCACCAAGAGTGTCCACCTCAGGTAACTGGGGAGGCTGAGCCACTGGGCCCTATAGGACACCTAGCACACAGAGCCACTCTATCAACTCAGGGAAGCAGCCAAAATGTGGAAACAAAGAAATAGGTCCCAAATGAAAGAAATGGAGGAAAGCAAATGACTGAATATAGAGTTCAAAACCACGGTTATAAGGTTTTTAAAGAATTTTCTAGAAAAGGCTGATAAATTTAGTGAGACCCTAGAGGATATGAAAAAGGACCAAGTAGAAATTAAGCATATACTGACTGAAATAAAAAATAATATACAGAGATCCAACAGCAGACTAGAAGATCACAAGAATCAAGTCAAAGATTTGAAATACAAAGAAGCAAAAAACACCCAACCAGAAAAGAAAAAGGAATCCAAAAATATGAAGATAGTGTAAGGAGCCTCTGGGACAACTGCAAGCGTACCAACATCCGAATTATGGGTGTGCCAGAAGGAGAGAGAGAGCAAGATACTGAAAACCTATTTGAAGAAATAATGACAGAAAATTCCCCCACCTGGTGAAAGAAATAGACTTACAAGTCCAGGAAGCGCACAGAACCCCAAACAAAAGGAATCCAAAGAGGACCACACCAAGACACATCATAATTAAAATGCCAAGAGCAAAAGACAAAGAGATAATATTAAAAGCAGCAAGAGTAAAACAGTTAGTTACCTACAAGGGAGCACCCATACGATTGTCAGCTGATTTCTCAACAGAAACTATGCAGGCCAGTCGGGAGTGGCAAGAAATATTCAAAGTGATGAATAGCAAGAACCTACAACCAAGATTACTCTACCCAGCAAAGCTATCATTCAGAATTGAAGGTCAGATAAAGAGCTTCACAGATAAGAAAAGCTAAAGGAGTTCATCACTGTCAAACCAGTATTATATGGAATGCTGAAAGGTATTCTTTAAGAAGAGGAAGACGAAGAAAAAGGTAAAGATAAAAACAATGAACAACAAATACATATCTATCAACAAGTCAATCTAAAAATCAAGTGAATAAAAAATCTGATGAACAGAATAAACTGGTGAATATAATAGAATCAGGGGCATAGAAAGGGAGTGGACTGACAACTCTCAGGGGGAAAGGGTGTGTGTGGTGCACGAAGAGACTGGACAAAAATCGTACACCTATGGATGAGGCCAGTGGGGGGGGGTAAGGGCAGATAGTGGGGTGGGAATTGGGTGGAGGGGATCTATGGGGGGGGGGCGGGAAAGAGGAACAATTGTAATAATCTGAACAATAAAGATTTATTTTTAAAAAAGAAGGCCAACACTGGCTTCAGGGTACCTGATGTTGGTGCATGAGCCCCTGATGGAAAAAAACAGGTGTGGGGGAACCACTGAAATTCAGGGGACTCCAATAGCAAGTGCTCCTATGAACAAACATTTAGCTTAGTCTTGCATGAGTTGAGTCCACCAATATGCCCACAAACACCAACTGGTGACCTCTGGATGAGACCATGGCTATTCCAGAGGGCATGCCTATGTGAATGGATACATGTGACATTTCAAGGTGGGTTAGGGCATTTGGATATGTGTGCTCACCATCTGTGTCCATTAGTTATGCTTATATGCATGCACACAAGTCCTTTGGTTGATCTCCTACTCCATCACCCCCACCTTCCCACATAGGTTGGACAGTCTGTTCAATGCTTCTATGACTCTGGTTCTATTTTTGTTCATCAGTTTATGTTGCTCATTACATTCCACAAATGAATGAGATCATGTGATACTTATCTTTCTCTGACTGGCTTATTTCACTTAGCATAATGCTCTCCAGTTCCATCCATGCTGTTGCAAATGGTAAGAATTCATTCTTTTTTACTGTAGCATAGTATTCCATTGTGTAGATGTACAACTGGTTTTTAACCCACTCTTCTGCTGATGGGCACTTAGGCTGTTTCCAAATCTTAGCTATTGTAAGTTGTGCTGCGATGAACATAGGGGTGCACATATCCTTTCTAATTGGTGTTTCCAGTTTCTTGGGGTATATTCCTAGAAGTGGGATCACTGGGTCAAATGGTAGTTCCATTTTTAATTGTTTGAGGAATCTCCATACTGTTTTCCACAGTGGCTGCACCAGTCTGCATTCCCAACAGCAGTGCAGGAGGGTTCCTTTTTCTCCGCATCCTCACCAGCACTTGTCCTTTGTTGATCTGTTGATGATAGCCATTCTGACAGGTGTGAGGTGATATCTTATTGTCGTTTTAATTTGCATCTCTCTGAAGATTAGTGACTTTGAGTATGTTTTTATATATCTCTTTGCCTTCTGTATGAGCTCTTTGGGAAAGTATCTATTTAGGTCCCTTGCCCATTTTTTAATTGAATTGTTTATCTTCCTTTTCTTAAGATGTATGAGTTCCCTGTCAATGTTGGAGTTTAAACCTTATTGGACATAACATTGGCAAATATGTTCTCCCATGCAGTGGGCTTTCTTGTTGTTTACTTGAAGCTTTTTATTTTGATGTAGTCCCATTTGTTTATTTCTCTTTAGTTTCCCTTGCCTTAGGAGCTGTATCAGTAAAGATATGCTACTACATATGTCTGCTATTTTGCTGCCGATGGTTTCTTCTAAGATTTTTATGGTTTCCCACCTTACGTTTAAGTCCTTTATCCTTTTGAGTTTATTTTTGTGTATGGTGTAAGTTGGTGGTCTAGTTTCATTTTTTTGCATGCATCTGTCCAATTTTCCCAACACCATTTATTGAAGAGACTGTCTTGACTCCATTGTATGCTCTTGCCTCCTTTGTCAAATATTAATTGAGCATAATGTCATGGGTCTTCTTCTGGGTTCTCTGTACTATTCTATTGGTCTATATCTCTGTTCTTGTGCCAGTACCAGGCAGTTTTGAGGACAGTGGCTTTGTAATATAGCTTGATATCTGGTATTGTGATCCATTCAACTTTGTTATTCTTTCTCAAGATTGCTGCAGCTATTTGGGGTCTTTTTTATTCCAGAAGAATTTTTGGAGAGTTTGTTCTAGGTCTTTGAAGTGTGTTGGTATTTTAATGGGTTGCATTGAATCTATAGAGTGCTCTGGGTAGTATGGACATTTTAATGATGTTCATTCTACCAATCCATTCTTTCATTTGTTTATGTCTTCCTCTATCTCTTTTTTCAGGGTCCTCATTTAGTGTTTTAATCATAAATGGATACTGTGTCTTTTTTAATGCTTTTTAAAATGATTACATGATTTTATCTTTTATTTTGTTAATATGGTATATCACATTGATTGATTTGCATATGTTGAATCACACTTGTGACTTGGAGAAAACCCCACTTGATCATGATGTATTATGTGTGTGTATTTTATTTGATAGTATTTTGTTTAGAATTTTTGTATCTATATTCATCAGAGATATTGGTCTGTAGTGTGTGTGTGTGTGTTGTCCTTGCCAGGTTTTGGTATCAGGATAATGTTGGCCTCATACTAGTAAAATAATTAGGAAGTATTGGTTCTTGAAATTTTTGAAACTGTTTGAGAAGGGTAGGTATTAAATCTTTTTTAATTGTTTGGTAAAATTCTCTAGTGAATCCATCTGGTAGTGGACTTTTACTTTTTGTGAAGTTTTTAGTGACAATATCAATTTAACTTACTGTTGTTTGGTCTATTTACAAGTAGATTTTCTAGTTCATCAAGATTCAGTTAAAGAAGGTTATATATTTCTAAGAATGTGTCCATTTCTTCTAGGTTATTGAATTTGGTCATATATAGCCTTTCATAGTATTGTTCTTTAGATCTTTGTAGTTCTATGGTATCTATTGTAACTTCTCTTTTATTTCTGATTTGTTAGATTCTTTTATCTTTTTCTTTAGTGAGTCTAGCCAGAGTTTTGTCAATTTCATTAATCTTCTCAAAGAACCAACTGTATTCTTTTCTCTGGCTGCCTTGATGATTTGTACTTTGCAGTTTATTTCTGAGAGATATAATATAACTAGAGGCCCGGTGCACGAAATTCGTGCACTAGGGAGGGTGTCCCTCAGCCCAGCTTGCACCCTCTCTAATATGGGACCCCTCGGGGGATGTCCAACTTCAGGATTAGGCCCAATCCTGTGGAATCGGGCCTAAACCTGCAGTTGGACATCCCTCTCACAATCTGGGACCGCTGGCTCCTAACTGCTCACCTACCTGCCTGATTGCCCCCTAACTGCTCCCTTGCTGGCCTGATTGCCCCCTAACTGCTCCTCTGCGGGCCTGATTGCCCCCAAATACCCTCCCCTGCTGGCCTGTTCACCCCCAAGGCTTTTATTAGTATAGATATGACCCTGCACAGAAAATTTTACTAACCCTGCTTTACAATAAGGGCTTGACGATTGAATCATTAGTACCAGACACCAAGATTTCCTTTCTTTGAATAGTGGAGGGAATACTTACCTTGTCTTTAAGTTGCCCGGAAATTAAAATGAGATAATGACTTAGAAAAGTATAAAAGCACCATATAAAGACAACTGTCTTTTTAATGAAGTGGCAAAATGAAAAACACTTTTTATTCTCCCCTTCCTTCCTTTACAGCTTTTATTTAAACTTTGAAATTTATAAAAATTTCACTCCAATTTTCATTTCTTTACATTCAACATTATTTTGTATTGGTTTCAGGTTTTATATTAGCTACAGAATAGTGGTTAGACAATCATATACTTTACAAAGTGTTCCCCAATATTTCTAGTACCCACCTGGCATCATACCATCATTACAACACTATTGACTATATTCCCTATTTAAGTGACAATGGGTTTACAGGTTCCTTTTAATCTTTCTTTTGTGTTTTTTGTCCTTCCTTTTCTTTCTCACTTCTTCCCTCGTTTTCTTTATATAGTATCTCAATTGGCCATCAAAGCTCAGTGAAGGCACTGGGACACGCTTCATCCATTTTACAGACCAGGAAACTGAGGCCAATTCCAGTTGGCTGTGGAACTTGACTCAGCACACAGGAAGCCCTCAGAGCCATGCTCTTTGTGCTTCCTAAGGGGCAGCGGCCCAGCAAACAGAACAAACCTTCCAGTCAGGCTTCCCAGCCTCTTTCTCAAGCACTTCTTCATTGCGGATGCTCCACATTCTTTCCTCTCCCCCTATTCTCTACTGCCCTCCCCCTTCTCTGAAGCAGGTGGAAGGCTGCCCACTCACTGCCTAGGCATGCTCTGCTATGGGGCAGGGTGTCGCGAGCTTGCTTTTGGGTCAAGGCAGGAGCAGGAGTCACTGCCTCTGAAGTGTGAAGGCCACCTGAGCGAGGCCCATTAGCACTGGGAGCTTCTCTGAATCACATCAGTCAGTCCAGTACCCTGCAGTGCAGCAACCCTCCACTGAGGTGGCACCACCCTTCAACACCCCTCAGCACTTCTTCATTGCGGATGCTCCACATTCTTTCCTCTCCCCCTATTCTCTACTGCCCTCCCCCTTCTCTGAAGCAGGTGGAGCATCCTCAGGGGTGAGGGTCCTGGCCCTCTGCCAGGAGTCCTTCCATGCCCCTTGATCCCTGGCTGGGCCCACCCACATCATGGGGGCACTGCAGAACCTCTGTCTCTCTGCAGATGAGAGAGATCCCTGCCCTTGGTCTCCGCAAAGCTATGAATCTGTGGCAGAGGCCTGGTCTGGGTCTCAGCAACCACATGCCTGCAATGTTCCTAGGGACCCTGGGAGCGGCTGGGTGAGTCCCGCCTCACCTCCCCGGGGTGCCGATCTCCCCAGGGACCCCCTGAGAGGCTGGATGGGCCCAGCCACGCCCCCCCCAGGCAGCCAGGTCTCGCCTCCCCGGGGCAGCGATCTCCCCAGGGACCCCCGAACTAAGAGGACTGGGCGCCACCATCTTGATCTTCTCAATGGCCGGATAGGCCACCCGGAGTCCCACCCCCCAGCCTCCCGCCGGCCCAATCATGGGCGTAGCGGAGGTTCGGTCAATTTGCATGTTTCTCTATTATAAGGTAGGATTTACCTTGGGGAAAGCCTTTCTGAATGAGATAATTAGGTGTTTTGTTAGCTTCATGTATTTGAGGTTCCAATTCTTTCCATATATTTGGGAAATTTTTATCAATTTGAATAGGCTCCCTGTTTCCTTCTCCTGATCTTCTCCTTCTGGTATTTGTCTTTCTTATATTATTATTCTTATATTGCTCTTTCTAATGCAGTCAGATAGTTCTCATTGACTTTCTTTTTCTCCTCCTTCCCCTCCTCTTCTCCTCCCCCCTCCTTCTCCTCCTCCTCCTCCTCCTCCTCCTCCTCCTCCTCCTCCTCCTCCTCCTTCTCCTCCTCCTCCTCCTTCTCCTTCTCCTCCTCCTTCTCCTCCTCCTCCTTCTCCTCCTCCTCCTCCTCTTCCTTTTCCTTCTCCTTCTCCTTCTCCTTCTCCTTCTCCTTCTCCTCCTTCTCCTCCTCCTCCTCCTCCTCCTCCTCCTCCTCCTTCTCCTCCTCCTCCTCCTCCTCCTCCTCTTCCTTTTCCTTCTCCTTCTCCTTCTCCTTCTCCTTCTCCTTCTCCTTCTCCTCTCCTTCTCCTCCTCTCCTCCTCCTCCTCCTCCTCCTCCTCCTCCTCCTTCTCCTCCTCCTCCTCCTCCTTCTCCTCCTCCTCCTCCTCCTCCTCCTCCTCCTCCTCCTCCTCCTCCTCCTCCTCCTCCTCCTTCTTCTTCTTCTTCTTCTTCTTCTTCTTCTTCTTCTTCTTCTTCTTCTTCTTCTTCTTCTTCTTCTTCTTCTTCTTCTTCTTCTTTCTCTCAGTGCCCTCCTTTTTCCCACCTGAGTCATTTTCAGATTTCTACCTTTTATGGCTCTAATTCTTTCCTCCATCTGGTCTGCTCCATTTCCTAAACTCACTAGTTCATTCTTCATCTCATTTATTGAGTTCCTTAGCTCTAGAATGTCTGTTTTGTTCTTTTTTATAGTTTTAATCTCTGATGAATTACTCCTTTTGTTCATTGCTTTTGTTTCTGAGTCTGTTGAATTGCATTTTTGAGTTTGCGTGTATCTTATTTTCAGAACTGTAACACAGAATTTTCTGTCATTTAATCACATTATTTCAAGTCTTTATGTTTATTTTCTGGAGATTTTTAAATTTTCTTTCTGAGTTCCTTTGTTATCTAGGTTGTTTGTCGTGCTTAATGGATTATTTCTCTGGCTGATCATTTGTGGAAATGAAGTTAGCTTTCTCTTTTTTTCTTTTTAAAACATCTTTATTGTTAAAAGAATGAAATATTATATATTTCCCCCTTTTATCCCATTGACCCCTTCTAACCCACCCCTGCCCCACATGCCAAGCCTTCACTACAATGGACACAGACAGTGGTGTGGTGAAGGTCTATTTTGTCTTTTAAATTTATCTTTATTGTTGAAAGTGTTACTGATGTCCACTTTCCCCCCATTGACCTCCTCCACCCTGCATCCCCACACCAGGCCTACTGCACTATTGTCTGTGACCATGGGTTATGCATATATGCATATAAATTATTTGGTTAATCTCTTCCTGCCTGCCCCCTTTCCTCAAGTATTTGACACTTCACTGTTTAGCAAATGGATAAGCAGAGGTCTTTCTTTTGCTTTCCAATAGTTGATGCTGAAGGGCAAGTTTTTATTTCCTCTTACCTGCACTGTTGGGGCTTCCAGGATCTCTGTGGAGTGGTGTTTTGGGGTCTCTGGAAAATAGCTCATGTTCCCCAAGTAGGTGGGTGGGTGTCCCCTTTATGATTTGGTTGCCTTGGTCTCAGGGCACCACTCTTGTAGATTGAAAGTGATGGGCTACGGTCTCCTGTGTGTTCCAGGTTCCTCATTGCTATAGCCAGAAGTCTCCAGCACAGACATTCTGTTTGAGTTGACCCAGCTGCCTCTACCAGGCAGCCCAGCAGTGATGGGTAGGGAGAGATGTGAAGAGAGTGTGGTTGTGGATTCATGCATTCATAGTTCTATACTTCCTCATGGATTTAGCTACAACATGTACAGATCACTCAGGTTGGAAATTTTATTCAGTCCTTTTGTGGTCAGCCAAGTAAGCATTTTATTTAGAATCAGGACACGGGATGGGTGGGTTCCCATGTCTGAAGAATTCTATTGGGCTGTGGAGTGCTGAGGTTTTCACAATGCTTCTCTGATCCTAACTCTGGGCTCAGCCTCAGTCTGTGCCACTCACCCAGAGCCGGTTTTTGTGTTTGCCCCTCTGGTTTGCCAATGTGTGTGAGCCATATTAAAAGCCTTGATCAAGCCCAAGTGATGGTAGCCTATTTTAACACCTTGACTGCAACTCTATAAACCACTCTGAGCCAAAACTAGCCAGCTAAACCACTCAGAAATGTTAACACACATAATCAGTGGGATGGTATAGTTCATAGTTTAAAGCCATTATTATTTGGATGATTTATTAGATAGCAATGGATAACTAATACAACTTTTGTCTTATTTATGTTAACTGAGGTAGTTGCCAATATTTTGGGAGTACAAACAAAGTTGCAATTAATAACATAATAATATTAATTTTAATAGATTTGAAGATGCATCTTCAGTGTTAGTAGAAGAAACCATAGATAGCAAAATCTCAGGCATTTCTTGTAGCAATATGTTTATGGATACATCTCCTAGAGCAAAGGAAACTAAGAAGAAAATAAATAAGTGGGACTACATCAAAATAAAACACTTCTGTACAGCAAAAGAAACCATCAACAAAATGAAAAGAGATCCCACTGCAGGGGAGAACATATTTGCCCATGATAATTTCCAAAATATATAGGGAACTCATACAACCTAACAAAAGGAAGATAAACAATCCAATTAAAAAATGAGCAAGGAACCTAAATTGACACTTCTTCAAATTAGACATACAGAAAACAAAGAGACACATGAAAATATGCTCAAAGTCACTAATCATCCAAGAGATGCGAATTAAAATGACAATGAGGTATCACACCTGTCAGGATGGCTATCATCAACAAATCAACAAATAAGTGCTGGCGAGGTTGTGGAGAAAAAGGAACCCTCTTGCACTGCTGATGGGAATGCAGACTGGTGCAGTCACTGTGGAGAACAATATGGAGTTTCCTCAAAAAATTAAAATGGAACTCCATTTGACCCAGTGATCCCACTTCTAGGACTATATCCTAAGAAACCAGAAACACTAATCAGAAAGGATATATGCACGCCTATGTTCACAGCAGCACAACTTACAATAGCTAAGATTTGGAAACAGCCTAAGTGCCCATCAGTGGATGAGTGGGTTAAAAACCAGTTGTACATCTACACAATGGAATACTACGCTGCAGTAAAAAAGAAGGAATTCTTACCATTTGCAACAGCATGGATGTACTTGGAGCATATTATACTAAGCAAAATAAGCCAGTCAGAGAAAGATAAGTATCACATGATCTCACTCATTTGTGGGATACAATATCAACTGATGAGCAAAATAGATCCAGAGACAGAGAAGCATAGAATAGACTGATTAATTTCAGAGGGAAGACAGGAGTAGGGGGCTGTGGGGAGTGATTAACTGGGGAATTTATATGCATATATTCATAGCCCATGGACATAGACAAGAGTGGTGTAGACCTGAGAAGGATGGGTTTGAGGAGGAGGGAGTCAACGGGAAAAACTAACTAACTAACTAACTAGCTAACTAACTAACGGCACTTCTGTAATACTTTCAACAATATAAATTAAAAAAACCCAAAAGAATAGTTTCTGTTGCTTTGTTATTTCCATTGTATTCATGCACCATTTTCCTGCTTTCATTTAATTGCCATTCTGTGTTCCTTTGAGTCCATTGTGTAACTTTAAGATAGTTTTAAAAACTCTTTGTGAGATAGCTCATATCTCTCTGTTTCTTTAGGATTGGTTTCTTGAGATTTATTTTGTTGTTTTGATTGCACTATGTTTCTGTTTCTTTGTAGGCATTATGTTCTTTCTTGGGATTTGGGCATTTGAACAAAGAACCACATCTCCTTCCTTGCCTTTATGGATTGGCTTTGTGCAATTAGACAAGCTACAGTTTCAAGGAGCTCTCAAGCCTTTCCAGGGATGTGTCTTCTCTGGGTTGTGTATGTTTTTAACTGCCTCAAATTCCCTAAGCCGGTTGTCTCTGCTTCTTCCCAGAAGCTGATAATCATTAAAAAAAATTTTTTTATTGATTTCAGAAACGAAGGGAGAGGGAGAGAGAGAGACAGAAACATCAATGATGAGAGTGAATCATTGATCAGCTGCCTCCTGCACGCCCCACACTGGGGATTGAGCCCGAAACCTGGGCATGTCCCCTGACTGGGAATCGAACTGTGACCTTCTGGTTCATAGGTCGATGCTCAACCACTGAGCCATGCTGGCTGGGAGAAGCTGATAATGTCTTACTTCCTCTGCTTCTGCCTGTGGAACTATAGCTCTAATGTGCCATAGTCATCTTGTTTTCTGTGGCTTACAATCTATACCACCAATCCTGTCAGTGCTCTGAGTAAGGCAAGAAGGAAAGCTGCTAGACTATCCAGAGCATTTGATATATGGTCCACTGTTTCATGTCTATCCCAAGAGAGAAGACCAGTATGCAAGGTTTCCTCCTGGTTGTGCCTCACTATTTCCGGTATGGGGGAAAGCACAGAGGCACACTAAATACCATGAAATTTCCTACCCACCTTCTTGACTTTATGTTGGCCTGGGTTCTATAGTTTCTCAAATTGTCTCTAGAGTTCTCACAAAATTATTCTAGCCTATATATTGTTGTTAACCTGCTGCTTCCTAGTCTATCTTGTGGACATCAGTGAAAAAAAATGGCCTGTTTTCTTTTATGTCTTGAACTCACAACTCTGCCTTTCACATGTCCCAACCTCAACTGACAAAACATTCCCTCAGACCAAACAGTGCATGAAATTTTATGAAATTTATTAAAGATCTTCGAGTTGAATGAAAGGAGTTACACCAAACACTTAGCTTTCCACCATCTCCTTGGCTTCTAATTTTCTTTTTTTTTTTAATGCCTTATCAACTCTCTACACTTATTTTAAAAAAACACAAAATAAACTTCCCTTATCTTATGTCCACTCAGGCCTATTCCTTATATCAAGTATTTATTAAGATAAATTGATAGAAAGATAAATAGATTCAGCAAATATTTATTGAGCGTCTTCTTTGTGCCAGGCTCAATAAACTTTGGAAACTTAAAACAAAACACACAAATATCTCTGCCCTTGTGGACCTTATTTTCTAATGGGGGAAACAGACCGTAAACAAAAAATGAAAATAATTAAAGTACATAATGTATTACAAAATCAGAGTTATGGGGAAAAGAAAAATAGAGCATAGTAAGAGAGGATCAGAATAGTAAATGTGGATCTGGCGGTACTTATTTGAGAAAATTCTTCACTGTGAAGGAATTATCATGCAGCTATCTTGTGGAAGTATATCCTTGGCAATGCAAACAGCTGAGCAAGCAAGCCTGGTATATTTAAAGATACAGAAGGAAGCTCATGTGGCATGAGTGGAAAGAATGAGGGGGTGAGGCAGTGAGATCAGAGAGGAGATGAAGGAATAATGTTGTACCTCATAGATAAAATCTAAGGACTTAATTTTACTCTAAGTTTTATAAGGCATATGAAAGGGTTGTGAGCAGAGGAAGGACATGAGGTTTTAACATGATACCTCTGAATGCTGTATGAAAAATAGACCATATGGGACATGATGGAAACAGAGAGATCAGCAACGATGCTATTGTAATGGTGTACATACTCAGTGTTGATGGTTTTGACCAGGATGTTAATTACAAAACTTGTTAGAAGTGGTCAAGTGACAAATATTATTTTGAAGATAGAACTAAACTATTTTCCTGACAGATTGTTTGGATGTTGGATGTGGAGAAAAAGAATTCAAAGATAAATAAAGAACAAATAAGTGTAAAATATTTTAAAATTATAACAGTGGTTATATTGGTGTGAAATTACATTTCTTTCTGTATTTTCTAATTTAAACAGATGATGAATTGCTTCCATAATAAGAAAAGATTAAACATATATTTTAAAACAATCTTAAATCATTTACTTTTCAAATATGGGATTGGCAAATTTTTAAGATAATAGTGACCAGTGCTGGAGATAATGCAGTAAAACTACTATTACACATAGCTGTAGCATTACAAATTCTCACAACCATTCTAAAGAGAAATATGGTCATGAAACAAGCCCTAGAAACATTAATATATTTTCCTCAGTGCTTCAATTTTTTAAACTAACTGCAAGAAAATAATCATAGATTTATTTTAAAGTGTAGGAGCAAAATTATTTATTTTTCATGTGCAATAGTGAAAATTGGAAAACAATTGTCTAATGTGGGATTTTAAAAATACATTATGTATAATGTGAATCCACAGTTGAATACTTGTATACATTTTTTAAAAATCCTCACTCCAGGATATTTTTCAATTTATTTTTAGAGAGTGGAAGAGAGAGGGAAAGACAGAGAGAAACATCGATGTGAGAGAAACACATGGATTGGTTGCCTACTGCACGAACCCTGACCAGGGCCTGGGCTGAGGAGGAGCCTGCAACCAAGGTACGTGTCCTTGACCAGAATCAAACCTGGGACCCTTCGACCTACAGGATGATGCAAACTGGCTAGGGCTACTTTTATACTTTTATTTTTAATTTATCTTTCTTGCTGAAAGTATTACAGATGTTCCTCTTTTTCCCCCATTGGTCCCCTCCACCCCACTCCAGCACCCACTATTTTATAGCCTTAGGGAATGGTGAGAAAAATTACCATTTAAGGAATGAGACAAGACAACCTTAAGGTTGACTCCAGCGAGCATCTGTAGATGTGAGAAGCCTGAGGACACTCCTCCCACCAAAGTAGCCAGAATATCTTGTGGAGCAGGCAGGTCAACACTGATATTAATACCTAACTAATGACATTGTTTCTTGTGTGAAGGACAAATGTATAGAAGAAGAGAGGTGGTATGCATGGAATCTGTGGAGGGGTCATCCAAACAGCAGAAAAGATGTGTCCCTTTTTGTGAAGCACTCTATAATAGAATGACCCAGCTGCTGACAGGAACTGTGGAATTTGTGACCAGAAATTCCTTATACAGGCTCTGGATGCATACAGAATTCTAACTCAAGAATTCTAGCTACAGAGATGAACAACGAAGTTCCCTCACTCTGGTGCTGAAGATTCCAAGCTAACACCAGACAGTCAAAATGAGTTTGTTAATGTGTTGGCTTTTGTTTTATACATTAGTCTCCTGTGAGTTTGATTGTCATGGGTCAGGCTCCCTTGGCTGGATCTTTACAGAGTGCTCACAACTTGAATCATGGTTATTAACAGCGGTCATAAGGGTGACCAGTCCAAGAAGCCATTTGCTTCTCTAAAATAGGTCTCTATCAGGGAACAAGTGCTACACCAAACACCTCCTGAGCATCTCCACAGATTTAGGGCTAAGGAAGTAGAATCTAGCTGAAATACACTAATGGGGATGGCAGATACTCATTGACTACCAACTGACTCCACATAAGCCTCTCACACATGAATTGTCTCTATCCTTCTCCCTTGCCCTTTGTGTAGCTCCAGCGTGAGACTCATTTTGTGGATATTGAGAAAGGGGGTTGAGGAATGACACAGAATGTACATCACAGCCAGATCTGTGCCTGGGCTTGCCTTCCTCTCAAGGCTGCGCTGGGAGGTGGAAGTCAGCATCCCCATTTTACAGATAAGAAAGCAGAGGCACAGACACGCTGCAGGAACGAATTACAGGAGGCTCAAGAGCCAGGAAGCAGAAATGCAGAATTTGGGCCCCACGACCCCCTAGTGCTGGCCAGGGGACCCAGGCATCCTCCCCCTCTTGGGTTTCTGCCCTAGCTCCACCACCCACCTGCCCTGCCCTGTCAACATCTGTCCCAAACAAGCAAGGTTTGCCTTCCCTGGGACCGAAGCTCCTGCTCTGCACCCGGGAGGACGCAGGTAGAGGGCCCCAGCCCCACCCCTGCCCACTCCATGTGGACCCGTCCAGGAGTGGGAATTGCTCGCCGGGGTCCACTCCCCACTCCCACTGTCAGGCCTTTTCCTGAGTGGCACAAACACGCTGCCCCCGAGGCCTTCCTGGTGCCCACTGGAGCGGCCAGGACAATCAGGCACTTGTGTGTCTGCGCCATGGCAAGCCCCGATTCAGAGTAAATGTTTGTCCTGGTTCCTTCCAGGGCTGAGCCTCAATTCCTGGGATAAAGTGTCGGCCAGCCTGTCACTAGCAGTGTGAGCCCACTCGGATCACTCCACTTGTCTGAATCTGGCGTCCCAATATGCAAAATGGGAAGTGCAAGGAGCACTTTGCTGGGGTCCTCACACGGACAAGGACACACATGCTGCTGTCCTTCCAGAATGACTGGAGGGACTAGCAAAGGCAGAAAATGATACAGACATGTCAACTGACCCAAACTGAACTGATACTTTCTGAAAATCCAAGGCAGATCTCTGTCCATTTCCCATTTGTCTGGCATCAGCTCCTTTCGGGAGTCTGCATATGAAAGGAAGCTAATGCCAGGAAGGACCACAGCATTTGGTCCCCAAGGGCCAGCCAGCATCAGTTCTGCCTGGCTGGATGACTTTCCTCATCTGTTGCATAGCAACGTCCCCTGTCAGCTGCCTGTTTTTCCTCAGTACTTCCTCTGTAAAGTGTCTGCAGTGGGACGTGATCAGACTCAGGAAAGGAGGTCAGAAACACCATTTTATATGCTACCTGCTTCCATATCTGTGTCTCTAGTCTGGACTTGGACTATGAATTCTAAATCCGTAATCCAACAGCCAACCTCACTTCTCCGATTGAATATCTCTTGGTATTCTCAAAATTGAAAAATTCATATGTCTCTCGGCCTTCTGTATGTCCTCTCTCAAAAAGTGTCTATTTAGGTCCTTTGCCCATTTTTTGATTGGATTGTTTATCTTCCTTTTGTTAAGTTATATGAGTTCCCTATAAATTTTGGGGATTAAGCCCTTATCTGAAATAGCATTGGCAAATACACTGAGTGGCCAGATTTTTATGATCTCTGAACTCATAATAATCTGGCCACTCAGTATGTGTGTGTGTGTGTATGTGTGTATGTATGTATGAATGTGTGTGTATATGTGTGTGTGTGTGTGTGTGTGTATATACGTATATATATATTTATATATATATATATTAGAGGACCAGTGCATGAATTTGTGCATGGGTGGGGTCCGGCCAGCCTGGCCAGGGGGAGGGAACATGGGCAGTTGGCCGGCCTGCCTGCTGGTCGAATTCCTGGTTGAGGGGACAATTTGCATATTAGCCTTTTATTACATAGGATATACACTGAGTGGCCAGATTACTATGTGTTCAGAGATCATAATAATCTGGCCACTCAGTGTATAATACTAGAAGCCTGATGCACGGATTCATGCACATTGAAAGTAAATTAATTAGAAGGTGGCTGGTGGGGTGGGACTGGGCTAGACGGGCCTGACATGCCCTGGAGCCAACCTCCCATGGTCCCTCCCCGGCCAACAGCACCTGGGGGAGTGCCTGGGCTCAAAGGGCATCTGCAGAGTGAGTGGGGTTCCTCCAGAAGGTGGGTTCCCTTGGCTTGGCCTGCAGGGATCAGGCTGAAACCAGCAGTCCAACATCCCCTGAGGGGTCCCAGAGTACAAGAGGGCACTCTGCAAAGTTGCTGTTGCTCAGCGGCTCCTGTGTTGAGCATCTGCATTCTAGTGGTGAGTGAGTATCATAGCTACTGGCCAGTTGGCAGGTTGGCCGGTCACTTAGCCTTTTATATATATACTAGTGGTCCAGAGCACTAAATTCATGCGCGGGGCGGGGGGGGGGGGTTGGTGTCCCTCAGCCTTGCCTGCACCCTCTCTAATCTGGGACCCCTCAGGGGATGTACAACTGCCTGGTGATGTCCCTGTGGGATCGGGCTTAAACCAGCAGTCGGACATCCCTCTCACAATCCGGGGCCACTGGCTCCTAACTGCTCACCTGCCTGCCTGCCCCATCGCCCCTAACCACTCTGCTTGCTGGCCTGCTCGCCCCCAACTGCCCCCTCCGCTGGCCTGATTGCCCCTCATGGCCTCCAACTACCCTCCCCGGCCAATATGTATATATCAATAATATGTGAGTGTGAGGCAATCCACGTTTCTGAAATTCCATGAATCTTAGCTATTACTTTGCCAAATAAATGGAATTTACACTGAGTGGCCAGATTATTATGATCTCTGAACGCATAGTAATCTGGCCACTCAGTGTATATCCTATATAATAAAAAGCTAATATGCAAATTGTCCCCTCAACCAGGAATTCGACCAGCAGGCAGGCCGGCCAACTGCCCATGTCCCCTCTCCCTGGCCAGGCTGGCCGGACCCCACCCATGCACAAATTCATGCACCGGGCCTCTAAAATATATATATATAAGTGGCCAGATTATTATGCGTTCAGAGATCATAATAATCTGGCCACTCAGTGTACATATATAATTTAAAAGAGCATTCAGCTTAATATTAAAAACTCTGGCTACCAAGTTAGGTCTGTTTTCAACTTTTTGCCAGCATTGTAAATTGTTTGTAATATCTGCCCATTTGCATGTCATGGTTATGAATAAACCAGGATTGCCATACTTCGTTAAAATTGCCATAGCATCCTGATATCACTGCTGCATATTTCTGGGACTACCCTCAAAAGATGATGGAAGTATTATCATTTTACCAATCAGCACATTGTCATTTTCAGATCTAGATTTGAGATAATCCATCAAACTACTATATTTTTCAACTTAGATTGGGTTACTTTAATGAAATTTATCTGATTGGCCTCCATTTTTTAATATGAATCCACAATAAACTGTTGAGTTAATTTTCCTGTATTTAAAATAGGATTGAACGTGTCCCACACAGAGAGATGAAATCCATACTACTGCATTTGTGTGACTCGTGTCCTTACATTTCGTCTAGTATTATTGTCGATTACACTGTTGTCTCTGAGTCTTAATGCAATATCTGTTCCCCAGCCCTTTTCACCATGTGGAAAAAGAATAGGATATGTCATTGCATCTAATGTTGGAAGCAGGATACTGATTTGTTTCATTTTAGTGGCATTCAGATTATTGGGATCTGGTTTACAATGAATGAGCAAGTCCCTTTCAAAAGGAGATTCTCCATCTTCGTTTCTGAATATGACAGCAACCTCAGTTACATGGGGAGAATTATACCTACCTGGGTCACTGTTACGATCATATTTAATTGCCATTATTACTTCCGTGGGAGCAATACCTTTTGCTGCTGCTTCATATTGGGCTTCCTTTTCTACCTCATGTAGCATCTTGTATGATTTTGTTAATTCATTTATTTCATGCATGAGGTTGTTGATGTTGATCATGAGTCTTTCTGAGCAGCCCTGGTTTTCTGGCATAATCTTTTACTTGTCACTTTGGCTGTATCCAAAATATGGAGTTGAGCAAAATTCCAAGAAACACCATCCGAAGGATGTAAAGTTCCAGTACAGTGATAAACTTGTCCATGTATTCTAAAACAGTATGGCCCATATCCTGATGGCGATGCAATATTTGCACCCATGGAAGCAAAAGCAAAAGAACTATTTATGGAACGAATATTTTCCATGAAATTTTTACTGTCAGAATCTTTGTTTGTTATTAATCTTTTAAAATATGCCAGGAATTCTGCAAAATGTATATCATTTGGACAGACTTTACCTTTGCTACAACATCGAGTAAATTTCCCAGCAGATAGTTTTTCATCAGAGAAATTTAGTGATAGGCAAAATTGACATCTAACAGCCATTCCACCACTACTATGTTCGAGAATTGCATCCTCATGTACTCCATTTTCACTGAGAAGGCAGTTCCTACCAGTATTGGTAGTAGTTGTTGATGACAGTTTTTTAGACATATTCTGTCGATGCTGCTGCCTTCTTTCAATTTCAGTGGCATGTTGGTCTTTAGACATTTTCTATTGATGACACCGACTTCTTTAGGCTTCAGAGCTATGTTTTGCCAATAGTAGCTTTACAGATACATTTTGTCGCAGGCACCACCTTCTTTCAAGATCAGACGCACGTTGGTCTTCAGACATTTTCTGTCGATGACACCGGCTTCTCTTGGCTGCAGAGCTACATTGTATCAATAATTGCTCTTTAGATATGGTCCCACCTTACTGCTGTCAGGGTCTGAGATGCAGGTGAATGAAAGTCCTGGTTGTCATGCTGCTGAGAGCTGTTTGACCCACTGCTGATTCTGGCTGATTCTGTGGGGGTGGGACTTCCTCCTTCCTGCTGTCAGAGTCTGGGCCGGTGCCAATGGGGACACAGCATCAAGTCCCCCTGTGCCAGAAGACCCAGAGTCAAGTCCCTGCCCACTTGGGTGTTCCCCCTGGACGCAGATTCCAGCCTCATGGAAGGGCTGAAAGGAGCGGATCCAGCTGGGCAGCTCACCTGCCACCCCCTCGCCCCTGGTGGGGCTGACATGACCTGGGACTCCAGCAGCAGGGCTGACAGGACCGGGGACTCCAGCAGGGCTAAGGGGACTGGGCGCCGCCATCTTGTGGCTATGGGCACCGCCATCTTTGTGACAGAGTGATGGTTAATTTGCATATTACTCTTTTATTAGATAGGACTAGAGGCCTGGTGCATGAAATTTGTGCATGGGACAGGGTCCCTCAGCCCGGCCTGCACCCTCTCCAATTCAGGACCCCTTGGGGGATGTCTGACTGCCTCTTGCAATCCGGGACTGCTGCCTCCTAACTGCTTGCCTGCCTGCCTGATTACCCCTAACCACCTCTGCCTGCCTGCCTGATTGCACCTAACTGCTCCCCTGCTGGCCTGATTGCCCCTAACTGCCTCTGCCTCGCCCCACATCTAGGACCCAGGATTCCCTCCTCCAGCCAGTTGCAGGCACCTGGGACCTGGGTTTCCCTCCCTCTGGCTGGCCGCAGGCACCCAGGACCCAGGCTGGCTTCACCCAGGCTGGCCACAGCCGCAGGTGACCATGGGTGGGTGGCTTCACGTGGGCCACAGGCACAGATGCCGGGACCATGGGGCAGGCAGCTTGTCTCTCTCCTGTGCTGCAGCTGCAGCTGCAGCCACTGGCACCCGGGACTGCAGGGCGGGTGGCTTGTAACTCTCCTGGGCCACAGATCCAGCCGCTGGCACCTGGGACCATGGGGACCATAGGGCATGTGGATTCTCCCTCTCCTGGGCTACAGGTGTGATGGCATGAGGGTGTGATGACCATTTGCATATTTTCTCTTTATTATATAGGATAGATTATATGTCAATGGCAATTAAAAACATTTAATAAAAAATATAAAATGTCCCTAAAAATCACAAGTTGTGGTGTTTTTTCTTTATCTTGTGGTTGATAGTTGAAAGAATTTTAAGAGGGGTGTGTTTTTGCAAAACTCTTGCTAGTAGCAATTATAGGAAATGAACAAGAGTACTTAAATATCCATTCTCCTGGCTGGGAAACTGGGTTATCTAATCCTTTGTCATAGCAAAATACACTGATATTTTAATTCATTAGATTAAAAATAAATATACTAACTAAGGAACATTTAAGAGTCATGAAAATGTTAGTTCTCTGGTACATATAAATATTATCAACTGTGACAGTTAAATAAGATAATTTTGGTGCAAAGCTCTAAGATGGTGTTATATATTTCTCAAGTTATATGTTGTGTTATAATTCACTATGAGGCAAGATTATTAACCTGGGATGATAAGGAGTGTTTTAGCCAAGACTTCTACTATTCAGATGAACTGAAATGAAAAAGTTCCTCTCATTTTGAATCCATATTACTGTATCAATCTTAGCTTTGTAATGAGGTTTTCAATTCCCCTTTCCTGAACATGTACTGTCTGACAATTCCATTAGGGCTCTGTTTGAGTGATGGCACCATATGATATGGGTGTGGTCTCCCAGTGGATTTATTTTGGGACATAGAGGAATGCAACTTTACAGGAATAGACAATTGATTTTCCAATGGTTAAGAAATTGTTTTGGAATGTGCAGTATGGATGGATTATAGAAACTATAGAGCAGACTCCACCTGCTCATGTGGAGGCATATTTAGCAACTGATCATCAAACATAAATTTATCTCATCCCATTTTGACTGTGCTATGCTTATATTAATAGTTGACATGAACCTGTAAATGTAAGATTATTGTGCAAGGGAAAATATATATTATAAAGTGGTAGCAATGCTGCTGGACAAATTTTAAAATATATAACTTAGTGATAGATGGAAGTCATTGTCAATATGTTTTGTCTATTTCAAGGCAATTATAAAATGTGTGGTACATAAAATAGCATTGTGTGCAAGAAAAGACAATAATTAGTTAGATACGTAGGAGTAGTTACTGAAAATGTACTGAAGTGTCAAATTTTAAATGTAATTGAGACAACCTAGAAACAGAAGAAATTAGTAAGTTAACCTGGGATATGTTTGCAGTTTGGACAATCTACGTGTCAAGATCAAATTGCTGAGGGATAAAATGATGTCCAACTGAATCAATCTTCTTATTGTGAAAATAGACTAAGAATCAGAATTCAGGAGGCCTTGACCAGCCTTCCTCTCAACCAATTCTCACATTCAGGTTATCAGTGGACTTGCTTTTTCATTACCATGTTCCCTAGGAAGACAGAAGGGCACTGGTGGTGACATCCTGATATGAAATCCAAATTGAGAGCAGGTGCCCAAAAGGCCATGTAGGGGAGACTCCCCTAAGGAAAAAATGGGGAAGAAGCAGAAAGGACGACAGGGAGTGAATAATGATTTTGCAAATGGTTGAAACAACTAAGAACTGTGGAAACATACCTTTTATTTTCATACATGGAGTCTAGCAACCATGACTGCACAGTGATACCCAAAAACATGTCTATTTGAATGGGTACATGTGACATTTTTTAAAAAATTATATTTTATTTTTATTGTTGACATTATTGTAGATGTCCCCCATAACTCCCTTTACCCCATTCCACCCTAACCCCTCCCTCCCCTACATGTGACATTTCAATGTGGATTATGACATTTGGGTATGTGTGTTCACCATCTGAAGTAGAGTGAGGAACATGTGAGGACTGTTGACTGAGCCCAACAGGGACCTGAAGCACATTCTTTTTCTGGATAAACTATAGGCAGACTCTCATGGTCATTGAACTGTATGGCTTTGGAATGGGGGCTGATCTTTCCCACTCCCATGGGTTAGTCAAGTGCCACCCTCAGTGGAAGATTCCCTTGTCAGGGTCTCTGATGACATGGCTGTGGAGCTAAGGGGAGATGTGCAGCTTGCTCCCCTCCCATGGGCCTGTGTCACTCCCAACAGAGGACTACTTTGATCTGCATTCCCAAATCTCACTGGTCCAGTGCTGCTGAGTTCATCTCATCTGGGGGAATGGTTCGCAGCTCAGAACTGGGACCTTCAGTGCCACACTCTCAGAGTCTCCCATCAGGGTCTCTGGCTATGAGTTTGTAGGGGGAGGCGTGCAGTTCACTCCCTTCCAGAGGGCCGGTGCCACCCCTAGCAGAGGGTTACCTTGACTTATTCCTCTCAGTCCCTCTGGTGCCATCTTGCTGGTGTGCTCCCTCGGGGACAGTGACAGCATGACAGTGGAGCTAGAGCAGTGGTTGGCAAACTGCGGCTCATGAGCTACATGCGGCTCTTTGGCCCCTTGAGTGTGGCTCTTCCACAAAACACCACGGCCTGGGCGAGTCTATTTTGAAGAAGTGGCGTTAGAAGAAATTTAAGTTTAAAAAATTTGGCTCTCCAAAGAAATTTCAATTGTTGTGCTGTTGATATTCGGCTCTGTTGACTAATGAGTTTGCCAACCACTGGGCTAGGGGAGAGGCCTGCAACTTGTTCCCTTCCCTCAAGCCAACACCACCCCTAATGGAACACTGCCTTGATGTATTATATGTCCAACTGGCCCCATCCTGCTGGGCTCAGGTCCACAGGGGGAAGGGGACTCCTGTCAGAGCTGAGACATTCAGAATGCAACTCGCTCAGCATTCAGAATGCAACTCCTTCAGAGGCTCCAGTCAAGGGATTCAGCAGGCATGGCTATAGAGCTAATGTGAGGAGTATAGCTCACCTCCCTCCTGTAACCTGTCTAGTGCCACCACCGAAGGAAGGCTTTTTAAAATTTTTTTTGCCCAAGTCCTGGTGGCCCTGTCTGCCAAGCTTGCTGCTGCAGTTGGGACAACTGGCTGCACCCAAAGAGAACATATGGTATGCTCCTCCTAGGCTAGCTGGAGTTGCAGTCTCTGGCATTGACTGAGTAGTATGGTTATGGAGTATGGGGCCACATTCTTCCCATTGAGTGCCTGACCACACTGCGCTCAAGTAAGAAACCCAGTAGCCTTGTCCTCCCAATGCTATTGCCCTGCACTACCGAGCTTGAGCCCCAAGGAAGGGTCAGTGAGCATGCCAGCTTGGTCCCACACTACAGCATTCCTTCACAAGACTCTGGAGGAAGTCCAGGCAATCTCAGGTTGGGGTGGAGTAGCCAACAGGTAGACACCAACTTCAGGGAGCCTTGGACTTTATTGATCTGCCTCCAGCTCAGGGCTGCAGAAACAGGTCCTGGCACACAGCTTAACCCCCTCCCCCAGACAACCAGGCCCACTAGACAGAGTCACAGTGATAGGCTGGTTACACACAATGTCTAACATTGACCTGAATATGAGCTCTGGCTGCAAACCATCGCAAACAGTGGTGGGCTTCAAACCACACCACAGTTCGACCCAACTAGCCACACAAATGGCACAGTCAGAGGGATTTCCAGCAGACATACACCAGACCCTGTCAGAAACAACTCTGTTTCAGGGACCAGACCCTGAACAGTGACTCATACATGGTGAATGAGGTCTATCCTTATACTCAGCCACCCTGAGGGTTAATTCTACCTGCAAACGGGCTAACAGCGTTCAAGACTCAACAGTAGAGGGCACATAACTCACACAAGAATCATTTCTGGAGCACCTAGCTTAGGTGATTTAGAAGATCCTGCCACTAAGACTCACAGGGCAACTACATTAGAAAGCCCCCATAACAATCTTGGGAGTCATAGGAGATAAAAAAACACAAAAAGGCAGTGGGAAGACAAATATATATGCCCCCAATTAAAGAACAAGAAAAATCCCCAGTAAAAGAATTAAATGAAATGGAAGCAGCCAAAATACTATTGAATTGTACACTGTAAAATTGTGAAATTTATTATATGTAAGTTACAATTCAGTGAGCTATCAATCTGCAATTACCATATAACTCAGAAATTCCCCTCAGGCATTTATCCAAGGGAATTAGAAATTTGAGCTCATTCAAAAACCTGTACCTGGATGCTAGCTATTATAAATAGCATCATTATTTATAATAGCTAAAAACTGGGCATTATTCTGATGTCCTCCTATGGGTAAATGAATAAACAAATTGTGGTACATCCATACCATGGAATACTACTAAGCAATAAAAGGAGCTAACAATTTATGAGAACAACATGTATGAATCTTAAAAGTATTATGTTGAGTTTTTAGAAAAACAATCTATAAATCTTACACATTTTATGAGAATCTACAGTTACCTCAAAATCAAAAGTTTTAATTTAAAAATTAACTGATGTATTTCCATTAACTTGTGAAATAAAAGGGTAAATAAGTAATGTGTAGTTAGAAAGAGAACTTGACAAAAATGAATTTGACAACAATCAGCTTATACTCTACATTCTATTCAGATAAAAAAAAGGAGTAAATTAACTTTTAGACTATCCTATCTAATAATAGAGTAATATGCAAATTAGGCGTCACTCTGCGACAAAATGGCGGCCCCCATGCCCACAAGATGGCGGCGCCCAGTCCCCTCAGCCCCGCTGCTGGAGTGTCTGGCCTGTCCCACCAGCAAACAGAGCACTGAGAGCAGGGCATGGTTGCTTCCTTAGTGCTGTGGCAGCAGGAAGCCGCCAGGCCCTGCACACAAGGAGCCGGCGGAGGAGCAGGGCATGGCGTCTTCCAGATGGTCACTGTGGCAATCGCCCTGCACACATGGAGCTGGTGGAGGAGCAGGGCATTGCATCTTCCCAATGGTCGCCGCGGCGATCGGGAAGATGCCAGGCCCTGCGCACACGGAGCCGGCGGAGGAGCAGGGCATGGTGTCTTCCCGATGGTCGCCGAGGTGATGGGGAAGACTCCAGTGCCAGCAGAGCAGGGCATGGCGGCTTCCTGATCTCGGCAGCCAGGAAGCCACCAGGCCCTGCAAAGCCTGGCGGCTTCCTTCATGGGGCAGTGGCAGGGAAGTCCCCAGGCATGGCAGACAGAGCCCAGACAGCAGGACTTGGGGGCTTCCTTAGTGGGCAGTGGCGGTGGGAACACCCCCAGGCCCTGCAGACAGAGCCTGGACAACAGGGCATGGGGGCTTCCTTAGTGTGTCCGTGTCTGGGAAGCCCCCAGGCCCAGCAGACAGAGCACACTGCAGGACATTGGGGCTTCCTTCACATGGCACATGGTGGCAGCAGGCAGAGAGCGACAGCAGGGCATGGGGGCTTCATCTCCATGGCTGCAGGGAAACCTCCAGGCCCCGCAGAGAGCAGAGAACCATGGGGAGTGGGCCTAAGCCATCACTAGGACATCCCCTGAGAGCTCCTGGATTGTAGTGGGTGCAGGTTGGGCTGAGGGACCCCCGTGCACGAATTTCGTGCACTGGGCCTCTAGTCATAAAATAAATGGAAGTGAAACAAAAAGAGAAGAAATATGTTTAGATATTTTTAACTTGGGAGATTAGTTCCTGAAAGAGTTTTGTAAGTTTGAAAAATACAAAACTTTCAGAAACATGCATCTGAAGCCATCGGATATGAATTTTATGCTGGTGCTCAATGTTTCTCAAATTATTGTGCATACAAACATTGAACTGGGGATATAGGACATTGTATATACTTTTACAGCATTCTGTGCCCTCTGGCTTGCCCCTCTGATATTGCTATTATATATTTAGACCAGAGTTGAATAGCTTTGACCTGCTTTATTTGGGGCTACAACTCGTGTGGGATAACATTTTTAATCTATTTTTTAAATCATCATATGTGTTAATATCTATTTTTCCTTTGGTCCTGTAAATTTTACCACATGCACTCATTTTTGTAATCACTGCCACCATCTGGATAGTTTCATTATTTCAACCTTGGCACTATTGATATATCAGACTGGATAATTCTTTGTTGTGGGAGGCTGTTCTGTGTATTGTAGGATGCTTAGGAGCATGCTTGGCCTCTGCGCATGAGGTGCCAGTAGCAGCCTTCTCTAGTTATGACAACCAAAACTGTCTGGAATCATTGCTAAATGGTCCCTTGGGAGGAGACAAAATTTCCCCAGTGCTTTATAGTCACACTTGCCCCGGCCCTTGTCCTGACAATGATCACTATGAGTTCTACATCACTACACTTTTATATTTTTGAGGATATCATATAAAAAGAACAATGCATTATGTAACTCTTTGACACTGGCTTCTTTGGCTAAGCATGCATTTGAGATTCACCCAAGTTATTACATCTATCAGTAGTTCACTTTTTTATTACTGAAGTATGCTCCATTTATTGGCTGCACCCAATATTTTAAATAAATTTACCTGTTGAAGAACATTTGACTGGCTTCCAGATTTTGAAGATTTTGAATAGAGCAGATAGAAACATTTATATATAGGCTTCTGTTTACATAAATTCATTTGTCAAGGGTAAATATCCAGAAGATTGATTGTTTGGTTATATAGCAAATGTATGACTAACTTTATAAGAAACTTCCAAAACATTTTCCAAATTGTTTTTACTATTTTGCATTCCCATAGCAATGTATAAGACTTCCAGTTGCCCCATATTCTCTCGAACATATGGTTTTTAATTAAAAATTTAAAACTTTTTTCTTTATTTTTTAAATTTAATAAATCTTTATTGTTCAGATTATTACAATTGTTTCACCTTTTTCTCCCCATAGCTCCCCTCCACCCAGTTCCCACCCCACCCTGTGCCCTTACCTCCCCGCCCACTGTCCTCATCCATAGGTGTACAATTTTTGTCCAGTCTCTTCCCGTACCTCCCACACCCCTTTCCCCCTGAGAATTATCAATCCACTCCCATTCTATGCCCCTGATTCTATTATATTCACCAGTTTATTCTGTTCCTCAGATTTTTAATTCTCTTGATTTTTAGATTCACTTGTTGATAGATATGTATTTGTTGTTCATAATTTTTATCTTTACTTTTTTCTTCTTCTTCCTCTTCTTAAAGAATACCTTTCAGCATTTCATATAATACTGGTTTGGTGGTGATGAACTCCTTTAGCTTTTTCTTGTCTGTGAAGCTCTTTATCTGACCTTCAATTCTGAATGATAACTTTGCTGGGTAGAGTAATCTTGGTTGTAGGTTCTTGCTATTCATCACTTTGAATATTTCTTGCCACTCCCGACTGGCCTGCATAGTTTCTGTTGAGAAATCAGCAGACAATCATATGGGTGCTCCCTTGTAGGTAATTAAGTTTTTCTCTTGCTGCTTTTAATATTCTCTCTTGTCTTTTGCCCTTGGCATTTTAATTATGATGTGTCTTGGTGTGGTCCTCTTTGGATTCCTTTTGTTTGAGGTTCTCTGCACTTCCTGGACTTGTAAGTCTATTTCTTTCACCAGGTGGGGGAATTTTCTGTCATTATTTCTTCAAATAGATTTTCAGTATCTTCCTCTCTCTTCTTCTGGCACCCCATAATTTGGATGTTGGTACACTTGAAGTTGTCCCAGAGGCTTCTTACACTATCTTCAAATTTTTGGATTCTTTTTTCTTTTTTCTTTCCTGGTTGAGTGTTTTTTTGCTTCTTTGTATTTCAAATCTTTGACTTGATTCTTGCATTCCTCTAGTTTGCTGTTAGATCTCTGTATAATATTTATTTCAGTCAGTGTATCTTTAATTTCTAGTTGGTCCTTTTTCATATCCTTGAGGGTCTCGTTGAATTTATCGGCCTTTTCTAGGAAATTGTTGAAAAACCTTATAACCGTGGTTTTGAACTCTATATCCAGTTGTTTGTTTTCCTCCATTTCTTTCGTTTGTGATCTCTTTGTCTTTGCATTTTCGCTGCTTTCCTGAGTTGGTAGGGTGGCTTTGTGTGCTAAGTGTCCTATAGGGCCCAGTGGGTCGGCCTCCCAGTTACCTGAGGTGGACGCTCTTGGTGCACCCCTTTGTGGACTGTGTGTTCAGCCTTGTTGTAGTTAAGTCTTCATTGTTGTTGGTGTCACTGGGAGGAATTGACCTCCAGGCCAATTGGCTGTGAGGACCCGTTGTGTCTATAATGGAAGAACTGCTGTGCTGGAGACACACTTATGTGGCAGGACTTGCTTCAGTGGGGCTTTGGTGCTCACTGAATCTGCCTCCTGAATGTGTCACTTATGGATGTGAGGAGTTGAAATCTGGTGTCGTCTCACACTGACCACTAGATATACTAGCCTCTGGATCTCCAATAGGGTGCAGGTCAGCTACTGTCTGAGGCCACCCAACAGGAGCTACAGCAAGAACTACAGTTTTCTCCTCTTTGCTTGGGGTTTGGAGGTTTTAGAGCTGTCTGACCAGAGCTGCAGTTTGTTAGGTTAAGCTGCGATAGGGCAGGCCACTTATATGCAAAAGCCGCTGCGTGGAGCTTGGGTAGGTTTGTAGATTGTGCAGAGCGGGGTCTCAGGGAGTCACTAGGCTAGGGCGTGGCAAACAGTGATGGCTGCCAGTCAGCCGTCTCTGCGTCTCCGCGTTTCCAAGTCCCCGCGTCCCGTGCCCCAGAGCAGTAAACAATGATTGCTGGGCACACCTGTGCAAGGAAGCTGCCCTCACCTTCCGACCCGATGGCAGACAGTCCAGCTTCTCCCTGTAGGAGTTTGGGTCCCCGGTGTCTCCCCAGAAACTGGAGTTCAGAGCAATCAGGAACTTGTCTCCCTTTGGGTTGAAAGAAGCAGTGCACCCAGACACCCGCTGCCAGCCCGATTCATGCGCCTCCGTACCTCAGCTTTTCAGTGCTTGTGCACGTCTCAATGCTCTTTTCTCTTTCCTTCTAGCTGTAGAACTTTCACTCAGCCAGTTTTCCCGAGGTTCTGGGTGATAGATGTTTTGTCTTTTAATTGTAGTTTTGAAATTGTTGTGTGAGGCAGCAGTTTAGGTGTTTACCTATGTTGCCATCTTGGTTTCTCTGACTCCCACTTTTTTTCTTTATTGATTAAGGTATTACATATGTGTCCTTATCCCCCATTACCCCCCACCCCACTCCCGTTCATGACCTCACCCCCCTGTTGTCTGCATCCATTGGTTATGCTTATAAACATGCATACAAGTCCTTTGGTTGCTCTCTCCCCCTTACCCCCATTCACCCCTACCTTCCCTCTGAGGTTTGAGCATCTGCTCAATGCTTTTCTGTCTCTGGATCTGTTTTTGTTCATTACCTTATGTTGTTCATTATAATCCACAAATGAATGAGATCATGTGATATTTATCTTTCTATGACTGGCTTATTTTGCTTAGCATAATGCTCTCCAGTTCCATCCATGCTGTTGCAAATGGTAGGAGTTCTTTCCTTTTTACAGCAGTGTAGTATTCCATTGTATAGATGTACCACTCTTTTTTAATCCTCTCATCTACTGATGGGCACTTAGGCTGTTTCCAAATCTTAGCTATTGTAAATTGTGCTTCTATGAACATAAGGTGTATATATCCTTTCTGATTGGTGTTTCTGATTTATTGGGATATATTCCCAGAATTGGGATTACTGGGTCAATTGGGAGCTCCATTTTTAGTTTTTTGAGGAAACTCCATACTGTTCTCCACAGTGGCTGCACAAGTCTGCATTCCCACCAGCAGTGCAAGAGGGTTCCTTTTTCTCCACATCCTCGCCAGCACTTGTCCTTTGTTGATTTGTTGATGACAGCTATTCTGACAGGTGTAAGATGGTACCTCATTGTAATTTTGATTTGCATCTCTCACATGATTAGTGACTTTGAGCATGTTTTCACATGTCTCATCACCTTCTGTAGGTCCTCTTTTGAAAAGTGTATATTGAAGTCCTTTGCCCATTTTTTGATTGGATTGTTGACCTTCCCTTTGTTAAGTTGTATGAGCTCCCGGTAAATTTTGGAGATTAAACTCTTATTGGAGATAACATTGACAAATATGTTCTCCCATGCAGTGGGTTTTCTTGTTTTTTTTTATTAGTGGTTTCTTTCACTGTGCAGAAGCTTTTTATTTTGATGTAGTCCCATTTGTTTATTTTCTCTTTAGTTTCCACTGCCCTAGGTGTGGTATCAGTAAAGATATTGCTATGGCATATGTCTGATATTTTGCTGCCAATGGATTCTTCTAAGATTTTTATGGTTTCCCAACTTATGTTTAAGTCCTTTATCCATTTTGAGTTTATTTTTGTGTATCGTGTAAGTTGATGGTCTAGTTTCATTTTTTTTTTTTGCAAGTATCTGTCCAATTTTCCCAACACCATTTATTGAAGATACTGTCTTGACTCCATTGTATGCTCTTGCCTCCTTTGTCAAATATTAATTGAGCATAATAGCTTGGGTCGACTTCTGAGTTCTCTGTACTGTCACATTGGTCTATATGTCTGTTCTTGTGCCAGTACCAAACAGTTTTGAGAACAGTGGCTTTGTAGTATAGCTTGATATCTAGTATTTTGATCCCTACTACTTTGTTCTTCTTTGTCAGGATTGCTGCAGCTATTCAGGGTCTTTTTAATTCCATACTAGTGGCCTGGTGCACAAAATTTGTGCACATTAAAAGGGAATTAATTAGAGGAAATAATTTAATATTGCTATTTGCCCTTTCTTTATAATAGAAGTGTCAGAGATGAAAGAAAATTAGTAAAATGTATATGAAAATTTCCCTCCTGTCAGAGTCTGGGACATGCCATGGGACCTAGAATCAAGTCCCTGCCCACCACCCGCATGCGCTTCGAAAATGCAGGAGACCCAGAATCAGCTGGCCCCACCCCCATTGGGTGAGACCCAGACCCGGCTGGCCCCATCCCCATCAAGCCTCTCTGGGTGGGAGGCGCAATCTCAGGTCCCCCAGTCTGGAGCCAGGTGAGGGGCACAGCCTCAGGTCCCCCGGTCCAGCGCCAGGTAGGGGACCCAGTCTCAGGTCCCCTGTCAAGCCCTGCTGGGCAGGGGGTGCAGCTTCAGGTCCCCAGTCAAGCCCTGCTGGGTGAGGGGTGCAGCCTCAGGTCCCTCACCATAGTCTCAGTTCCCCCAGCCCAGCTCCGGGGCAGGGGGCATGGCCTACATCCCCCAGCCTAGTACCAGGAAAGGGGGTGCAGCCTGAGGTCCCCTGTAAATCCCTGCCAGGCAGGGAGTGAGGCCTGAGGTCCCCTGCCCCAGCAAGGCACCATGCTGTCTCAGGTCCCTGCTGTTGGGTTGTTACATTATGGCATCCTGGCCAATTTGTATATTCCTCTATTATTAGTATAGATGAATTGTTGGAGAGTTTGTTCTAGTTCTGTGAAATATTCTGTTGATATCTTAATGGGGATTGCATTGAATCTATAGATTGCTTCGGGTAGAATGGTCATTTCAATGATTTTGATTCTACCAATCCATGAACACGGTATATTCTTCCATTTGTTTATGTCTTCCTCTATCTCTTTTTCAACGTCCTGTAGTTTTCTGAGTACAGGTCTTTTACTTATTTAGTTAAGTTTATTCCTAGGTATCCTAATTTATTTGTTGCAATGGTAAATGGGATTTTTTTTTAGTTTTTCTTTCTGTGAGTTCATTATTGGTGTATAAACAAGCCATAGATTTCTGGGTGTTAGTTTTGTATCCTGCTACATTGCCAAATTCATTTATTAAGTCTGGTAGTTTTTTTATGGAGTCTTTGGGGTTTTCTATGTACAATATCATGTCCTCTGCAAATAATGACAGTTTTACTTCTTCTTCTTTTCCAATTTGGATGTTTTTTATTTCTTCTTCTTGTCTGATTGCTATGGCTAACACTTCTAGTACTATGTCGAACAGGAGTGGTGAAAGTGCGCATCTTTGTCTTGTTCCTGTACTTAGAGGAAATGGTTTTAGTTTTTGCCCATTGAGTATGATGGTGACTGTAGGATTGGCATATATGGCCAATGTTGAGATATGCTCCCTCAATTCCCACTTTGCTGAGAGGTGTTTTTTTTTTTGTTTTTTTTTTAATAAAAAATGGGTGTTGAATTTTGTCAAATGCTTTTTCTGCATCTATAGATATGATCATGTGATTTTTGTCTTACAATTTGTTTTTGTGATGTATCATGTTTATTGATTTGTGAATATTGCACTAGCCTTGAATCCCTGGAATAAATCCCACTTGATCATCGTGTATGATCCTTTAAATATATTGCTGGATGTGATTTGCTAATATTTTATTGAGGATTTTAGCATCTATATTCATCAGGGATATTGGCCTGTAATTCTCTTTCTTTGTAGTGTCTCTATCTGGTTTTGGAATTAGGATAATGCTGGCCTCATAAAAAGAATTTGGAGAGGAACCAAGATGGCGGCATAGTTAAACAACTAATCTGCTGCCTCACACAACAATTTCAAAAACACAACTAAAAGACAAAAACGTTTACCACCCAGAACCACGGGAAAGCTGGCTGAGTGGAAGATTTACAACTAAGAAGAGAAAGGAGCACAATCGCTGAAAAGCTGAGGTACTGAGGCGCGCGAATCGGGCCGGTGGCGGGCGGCTGGGCGCGCGGCTTTTCTTCAACCCGCAGGGAGACAAGCTCCCGATCACTCTGAAATCCAGTTTCTGGGGACACTCGGGGGACCCAGACACCTACGGGGAGAAGCTGGACTCTCGGCCATCGGGTCGGAAAGTGAGAGTGACTTTTTTGCAGAGGTGCACCCAGCAATCATTGTTTACTGCGCTGGAGCGCGGGGCGCAGGGACTTGGAAATGTGGAAAGGCAGAGACGGCTGATGCCAGCCATCGCCGTTGGCCATGCCCCAGCCTAGTGACGCCCTGAGACCCCACCCCGCCCTGAGACCCCGCCCCGCACATTCTACAAACCCGCCCAGGCTCCACACAGCGGCTTTTGCATATAAATGGCCTGTTCTGTGGCAGCTTAACCAACTGCAGCTCCAGACTGCTCCAAAACCGCCCAAGCAAAGGAGGAGAAAACTAGCCCTTGCTGTAGCTCCTGCTGGGGAACACACAGTACACAAGGGTACACCAAGAGTGTCCACCTCAAGTAACTGGGAGGCTGACCCGTTGAACCAATAGGACACCTAGTAGACAAAACTACCCTACCAACTTAGGGAAGCAGAGAATATGAGAAGGCAAGGAAACAGATCACAAACCAAAGAAATGGAGGTGAACAAGCGACTGGACATAGAGTTCAAAACCACGGTTATAAGGTTTTTCAAGAATTTCATGGAAAAGGCCGATAAATTCAATGAGACCCTTGAGGATATGAAAAAGGACCAACTAGAAATTAAACATACACTGACTGAGATAAAAAATATACAGAGACCCAAAAGCAGACTAGAGGATTGCAAGAATCAACTCAAAGATTTGGAATACAAAGAGGCCAAGGACACTCCTCCAGAGAAGCATGAAGAGAAGAGAATTCAGAAAGTTGAAGATAGTGTAAGAAGCCTCTGGGACAACTTCAAGCGAACCAACATCAGAATTATGGGGGTACCAGAAGAAGAGAGAGAGCAAGATGCTGAAAACCTATTTGAAGAAATAATGAACGAAAACTTCCCCCACCTGATGAAAGAAATAGACTTACAAGTCCAGGAAGCACACAGAACCCCAAAAAAAAGGAATCCAAAGAGGACCACACCAAGACACATCATAATTAAAATGCCAAGAGCAAAAGACAAAGAGAGAATCTTACAAGCAGCAAGAGAAAAACAGTAGTTACCTACAAGGGAGCTCCCATACGATTATCAGCTAATTTCTCAACAGAAACCATGCAGGCCAGACGGGAGTGGCAAGAAATATTCAAAGTGATGAATAGCAGGAACCTACAACCAAGACTACTCTACCCAGCAAAGTTATCATTCAGAATTGAAGGTCAGATAAAGAGCTTCACAGACAAGAAAAAGCTAAAGGAGTTCATCACCACCAAACCAGTATTATATGAAATGCTGAAGGATATTCTTTAAGAAGAGGAAGAAGAAGAAAAAGAAAGATAAAAATTATGAACAACAAATACATATCTATCAACAAGTGAATCTAAAAGTCAAGTGAATTAAAAATCTGAGGAACAGAATAAACTGGTGAATATAATAGAATCAGAGGCATAGAATGGGAGTGGATTGATAATTCTCAGGGGGAAAGGGGTGTGTGGGAGGTACGGGAAGAGACTGGACAAAAATTGTACACCTATGGATGAGGACAGTGGGGGGGGCGAGGTAAGGGCAGAGGGTGGGGTGGGAACCGGGTGGAGGGGAGCTATGGGGAGAAAAAGGTGAAACAATTGTAATCTGAACAATAAAGATTCATTTAAAAAAAAAGAATAAAAATCTTAGAGTCCAAAGGGCGGGGGGGGGGAAGAGTTTGGAAGTGTACCTTACTCTTGAATTTTCTGAAATATTTTGAGGAGTATAGATGTTAGCTTCTCTTTGAACATTTTGTAAAACTCCCCTGTGAAGCCATCCAGACCTGGGCTTTTGTTTGGTGGGAGTTTTTTATTACTGCTTCTATTTCATCCATTGTTATTGGCCTATTCAGGTTTTTTAATTCTTCCTGATTTGGTTTTGGGAGTTTGTATTTTTCTAGGAATTTGTCTATTTCATCCACATTGCCCAGTTTGTTGGCATATATATGTTCATAGTATTTTGTTACAATCCTTTGTATTTCTGTGGTGTCAATGGTTACTCCTCCACTTTTGTTTCTGATAATTATTTATTTGGGTCCTCTCTCTTTGTTTCTTGATGAGTCTGGCTAATGGTTTATCAATTTTGTTTTTCCTTTCCAAGAACCAGCTCTTGGTTTCATTGATTTTTTTTTGTATTTTTTTATCTCTATGTTATTTATTTCTGCTCTAATCTTTATTATAGCCTTCCTTCTACTTATGCTGGGCTTTTCTTGTTGTTCTCTTTCTAGTTCTTTAAGTTGTAGGGTTAAATAGTTTGTTGCTGATTTTTCTTGTTTTTTGAGGTATACCTGTAGTGCTGTGAACTTCCCTCTCAGAACTGCTTTTTTCTATGTCCCAGAGATTTTGGGTTGTTGTGTGTTCATTTTCATTTGTTTCCAGGATGCTTTTTTTTTATTTCTTTCTTGATCTTGTTGGTAACCCATTCATTGTTTAAAATATGCTATTTAGCTTCCATATGTTTGAATGTTTTTGTGGTGTTTTTTTTTTGTTTGTTTGTTTTTTTACTGTAGTTGATTTCTAATTTCATTCCACTGTGATCTGAGAAGATGCTTGATATGATTTCAATCTTCTTGAACTTGTAGAGACTTATTTTGTGTTCTAATACATGGTCTATCTTTGTGAATGATCCATGTGTACTTGAGAAGATTGTATATTCTGCTGCGTTGGGGTGAAATGTTCTATAAATGTCAATTAAATCCATCTGATCCAGTGTGTCCTTTATAGTCTCTGTTTCCTTGTTAAGTTTTTGTCTGGAAGATCTATCCAGTGAAGTCAGAGGAGTGTTGAAGTCCCCTACTATCAGTGTATTGTTGTCGATCTCTCCATTAAAGCTCTCTGGAAGTTTTTAAATATATTTAGGTTCTTCTATGTTGGGTGCATATATGTTTACCAGGGTTATATACTCTTGTTGGTTCAATTCCTTTAGTATTATGTAGTGACCTTTGTTGTCTCTTGTAATGGCCTTCATTTTAAAGTCTATTTTGTATGAGTATTGCTACTCCAGCTTTTTTTTTTTCTTTTTCATTTGCATGGAAAAAATTTTTTCCATCCCTTCACTCTCATCCTGTGTGTGTCTTTTGTTTTGAGGTGGGTCTCTTGTAGACAGCATATAGTTGGGTAATGATTTTGTATCCATTCTGCTACCCTACGCCTTTTGATTGGAGCATTTAGTTCATTTGCATTTAGTGTTATTATCGATAGGTACTTATTTATTGCCATTATATTTCTGTATGGCTAGGTTTCTCTCTCTGTTTCTTCTTCTCATTATAGCAATCCCTTTAGCATTTCTTATAATGCTGGCTTGGTGGTGATGTATTCCTTTAGCCTTTTTTTTTTTTTTTTTTTTGGTCTAGGAAACTCTTTATTTGACCATCTATTTTGAATGATAGCCTTTCTGAATATAGTAATCTTGGTCTCAGATCCATGCTTTCCATTACCTTGAATACTTCATGCCATTCCCTTCTGGCCTATAGCGTTTCTGATGAGAAATCAGGTGTCACCCTTATGGGAACTCCTTTGTAGGTAACAGTTTTCTTTTCTCTTGCTGCCTTTAAGATTCTCTATTTGTCTTTAATTTTTGGCATTTTAGTTATGATGTGTCAGGGCGTGGGCATGTTGGATTCTTCTTGCTTAGGGTTCTCTGTGCTTCCTGAACTTGTGTGACTTTTCCTTTACCAGGTTAGGGAAGTTTTCTGACATTATTTCTTCAAACAACTTATCTGTGCCTTTCTCCCTTTCTGCCTCTTCTGGCACATCTGCTATTCTAATATTGTTACGTATCAAGTTGTCCCATAGCTCCCTTAAACTGTCCTCCTGTTGTTTTTTAAAAAAATATATTTTATTGATTTTTTACAGAGGGGAAAGGAGAGGGATAGAGAGTTAGAAACATCGATGAGAGAGAAACATCGATCATCTGCCTCCTGCACACTCCCCACTGGGTATGTGCCCACAACCAAGGTACATGCCCTTGACCTGAATCAAACCTGGGACCCTTGAGTCTGCAGGCCAATGCTCTATCCACTGAGCCAAACCAGTTAGGGCCTCCTGTTTTTTTAATTGTTTTTTTTTTTTCTGATTGATATTTTCAACTCTGTCTTCTAATTCACTGATTTGATCCTCAGCTTCTCCTAATCTGCTGTGTATTCCTTCCAATGTGTTCTTTATTTGTGTTATGTCATTCTTTATCTCAGACTGTTCTTTTTTCATAGTTACTATATCTTTTTTCATGCTGTTGAGCATCTTTACCATCATTACTCTGAACTCTGTTTCAGTTACATTTCTTATCTCTGCTTCAGTTATCTCTTCTTCTGTAGAATTCTCTAGTTCTCTCACTAGGAGGTTGTTTCCTTGTCTCCTCATTTTGGCTTTCTTTTTGGGTTTGTGACAACGTATTAGGTAGATCCTCTACTGCTCTCAATTTCTAGTGCAGGACAGTGTTAAAGGCTTTTTCTGAATAATTAAATCAGGCAAAGACTCAAAGCCTCCAGAGACCACCTCTGCCTACAGACTGATAGGATTCGACTTGAATTGCCCCCCTGGCAATTGTCCTCAGGTGTCCCAAGAGTTTTTTTTCAACAGGGTGGGGCAGTTGCTACTGCCTGGAGGCTAATTGTTATTTTTAACATCTTAAGTGGCCTCAAGGCAAGGTGTTTTCCAAAAGGTGTGTCAACTGTCTTCCCCCCAGGCAAGGCAGATGTCTATATGGGAAAGATGTTCTCCACTGTGTGAGGGAATGACTCAGCCCAGGATACTTGGGGTGTCTGCCTTCTGAGCTCTATCCCCCAAGTCCTCAGTTCTAGCTTCTGCTCTCATAGCTCTAGTTCACTCAGCCCTCCCTCTGCCAGAGCACAAGGTGGGTGGCTCCACAGGGAATTTTGTGTGTTGGCCCTTTAACAGCATGCCTGAATTTTCAGCTGTCTCTCTCTGACAGACAGCGCCAAGCTGCTTTTCACAGCCAGATGTTATGTGGGTACCCTCAGTAGTTCTGGTGCTCTCTGCTGGGGGGGCCAGCTTGGGGATTAGATCCCATAGTTCTCAGTGGCAACCCCCCACAGCTGAGATAGCTCTCTGGGACTGCAGTTGCTATCTGTGGGTGCTCGGCCAGCCCCTTTGCACCTCTGCCCCTCCTACCAGTCTCTATATGGTCTCCACTTTTGGTCCTCAGGTGTCAGGGTTCTCTCCAGTGAGGTTTCCATTGATTATTCAGGAAGTTTTTCTGCATTTTAGTTGTAATACCAGTTTGTTCATGGGAGCATGTCCGTGCAGCATCCACTTACTCTGCTGCCATTTTAAATCTCCCTTTGGATCTTATTATTATTGCAGGATGCACTTCAGCAAGACCTCATCAGGGAATTTGAGAAACAAGATTTATTATGTGTAGGTCCTGAAAGGTACATGGCATGCCCCAAGACCATACAGTGAGGTCATGGGAAGAGAAAAAGAGAGAACATGGAATTAGGGCTCTGCATTTATTAGGGTCCCAGGGTGGGATATCTAGAGTTTCATGGGTTCATTTGTTATTGGTGAATTTAAAACATAAGAGAAGGAATTAGAGCACAAAAAGAGAGAAGTGGGGTCACTCAAGCAGTCAGTTATCTAAGTTACTCAGTGCTTCTGAAAGAGAGACCATGGGTCAGAGCAGCATAATTCCTTATCTGGTTGTTTTGCTAGTAACAGTGGCAAATTGCTGGCAATATGTTTATTTAAGATGGAGGTCTTTTTAAACGGACACCTCAACAATCAAAAGCTTAATGTCAGGGACTTACACTATATTCAAAAATCTTAATGTCAGGAATTTTGACTACTTCTAGTCTAATCATGAGAAAAGCATTAGACAAACCAAAATCGAGGGACATTCTCTCTGGCCAATACTCTTCCAAACTGTCAAGGTCATCAAAATCAAGTGTGAGAAACTGTCACAAACCAGAGTAGGCTGAGACATGACAACAATTAAGATGTGAGATCCTGGGTGGGATTCTGGAATAGAAAAAAGGTTTAGAAGTAATAAAATCTGAATAAAGTGTACACTTTCATTTAAAAACAGTGCACTAAAGTTGATTCCTTAGTTGTGAGAAGTGTACTAAAGTAATGTAAGATGTTAAACATAAAAGAATCTTGGTAACAGCTATATGGAAATTCTCTGTACTGTCATTGTAACTTTCTATAAATCTTACATTTTTCTGAAGTAAAAAATGTATTTAAAAATAAAAATGATCCTACATCTGATAAAGGATTAATATTCAGAATATATAGTGAACTAAAACTCAATAATGAAAAAACAAACAACCATATTAAAAATAGACAAATAAAATACACTGTACAAATGATCAATAAACACATAAAAAGATGTTCAACATTACTAATCATTAGGAAAATGCAAATATTTTCTGTGAGTTATATTTTCATGCTCTTGGTAGTATGCTTTAATGCAAAAAAATTTAAATTTTTGTGAAGTCCAATTTATCTATTTTCTTTTGTTGTCTGTGATTTTATTGTCATATAAAATAAATCATATTTGCACTAACCAGTTTGGTTCAGTGGATAGAGCATCGGCCTGCGGATTGAAAGGTCTCAGGTTTGATTCTGGTCAAGGGCATGTACCTTGATTGCAGGCACATCCCCAGTAGGAGGTGCAGAAGGCAGCTGATCGATGATCATAGATGTTTATAACTTTCTATCCCTCTCCCTTCCTCTCTGTAAAAAATCAATAAAATATATTTAAAAATAAAATAAAATAAATCTTATTCAATGATAAAACTGTGCAGCACCTTTGGAAAATAGTTTGGTGTTTCTTTAAAAAGTTAAACATGGAATTATATGATCAGCCATTATACCTCTAAGTATATACTAAAAAAAAAAAATGAAAACAAATAGTCAAAAACATATTTGTATATAAATTTCCATAACAACATTATTCCTAGCCAATGGGGAAACACCCCAAATTTTCATCAACAGATGAATGGGTAAACAAATGGAGTATATAGACACAATGGAATATTACTCGGCCATAAAAAGGAATAAAGTACTGATACAGGCTATGACATTGCTGAACCTTAAAAATATTGTAAGTTAAATAATCTGAACACAACAATTGTGTTATTACGTTATTGTATTATTCCATGTTTATGAGTATCTATAATAGACAAATTCATTGAAACAGAAAGGCAAATAGGTTTTGCAGTGCTGGGGGAGGGGAGAAACTGGAGTTATTGTTGAATTGATACAGAGTTTCTGTTTGGGATGATGAAAAGCAATGTAAATTTACTTAATGCCACTAAATTTACACTTAAAATGGTTAAAATGGAAAATCTTATGTATATTTTACTATTATAAAAAATAAAAATTAAAAAATTTTAAAGGAATAGAAATCACCAGGATTTTGAGATATGAGGCTCCTGGCATTCCCTCCTCTTACAGACACACCAAATATACAACTACACATGGATCAATTCTTTCAGAGAAATCCAGAAACTAGTTGAGTGACTACTACACATTGGACAACTGAGAAAACACCTACATTAATAAGGGTAGGAAGGCTATAACACACTCTAGCTATAAATCCTACTCCCATCTCATTATTTTACAATCAAGATGGAACCCCCAACTCCTGGTTTATTTCTAAGGAGTGAAGTATTTGGATCATACACATTGTGCCCAACTTTTAAAATTGCCATCAGGGGAACAGGCTCCCAAATCACTTAGCTCTGAGAGTCAATGGGACAAAATATTTAAGAGTTTCATAGAATCATAGCAAACAAAGAAGCAGGTATTAAATGGCAAGTGAACATGTCTCACAGCTATTATCCCCCAAGGCTCAGCACAGATAGAACAGGAAAAAAATATGCCTACATAGTTTTGCAACTGCAGCCTGAGGGTCCAACTTCTAATCAGCTTACATCTCAAAGCTGGCTGAGATCCTCCCAGAAAACTAAAAAAGCCAGTGAGCACACCCACCCCACTTTATTCCTTCATCTCACTCCAACAATAAAACTAAGTTGTTAGCTTATTCCTGGAAAGAGCTTATCTCCTCATCTAGCACCCCAACTTTTATAGCTGTCACCCAAGGGATGAGCCTTCACATCACCTAGCTTTGTTAGCCAATGTGGGTTGGCATTCATGAGTCTCACAGTAATAAACAAAGAAGCAGTTTTTAAATTGTACTCCTAAAGCTGTGTCCCTGAGCTCAGTACAGAGGGAACAGGGAAAACACCTTTCCCCTACTTTTTCTCCCTAAAAGAAGTTTGACTGCATACTTTACCAGCTGCTACCTGAGGATCTGGCTTCCAATCAGCCTATGTGTGGGAACTGAGCTCCTCCCTGAAAGAGGTGGCGGTCATTTTCCCCACCTTATCCCACTGACTCATTCCAACAATAAAACCAAATCTTCATCTACTACTTGGAAGGAACCAGTCCACACATCTAGTATCCTGTTACATCTGCCATCTGAAGAATGAGCTCCCAAATCACCTATCTCTGGTTTCTGATGGAGTTTGGCATTCATGAGTCCCCTGGGAATACACACAAAAAAGATGTGGTTCTATATAGATGCATAATCACTCCCGTGATGATTTCCTCTGGCTCAGCAGAGTCAATAGGCACAAACATCCAGCCCTTGGTTTCTCCCTGATAAAGATCAGACTGCATATTTAAGGTTCTGACTTTCCCACCTGCAACCTGAAGGTCAAGCCTTCATTTAGCCTGCATGAGGCAGCCGAAGGGGCAGTCCATTAGTAGTCTTTTGGGAACTTGAACAGGAGTGTGGACATTTCCAAGAACTTGGGACACTGATGGGTCTTCACACATCTAATACAGTGGTCGGCAAACTGATTAGTCAACAGAGCCAAATATCAACAGTACAACGATTGAAATTTTTTTGGAGAGCCAAATTTTTTAAACTTAAACTTCTTCTAACGCCACTTCTTCAAAATAGACTCACCCAGGCCGTGGTATTTTGTGGAAGAGCCACACTTAAGAGGCCAAAGAGCCGCATGTGGCTCGAGAGCCACAGTTTGCCGACCATAGTACTAGGAGACACATAGAACAAAGATAGTCTTTTGGACAAACACAAAGGATTGAAAGCCTATAAGTTCATGACGGGCTGATTGACGAGTTTCATTTTCTTCATAAGACCAATCTGTCAAGATAGATAGGTAGCTGTTTTTATCTGATGCATAGAAACCATCAGAGATTCAAGGATAATTAAGAAGCAAGAGAATATGTTCCAAGCAAAAGAATGAGATAACGCTCCAGAACTAAGCTTAATGAAATGGAAATAAGTGATTTACCAGACCAAGTTCAAAGCAATGGTTATATATATGCTCACCAAGGTCAGGAAAACAATGAACAAAGTCATTTTTCAATGAAGAGTTAGAAAATATTAAAAAGTACCAAACAGAAATTATAGAACTGAAATATAGTTACTGAACTGAAAATTCAGTTGAAGGGTTCAACATCAGTGAAGAAAGGATTAGTAAACTCAGACAGGGAAGTAGAACTCTTCCAATCAGAGGAGGAAAAAGAACGGAAAAGAGTAAAAATAGCTCAAGGAACTTATGAGATATCATCAGATAGACAAATATGTGAATTACAGGTGTTCCAGAAGGAGAGGAGAGAGAGAAAGGAGCAGAAAGTTTATTAAAACCTGAGGGGGAAAAATATCTTCAGATCCAGGAAATCCAAAGAATAACCAAAAATATAAATCCAAAGAGACTCATACTGAGACACATTTTAATTAAATTGTCCAAAGTTAAAGGTGAAGAGAGAATCTTAGAAGCACCAAGAGAAAAGTGACTTTTTACACACAAAGTAATAGCCATAAGGTTACCAGTGGATTTTTTTTTAAAGCAGAAATCTTGCAGGCCAAAAGGCAGTGAGGTGATATATACAAAATGCTGAAGGGGAAAATGCCAATCAACAATACTCTTCTCATTACAGTTGTCCTTAAGAATTGAAGGAAAGATAAAGATTTTCTCAAACAAAAGCTGAAAGAGTCTATCACCACTAAACCAGCCTTAAAAGATTGTTTAAAGGAAGTTCTTCAAGTTGAAATGAAAGGACACTAATTAGTATCATGAAAATATATGAAAGTGTAAACTTACTGGTAAAGGTAGATATACACTGAGTGGCCAGATGATGATGATCTCTGAACGCATAATAATCTGGCCACTCAGTGTATATCCTATATAATAAAAGGCTAATATGCAAATTGTCCCCTCGACCAGGAGTTCGACCAGCAGGCAGGCCAGCCAACTGCCCATGTTCCCTCCCCCTGGCAAGGCTGGACGGACCCCACCCATGCACGAATTCATGCACTGGGCCTCTAATACACACACACACACACACACACACACACACACACACACACACACACTGAGTGGCCAGATTATTATGCATTCAGAGATCATAATAATCTGGCCACTCAGTGTATAGTTAAATTCAGAATATTCTAATATTTTAATGGTGACATGTAAATAAATTATAACTGTAGTATAAAGGTTATAAAGTTTTCAAAAGTATTAAAAATAACTATATCTACAATAATTTGTTAATGGATATATAATACAAGAAGACGTAAATGGTGACATCAAACAGAAAATGTGGGGAGGGAGAATAAAATGTAGAGCTTTAGTATATGTCAAAGTTAAGTTGTTAAAAGCTTAAATTGGATTATAATAACACTAAATTGTTTTATATAAGTCTAATGGTAACTCCAAAACAAAAAACTTGTAGTAGATATATAAAAGATAAAGTAATCAAAGCATACCACTACAGAAAATAATCAAATCACAAAAGAAGAGAGCAAGAAACAAAGGAACAATGCATCCAGTAAAAAGTAACAAAATGGCAATAGTAAGCCCGTACTTATCAATAATTACTTTAGCCCAGTCAGTGTGGCTCAGTGGCTGAATGTTGACCAATGAACCAGGAAATCCCAGTTCGTTTTCCAGTCAGAGCACATGCTCAGTTTGCAGGCTTGATCCCCAGTAGGGGGCATGCAGGAGGCAGCCAATCAATGATTCTCTCTCATTATTAATGTTTCTCTCTCTCTTCCCCCCCTCACCCCTTCATCTCTGAAATCAATAAAAATATATATTTTTTTAAAAATAATTACTTTAAGTGTTAATTTACTAAATTATCCAATCAAAAGACGACATGGAATAGCTAAATAGAAAGAAAACACACCCAAGACTTAACTATGTGCTGCCTACGGGAGGTTCACCTCAGCTTTAAGGATACACATAAGCTGAAAGGGAAGGGATGGAGAAAGGTATCTCAGGGGTAAATCCCACTTGATCATGGTGTATGATCCTTTGAATGTTTTTTTAGATGCAGGAAAGGATTTGACAAATTTTAATTGGCTTTCATAATAAAATTTCTCAACAACTTGGATATAGAAGGAATGTACCTAGACATAATAAAGGCCATATATGTTGTTGTTTTTTGTTAATCCTCACCTGATGATATTTTTCCATTGATTTTTAGAGAGAGTGGAAGGGAGGGGGAGAGACGGAGAGAGAAACATTGATGTGAGAGGGACATATTGATTGGTTGCAACCGAGGTATGTGCCCTTGACCTGGGACCTTTCAGTCCACGGGCTGACGCTCTATCCACCAAGCCAAACTGGTTAGGGTGGATTTCTGCTTTTAATTTAATTGTGTGTTATTTTTAAATATATATTTTATTGATTTTTTTTTTTTACAGAGAGGGAAGGGGAGGGATAGAGAGTTAGAAACATTGATCAGCTGCCTCCTGCACACCTCCTACTGGGGATGTGCCCACCACCCATGTACATGCCTTATCCACTGAGCCAAACCAGTTAGGGCTTAACTTAATTGTTTTTATTTTACTCTCTGCCATCTTGTTTTAAGTTTACTTTTCAATTACAGTTTACATTCAATATTATTTTGTATTAATTTCAGGTGTATAGCATAGTGGTTAGACAATCATGTACTTTACAAAGTGTTCCCCCTGATATTTCCAGTACCCACTGGCACCATACATAATTAATACAAAATTTGTGCACGGGTAGGGTCGCTAGGCCTGGCCAGGGATCAGGGCCGATTAGGTCCTTCCAGCTGCTGGCCAGGGCCTTCCTTCATTCCGCACCACCCCCTGGTGGTCAGTGTACATCATAGCGAGCTATGGAACCCCCAGTCTCCTGGTCAAACTCCCATGGGAACACTTTGCATATTAGCCTTTTATATATAAAGACTAGAGGCCTGGTGCATGAAATTTGTGCACTGGGGAGGAGGGTGTCCCTCATCCCAGCCTGCACCCTTTCCAATCTAGGACCCCTTGGGGGATGTCCGACTGCTGGTTTAGTCCTTCTCACAACCTGGACTGCTGGCTCCCAACCACTTGCCTGCCTGCCTGCCTGATTGCCCCTAACCACTCCCCTGCCAGCCTGATTGACGCCTAACTGCTACCCTGCTGGCCTGATTGCCCCCAAATGCCCTCCCCTGCAGGTCTGGTCGCCCCTAACTGTCCTCCCCTGCAGGCCTGGTTGCCCCCAATTGCCCTCCCCTATAGGCCTATTCCCCTCCCAATTGCCCTCCCCTGCAGGCCTGGTCCCCCCCAACTGCCCTCCCTGCTGGCCTGGTCCCCCCCAACTGCCCTTTCCTGCTGGCCTGATCACCCACAACTACCCTCCCCTGCCGGCCATCTTGTGGCAGCCATCTTTGACCACATGGGAGTGGCCATCTTGTGCTAGGGTGTGAGGATCAATTTGCATATTACCTCTTTCTTATATAGTATTATTGACTATATTTCCTGAATTGTATTTTACATTCACATGACTATTTTATAACTATCAATTTGTACTTCTCAATTCCTTTACCTCTTTCACCCAGTCCCTCAGCTCTCCTTCCTTCTGGCAACCATGAGTCTGTTTCTGTTTTGTTTGTTTATATTGTTCTTTAGATTCCACATATAAGCTAAATCATATGGTATTTGTCTTTCTCTGACTTATTTCACTTGGCATAATACCCTCTAGGTCCATTCATGTTGTTGCAAATGGTAAGATTTCATTCTTTTTATAATCAAGTAATATTCCATTGTACATATGTACCACCACTTTTTTTATCCACTCATCTATTGTTGGCCACTTGAGTTGTTTCCATATCTTGGCTATTGTAAATAATACTGCAATGAGCATAGGGATTCATATATTCTTTTGAATTAGTGTTTCAGGTTTCTTCAGATATATTCCCAGAAGTGGAATTGTTGGGTCATAAACCAGTTCCATTTTTTAAAAAATATTTTGAGTTAACTCCATACTGCTTTCTACAGTGGCTGTTCCAATCTGCATTACCACCTGCAATATACTAGGGTTCCCTTTTCTCCAAATCCTCTCTAATACTTGTATGTAGATTTATTGAAAAGAGTCATTCTAACAGGTGTGAGAGGATATCTCACTGTGGTTTTAATTTGTATTTCTCTGATTAATGACATTGAGCATCTTTTCATGTTTATCGGCCATCTGTCCCTTTTGGAGAAGTGTCTACTCAGGTCCTTTGCCCATTTTTTAAATTGGATTTTTTTTCTGGTTTTGATTGTACATAAATGGATTTTATCAGAAAGATGTCAGAGACTCACAGAAGTGGAGGAAGACTAGAGAAGGTAACTTGAGAACAGGATAGAAACACAAAGACAGGAACAGTCTGATCAGGATGCTGTCCTGGATAAAATCATATAAACCATTTTTTTTCACCCTGTGTCAATCACTTAAGTTTCAATGTTCAGCAAAAGAGCAAGTGATTGAGTAAGAGTACATTTCATACCTGCCCTTTGGTGATACCAGGACAGGGAGAAGAATTTGGCTTACTCCATTTGAATAGGGGGAGAAAAGCATCTGGATATGTCATCCCACAAAGACTATGTGTTAGTTTTATATTAATGTACAACAAATGACCACAACTTGAGTGGCCAAGACATCAATTTATTTATTTTTTTTGTTATAATAAGTTTTTTTTAATTTCTTTATTGATTAAGGTATCACATATTTGTCCTCGTCCCCCCATTCCCATCCCACCCCCCTCCCCACACATGCCCCCACCCCCCTGTTGTCCTTAACCACCGGTTAGGCTCATATGCCTGCACACAAGTCCTTTGGTTGATCTCCCCCTTTACCCCCACCCTTCCCTACCCTCCCCCCAAGGCCTGACAGTCTGATCCATGCCTCCTTGTTTCTGGGTCTAAGACATCAGTTTATTATCTCAATAATTAATTATAGGCCAGAAGTCCAGGCATGGCTTGACTGGGTTCTCTGTTTGGGCAAGCCTGAAATGAAGGTATTCACAGGGTCACATTCCTTCCTGGAGCCTCTCAGGAAGAATCCACTTCCAAGATAATTTAGATAGTTGCCATAACTCCTGTCTTTGCAGCTGTAGATCTCAAGAGATAATTTCTTTGCTGGCTATGAGCTAAAGGCCTTACTTAGTTCATAGGAAGACACTGAGATTCTTTGCCAAATAGCCCCCTTCACTTTAAATCCAGGAATGGAGAATTTCCATGCATCAAATATCTCTTGCCAGGAAGAATGCAGTTCCCCCCTAAGATCTCACCTGATTAGACCAATCAGGATGATCTCCCTATTTTAAGTTAAACTAATTTGAAACCTTAATTATATGTGGAAAATCACTTCACAGTAGTATCTAGATTAGTGTTTTATTGAATAATTGTGAGAAGGTCTATGCACACCAGGGGTGGGGATCTTGTAGGCCACCTAGAATTCTATCACAGTTTTATCTAATACAAAAATAGGTGAACTGTATTATTCTAAAAGGAAATTGAGTGCCATTTTGAAAGCTGAATGGATACCAATAAGACAGCTATTCACTACAGTCCATTTGTCCAACATCTACACATACTTTTTGCCATTTCATACTTTAAAAAAATGACAACATGCGATTATTTTTTATACAAATAAAAATGCATTCGTTGATCCTCAAAGGGATATCTAAAGTTTTAAAAATCATAGCATCCAGATCGAAGTTCAGGGTCTTCATATGGCATCCATTCTTCTGCTGGTTCAATTCAAATGCTGTATCAATATTCTGAAATAAGGTGAATAATTAAAATTTTCAACTGCCAACAACTCACCATATATAGAATAGTAGGTAAAAGAGATAAATTAAGAGGCATATTAATATGTATAAATATATGCATATTGTAGCAAAAATAAAATGAGTAACTACTACAGTCTTCATTTCTAAAACTGGTCACAAAGTCAAAGTTGATATAAACTTTATTTCCTTACTCTTTACGTCACATTTCCTTTCATCCTGTCAGCATCTCAGTTACATGGGTTCTTTTTTTTCTAAAATAAAGAACATTTATTATCACAAGTTGCATAAAAACACAGACAGCCTTTACAAAAATGGAGGAGTGATTCAAACATTTATTTATGTGGTGTCTGAATAATTGGTAGCCTTGCATGTAGGAGGTTGCTGTAGTTATCTAATAATTTTTACTACTTTGGAATATGATAACACCATAGAAGATGTCCTGGTCTCTAGAAACGTTCTTTTCTGTTCCCCTTCCATTATTTAGCAGCAACCCAACTTCCTTTTGAAAACTGAAAACAATAATCTCAGCCAGTACAAAAGCCTCCATTTTTACCTATTTGTCCATTGGCATGAGGATTCCAAAATCACCAAGTGGACATCTCAACTTCCAAATCAATAGAATCATACTGAGTAACCTGATAGAAACATGCCTTCTTGGGGTACTAAAAAATTCTAAACCAGTAGAGCACAAAGTTGTAGGGACCAGAAACAAACATTTTATGAATAGGTCTTTAGGAACAACTTCCATTCTTCTGTTCTTAGACCTAGAAATTCTAGTTGACTTCGTGGCATCATATACAGTATATTGGTGGCTTGTTCAGAACATATATCATATATTGTGGGATGGCTCCTTTAACACACAAGGTGTTGTCTCTCAACTGGTGGCTTAACTGTTGTCAGCATAGTCATTATTTCATTGCGTAAGAGCAGCTTTTTGTCCAAGTGATGGACTGCATGATAAAACCAGTGAATTCCATTGGTATAAGCAAATCACCACACTTACTTAGTTTTAAAATGAGTCCCTTGATGAGAAGCGATGTTGCGTGAAATTTTACAATTGTGAATGAGGCATTTTGTAAGATCACAGATGGTGGTGCCAACAGTACTGCAAACATTTCTATAATATTCATTTATGCCAGAGAAATTATAAAAACAACTAACTTTTCCATAATATAATGGGTCCAAATTAATTAACTTACCCAGACTGGTACCCTTGAGATTGTTACATATCAGTAACTCAGTATAGTGTGGTCAAGTTGGGAATTCAGCTGTGGGGTAGTCACTTCAGCCTTGATAAAGGGAAACCATGGTGCTGAAGCCATACATAACCTCTATTCATGCCACCCTGACCATTTTGTACAGGTGCCTATTGAGCAAGCACAGGGGTAGCTAAAAAGCTTACTGCCCTCCACTGAGTGGGTGATATTGCCCACTTGATTGCTGAGAGCTTATGGGTGAGCGTTCACACCTTATATTGAGAGACTTGTACTCCTGACTGGTCCCAAGAAGTCCATACACCACATCCCCAAATCTGTTTTGTGTCCATTTTCCCAAATGTCCTCATTCAAAATCCCTGTTAATTAGGATGAACCATTATCCCCGGACTTGGATCTGAATGCAACATGTTATATGAGACTTCAGGATTTTTCTCTTTGAAGAGGAGTGAATGCACTTTTGTTTGTATAAAGAATAATTATAGCACGTTACACAGTCTTTTGGGTAACAAAAGTTTGTAGATGTTGGGTAAGTGAACTTTAGTGAATATTTGTTTTTCACTAAATAGTAATAAGTGTTTGTAGATATTGGGTTAGTGAACTTTAGTGAATATATGTTTAAATAAAAATAATTTTTATTTTTTATGTAAGACTTACAAAATGTTTCAAAAATAATATTAAAAAGTCCCCCCTCCTCTCTCTCTCTCTCTCCCTCACACACAATTTTAAAAATATTTTGAAAGTACAACATGGATAGATCTAGAGGGTATTAAACTAAGTGAAATGAGTCAGACAGAAAGACAAATACCATAGGATTTCACTTATATGTGGAATCTAAACAAACCAGAAACAAATTCATAGATACAGAGAACAAACTGATGGTTGTCAGAGGGGAGGGGGTTGGAGGGATGGATAAAAAAGGTGAAGGGGAATAAGTGGTACAAACCTCCAGTCATAAAAGCAATAAGTCATGGGGATGTCATACACAGCATAGGGAAAATGCTCAATATTATCTTAATAACTTTGCATGGTGACATGGTTACTAGGCTTACTGTGGTAATCACATAATCAAGAATACAAATATCAAATCAATATGTCATACACTGAAACTAATATAGTATTGAATGTCAACTATAATTTAAAATTTAGGTTAAAAAACATAAAAACGTTAATGTGTCTTTGAGAACAAAGCTTCCTTCTTTTTCATACTGTTGATTTTGAAAAATAACAGTAACAAAAATAATAAAATGATAAAAATTTTGGGATAAAGTTTTTTTAGAATAAGTTACAAAGACATTCTCTCACAGAAAACAGTACAATAATCAAAATCAAACCACTAATATTGATATAACACTATTATCTTAAAGACCTTGTTCATATTTTGCCTTCTGTCCAAATTGTACCAGAATTTCATGAGTAGGGAAGAGACAGACAAATCTTTCTGGACTGTGAACAGGACAAATGGTGTACTGAGTCCCAGAGTAGTGTGCAACCCAGAGATGGAGCTAAGAGGGCTTCCACAGGCATTGGGTCTCCTCTGCCAGCCCCAGCCCCATGATACCACCGTCCTCCTTCAGGCTCCCCAGAACTCGCTGTGACCGCCACACCTTGAAGGTTCCATAACCATTGTCCTCTAATTACACTTTATCTGGGGCTGATGGTCTCAAGGCAGTGGCCCAGACCGCCTCCACCACTTCACCACCTGACAGAGCTGGGAGGACCGCAGAGCCCCATCATTATTATCTAGACTAGAGTGCTGTCCCACAGACCACAAGACTTCGGGAGCCTGGAGATCATCTCTTTTCTTCTCGCCATTGACAGTTGAGCAACTGAGGCTCAGAGACCACTGAGATGATTGGGGGAAGAGCTGGGAGGTTGTCTCTTTGGTGGCCTCTTAGGCCCGGCGTCTTCCCCACACAGCACAGAGCTGGTCTAAGTTCCCTCCCTACAGGGAAGTCACAACTACACACAGCATGGAGCTGGGGGTGTGGGTGGTGATGGGCACGTTAAGGAATGACACCTCAAGGAAGACTTAGTCTTTCCTTTGGGGCTTATGGATGGATGGGTTTTTCTTTTTGAGGATGCAAAGTGGAGTCCATCTACCTGAATGTGGAGGCCGTAAACACACACCGAGAGAAGCCTGAGGTACGCGGGCACATGGTGAAAGCACCCTCCCCACCTAAAGGGCCACCCCAGTGCCACAGACCTTGGGTGTTTTGCACCATCAGATAGAATAACCAGCACCTGGAAATGCTGGATCCTCCGCCCAGATTGGAGGCACCATGGAGATGCAGGGCTAGAGCAACCCCACCCAAAAAGGCCTCAGACCAGACTCCTCCAGGATCTCCTGAGAAAAGGATCAGGATGCAGGCCTGGCTGAGGGAGGGGAGCCTGGTAGTGAGGACAACCGACGGGGCGTGGGCTGGGGCTCCACACTGCTGTCTCCTTCATGTTGATCCTGGGCTTTCTTCTCTCAGAATGTGGACATCACCCGAGATCCTGAGGAAGCCTTGGATACCATAGCTGCCCACTACTGAATCCTTTCCAGGCTAAATTGCCTTTGTTCTTGCTTTCTTCTAGCCAAGGAACTCCCGCTTCTGCCTTTGCCCATATGCTTAGGTATCAACAAGCCTCTCAGGAAGTTACGATCTAGGCTCAACCTCATCCTCAGACAGCTCTGCTTTTAGCAGACCTCAGCAACTCAAGTCATGTCCTTGTTATAGTCACAGTCAAAAGGCTATATAGCTCTGCATGGAGCTTTGTCTTACTTGTTCAATTCTTTTTTAAAAAATATATTTTATTGATTTTTTACAGAGAGGAATTGAAAGGGATAGAGAGTTAGAAACATTGATGAGAGAGAAATATCAATCAGCTGCCTCCTGCACACCTCCCACTGGAGATGTGCCCGCAACCAAGGTACGTGCCCTTGACCGGAATCGAACCTGGGACCCTTCAGTCCGCAGGCTGACGCTCTATCCACTGAGCCAAACCAGTTTCGGCTTACTTGTTCAATTCTTGTTCTCTAACCAACAAGTTTCCTTTCTCCCTGCAGAGGGGGAGAAGAGGCCATTGTGAGACCTCCACTGGCCATTCGACCTTGTCTCTGAGATGCAGTCCTGGTCCTGTGGGAATGAGGCTTGTAAGGGCTTTCTAGAGGAACAGGCTCCTATGTAGCATTTCCAGAGGCAATGAGAGGGGCCTATGGGCACATCCCTTTATGGGCAATGTGGCTAGGGGTATAAGATATTCCTTCTCACACAAGAGATTTTGGTACCTGGTTCAGTGTTCTCTGCTTCTACTCCTGCCCCCTTCCTGAAGTTATTTCATTTCCCACATGGATAATACAACCAACACCATAGAGTCCCGGGAACATCATCTCTGAAAATAGTTATCTTCTCTCCTTTTCAACCACCCACTCTCTGCACCTTGTCATTACCTGGAATCTTACCTCCTATATCAAATGTAACTGTCTGACCAACCACACCCTTTCTCACTATGTCATCTCTCTCAATGTCACTCCGGGATACCTAGCAGCATATCTTTCACATATGAATCACTTAAGTGACATTTATTAAATAAACCATACTAGTTTTTGGACCCCATTAACACTCAAATTCATCAATCACTTCTTTGTTTCCCAATCCATTAGCCAATGTATCCACATTCTAACCTCTTAAAAGCTAATATGCCCTTTAGGCTAGAAGTGAGGCCCTGTCTCTCCCATATAAACATGTTGATCTCTCCTTAAACACAGGGGGAAAAAGGGGAGCACATCTAATTCACTTTGCAGTTTCAATGTTTATTTCTGATACCAAAACTTGAAAGCACACAAGGTGGGGAGAGCAATAGAAAAGGAACAGCAAATAAATTTATCTTGCATGCCACTTTCAGTCAACAGGATGTGGCTCTCTAGATAGCTGTGTTTAAAAGGAATGTGAGGCTTCAGCCTCACTCAGGTGGAAGACTATTGTAACCAATCAGCAATATCTGTGAACATAAAAAAGAAAAAAAATTAGCATCAATTATTTCATATATATATATATATATATATATATATATATATATATGAATATAAATACCAAACAGTGCTTCCCATACATCTCTCATCTCCCCACCATGAGTTTACTATGACTCCCAGCTTTTGCACATAAATGCATTCTCATGAACCTACATCTCCCAATGACCCTAGCTGCCCAATCCAAAGTGAAGTACCTACCCAACATCTCACTCAACCCAGAAGAAACCAATGGCACCAAAGTTGGCAGCAAAGTTGGCACTGGCTGTAGCACCAGGGCCAATAATGGGGCCAGTGAAGGTCTGAGGAAATCTGGAACGGGCGTTCTGGTGGTATCTGGCCCAGAAGGTAAATGGGATTCTGGACCAAGGATCTCCAAAATCTCCTTCCTCATCCCAGGTCAGTAGCTCAAACTCAATGTCATCCCAGCTCCAGGGACCAGAAACGGCCTCATCTCCAATCCCCATGCGGGTTCTCGCCTCAGCCCGGGCTTCGGCCTCAGCTGCAGCAGCATCCAGAGCATCCAAGGCTTCATCTGCAGCTTCCATAAACTGTGCAGTCCAGTCGCGAGGGTCTCTCTTTTGAACCTGAGGTGAGAAATAGAAAATAAAACAAAAGCCATATTATTAAATATTTATGAAGCAATTACTATATATTTAGTGCCCTAGTTTGTGCTACTGTTTGCTTAATAACAACAAATGCCACCAGCTTTCACCTACCATGTTCAATACTTAAGATCTCATTCCTGCTCTGGACCATTTATTCCTAGCCAGTCACATCTCACCCCATGACCTATCAAGTTTGGAGCAGTTCCTCTATTACCTCTGCAATGAATCTCAGCACTTTCATTTTGCTAGTCTCATGGTAGGAACGGAGGCCCCAGAGGAACTCATACTCAGGAGGGTTGCTGTTGGGCACTCGTCTATAGTCCAGGTACCTTAGAAAGAGTAAAAGGTCTTTGTTTCTATCAAGGTAGAATGGTAACCCATTAATGCATACTAAGCCTAGATTTTGAAACCCCAGATTTCAGGTACCAACTCCTCCAAGATTCAGTCTTAAACACAAAGTGTTTACCCTCTACTACTCAGGCCTTCAAATTCCCGTGTCAGTGCTTCTACATTGAATAGTCACCTAGAGCTGCAGGGGAGACTTCTGTAGGGCCATAGAAAGGACAACACTTAATTTCACACTCTCTGTCACAGCTCTAGCACCAGATTCTTGTAATCTTGTCAATGAGCCACAGATAGGATCATTGTAATGATTATACTGCAGTGCAAAAGCCACAACCAGGCCCAACCTTGGAGATGTCTACTGTGGGGACATCACTTACAAGATGATTATAGAAAAATTCAACCACAAAGAGTGTACTCAATAAATACTTCTGAGTGCATGTGTTTCTGTACACATATGTACACACACACACACACACGCACACACACACACACACACACACACACACACATATGTATGAATAGTTAGTGTAAGAAATGAGCATGGGAAGAACTTTCTGAAGCTGACCAGCACACAGAACTCATGAGGACCAGACAAAGCCCCTTAGGCACTACTTACTTTTGCTTTACAAACTCATAAGTGAGAAGTTTCCTCAGATCTCCAAGGAGGGGATGTCTTACCCTGATAGTTAAAAAAAGGAACCCATAATCAGAGACTATGACATTGCCTCCAAAAATGAAAGGACTTTCCAGCACAGAGGTCAGAGATGAAAAGAAGCAGAGAGTTCAGGACTAGTTCCTCATCCACCCAAGTCACATTCTCGGGCTCTGTACCTCCCCAACCCCCATAGAACATCAGTGGCTGATGCAATCCTGGGACCCTCCTCAGTTGTCAAAGGATGGTATAAACAGGCAAGAGATGAGAGCCCAGTCATACCCAGGACGCAGTCCCATCTTGCGTAGTGCCTCCCAGAGGACAGCTGCAATGGGAGGCAAGGGGAGACAAGGGATGGAAAATGAGCATGGAAGTAAGGCTGTAACCAACCCCCATCTGCAGGTTGAGCCACTCACCTTCACTGGCACGGTTGCCATTCATGAAGATAACACCCAAAATCACTAAGAGGAGACCCAGCTTGGGTGTGTCTTTGGTCCTAAAAGAGTACAAAAAGATGATGCTTTCAGCAGCCATTTGCACAAGACATTCCAGGCAGCATCTAGCTTCTCCAATATTCCTCAGCTAGGGGATAATTATACTCCAGCTCTTCCCCTGACCTGCTATGTGAGCCCGAATCTGAGATGGTGACCTAGTCCCAGAGAAAAAAGCACCACTGAAAGGCAGTGTTTCACTTCCCTTCCCATCTTACGTTCCCAGTATGCCAGCCAGGGACTCGGGTGTACTGATGAGAATATACAGGTGTTCTTCCTTGTCAATTTCCTTCAATTGAATTCCAAATTTCTATAGGGAAAGGAAAACAGACTATGAAATTACAAAATCTAGCATATGCTACCCATCTCAGTCACTCACCTTCCTGTGAGACTTGTCCTAAACTCCCAGTAGGAATCCCATGAATCTTTGAAACCAAGACTTTCCCCATCATTCCTGTCCCTTAGAAGCTGCCTTCTCACCTTCTCCAGGACAAAGCATGCACGTTCAATGATTTCTGGATAAACATCGGTGTATTCACGGATGATATCCCTCAGCATTTCTGTAAGAGAAAGGAGGGAGCACCTGGGCAGAGTAGGGACCACAGAACTGTACCCCCTTTGCTAGCTTTGCAGAAAACACAGAGTCCTCAAGGGTCGAAAAGGAAGAATTAGCCATGAAAGGGGGGGGGACTGAAGGAGAGGGGACTTATATATAAACAAAGGGATGTCCACAGAGCATGGGGTGAGGGGAAGGGCAGAGCCCTGGGAGAGGGCACTGGATGCCTACCTGAGCGCTTGATGGGCACCTTTGTGTAATCTTTAAGCATCAAGTACTTGACCAATTTATTAGCCTGGGAGGGGAAAAGGAAAATTTTTCGTTATATTTACAGAAAACCTGGTTGAGTTATAGGTGGAAGGATGACAAAGAAAAGAGCAAGAGAGGAGAGATGTAACTGGGGAGTTATAGTGCTTACTCTTTCCTGAAGAAGGGCCACATCTCGGGGCTGTGAAGCACCCATGTTCTGTGGGGCACGTGGGTTGGGAGAGGGACGCAGGTTTGATGAGGGTCGTAGGTTCTGCCAGTCAGGTGGAACTGGCCTATCGGTGGGGATCCAGTCATGTGGGAGCTGCCAGTCTGTAGGAAGTGGCCAGTTGTGTGGTAGCGGCCAGTCAGGAGGGCTTTGCCAATCTGGAGGACCCTGCCATCCAGGTGGAGCCTGCCATCCAGGTGGGGCCTGCCATCCAGGTGGGGCCTGCCATCCAGGTGGATTCTGCCAGGCCAATGGGTTTGGCCAGACAACTGGACCAGGCCAGACAATGGGATTTGGCCAGATCACTGGGCTCTGCCAGATCACTGGGCTCTGCCAGATCACTGGATTCTGCCAAGCAACTGGGTTTTGCCAGGCTGGTGGGGTCTGCCTGGCTGGGGGGCTCTGACGTGCTGGTGGGATCTGCCTGACTGGCTGGTTTTGCCAGCCTGATGGGTTCTGCCAGGCCAATGGGGTCTGCCAGAGCACATTGGGGGGTGCGTAGGGTGGGTTCTGAGTGGTAACAGGAATCGGTGCAGACCTCCAGGTCCCTGCAGGCAGTGGGGCCCGCCTTTGATCCCCACTGCGGTTCTCTTCCACATTCAAGTTATTAATCTGCATCATCAGAGAGAATGAAGGTCTAGGGTCACCAGTTGTTTCTGTGTCCTCACCCTATCTATTCCAGGAAGACCCCCTAAAACCCTCACCTGTAGTGACAGCCTGACCCACTAGCCAATGGCCACCCTGAGTCCTGGGCTTGTTTTTCACTGCCTTCCAGGCAGAAGTTTCATCTCTGAATCAGACCAGGATCAACCCAAGGGTATGGCCTGAAGCTGCTGCTCTTCCTATGTCCACCACTGGCTCTGCTTGTACCACCCTGGACAAATCACTCAAGTCACTTCACCTCTCTGGGATTTAGTTTCCTTCTCTGTAAAACTGAGACTATGACCCCTAACTGGTATGAGGTACCTTGAAGATTTAATGAATGAGATAACCTGTGTGAATGTGCCTAGCTCAAGGCCTAACTCATGGTGGCTACTATCAAAATGTAAATGGAATTACATATAGGAGATATATATATATATCACGTCTCATCTCCCCATCAGTCTGTGGACACTCAGAGGGCAGGAATTACCATATTCACCTCATCATCCCCTATAATATAGCTGAATACAGGCAGACATAAATATAGATATAGGATTGTCTATATCTACATATTTACTCCAGTTTTAGAACAAATAACAACCTCAGAGAAGAAAGGAGAGAACCCAAAGCAAAGTGGAGCTAGCAGGGATCTCACCTTTCTGGTCCTCTTGCCCCGGATTATAGTCCTGGACTCCAGATTCTGAGCCTGGGAACCATCTGCTGATGTCTGTGCAGCTGCACCATCAGATACAGAGATAACTGGGTTGGCCTCTATGTCAGCCTTGGAAGTAGCCACCTTGGTTTGGTTAACATTCTGAGTCTGGGTATCAGCTGTTTGGGCCTTAGTGATATCATTCCAAGCCTTGAAGGCTGTCTTAGGCTGAGTGTTTGACATTTCACTGGCATTGAGAGACTGAGAGAAATTGTAAGTGGCCTTTGGGCCCACCTTAGTAGTGGCATTTTGGGCCTTAAAGGTGATCTCAGATTTGTTGGCAGTTAACTCTTTGGTTGCTACTTGAGAAAAATCATAGGCAGCATTTGGGCTATTTGGGGTGGCATTCTGGGTCACAAAGGCTGCCTTAGGTGGTGTCTCTTTGGCATTAAGAGCCTGAGAGAAATCATAGGCAGCATTTGGGCCTTTTGTGGTAGCATTCTGGGCCTTAAAGGCTGCTTTAGGCCTAGCTGCAGCTGCTGAAACCTGATAATCAGCCGTTGTTGGGGGCTGTGAACTCTGGGGACAAGAATTTTGCCCGAAGGCAGCTGCAGGAGCCTGGTTGGTAGGTGGAGCCTCTGAGATCTGGATGGCCTCCATCAGGGTCTGCATAAGCAAGGTGCTGTCTTCTATAGAGGCCTCAGCCTGAAAATACAGGAGTGGGGGTTAAAATCTCTGGGCCTCCAAAGCTAGCGGAAGGGTAGAGGGAGCAGTGCAGGGGACGTGCTGGAAGGTGGCTGGTGCAAAAAGAGGAGGGCTGAGTTAGAGTCCTAGACTGCTGGGGAGGAAGGCACAGTGTTAACAATGTCTGGTAAGTGGGGTAGGGGCTAAAGAGGGGTAGGGTAGGAAGAGGAGAGGGGTGGAGTTGGAACTGAGGGCTTATCAATCAGTGAGATTAGAGCAGAGCAGTGCGACATGCCTTAAGAACTCTGGACCAGGGTTATGGTGCCCTTATGAGGAGTTTAGGAGAGTAAGGGGGGGAGGTACACAGGGAGTGGGGAATGCAGAAGAAAGGGAATGTGGAGGTGGATGGTTGGGGGAGGGAGCGGCAGAATGCTCTACAAACGTCAGGACTATGGGGTGGGGGGAGAAAGGCTCCTCATCCAACCCGCATTCTCTGGGCACATTGCCCTGACTACTAACAGGGTCTCCCCTTTCTCTGGGCAGGGACTGATGGCTGAAAAGGGACGCCCCTCCCCCCCTCGATAAACCCTGAGAATTTTTGAAAGACAAGGGAGTCTAGGCACCTAGAGGGCAAATCGGATCCAGGAGTTTGGGTGTTCAAAGCGGCCCAGGGGTAACTGCTGGGGAAATGGGGAGGGGTGTAGGAGTTATATATCTCACCTGGAAGCTGAGGAGGCCCGCACCACAGTCCATTTTCTGAGCCATGGCTCTAGTCCCTCTGGCAAGAGAAGAGCCTGGGGAGTGTTGGGGAGGAGCCGGACGTTATACTATGGAGGGCAAATAAGAGAAACCAAATTTGGGGATGGGGTGTTTGGGATTTGATTGTGGGGACGGGTGAGTTGCTGAATGTGAGGGGAACGGGTCGAATCAATGTGGGAAAAGTAAAGTGTCCAGAAGGAAGTTCTGAATCCCGAGAAGCTACTGAAGGGGCGAAACTTCACATCGGGATTCGGAAAGCAGATACAAAGTTTGAATCTACAGGGTTTGGGAGCCGCGTTTGGGAAACTGAATGTAGGTTTCCAATGAGAAGAATCGTGTTAACAGTAGAGATTGAGGACCAGAAATCTGCAGAGATTTTGAACGATGGGAAGGATTCAGAGAGAGAACAAGGATTCTGAATACGGATCAGGTGAGGGGTGTGAATCAGGGTTTGGGGAGTGGGATGGGGATCAGAATCCAGGGTAAAGGGATCGGGATGAAAATGGGGGGGCCCGCACCAGGGGGCAAATGCCCTGTCTGGGGGCTAATTCTCACCTTGCCTCAGGCCCCAACCCTAACCCCCTCGTGGCCTCCCTTCTTCACGACTCAGAGAATCGGGATTGCAGTGCTCGGTTCTCGGCAACCGCACCCTCTCCTTGTCCAGGAGAAAATGCCAGCGCGGCAGATAGGACGACCCCGCCTCTTTTCCTAATATACCACCCACCGCCTCACAAGTTTCAGCGCATGCGCAAGAGCTGACAGACCAAATAAGAGTCCCGCCCGCTTTCCCAACAAAAGCCTCGCTCTGAACACCCTGATGCGCATGTGCAGCGAGAGGCAGTCCCGCCCCTTTGCCAACACACCAAGCCACCACCAACCAGTCTACAGTATACAATGGTCCCGCCCCTACCTCTATATCCCCTCCCCAAAACAGATGCTCTGTGCCTCTAAGTCCCACCCCTTGCCCTACACACTGGCCCCCTAGCCTTTCCGCAATGCGTCTGGGTGCTATCCCTCCCCTCTTTTGGCTCCTCCTGTCAGGTCGCAGGCGTCTCCACCCCCTTGCCTAGCACCACGTAAAAGTTACTATTAAGGAGGTCTCTGGATGGGGTCTCTAATTGCAACAAGTGCTAGGATTTGTGGCACAGGAAAAGAAATGTCCAGAGAGGGTACACTATTGGAAGTAGAAAAAAGTCTATGGTCTTCACGTGACTCTATATGACCTCCCCTTTAACTGCTCCCAGACTTGTGAATATCATCAGCTTCTTTCCTGCCTTTTGTGCAGCCCCAGGCATGGACTTACCATGTGTGTGAAGGTCACAGCTTCTACATCACAGTATGATCTGTACTGGGACTTGTTTTCCTCTCACAGCAGCCCTGGGAAGTGAAGGTCCCCATTTTAGAGATCAAGACACACAGACACGTTGCATGCATAAACTAGTAAACAGAAAATGCAAAATGTGGGCCTGGGTCTTCCTGAATCCAAAACCCACGTTCCACTAGTGCTGGCCTAAAAACGGAGGCACCCTGCTCCCCTCTTCAGTTTCAGCAACAGCTCCACACCCACCTCCACTGCCTGTCAATATCTGCCCCAAACAAGCGAGGTTTGTATTGTCTGAAACCTAAGTTCATACTCTGCACACAAAAGGACACAGGTAAAGGACCCCAGCCCCACCCCTGCCTACTCCATGTGAGTCTATTCTACAGCAGACTTTTTCTGCCCCCAATAGTGTTTCCTCTCTGGCCATTCCTTTTCCTAGGCTCTGATGTAGATGTGTTCGCAGGTGCCAAGCGCTTGATGCAATTATAGACGCACCTCCCCATTTCCACAGCAGTTACTCCTGGGCCGCTTTGAACACCCAAACTCCTGGATCCGATATTTTCCCCCATGTGCCAATGCACGCAACCCGATAGCATGGGAGGGATAGAGGTGACATATGCATTGTGGAAAAGATAGGGAGCTGGTGTGTGGGGTAAGGGATGATACTATTATTGCTCTTTAGGGTCTACTCCCACTGTCAGGCCTTTTCCTGCGTGGCACAAACACGCTGCCCCCGAGGCCTTCCTGGTGCCCACTGCAGCGGCCAGGACAATCAGGCACTTGTGTGTCTGCGCCATGGCAAGCCCCGATTCAGAGTAAATGTTTGTCCTGGTTCCTTCCAGGGCTGAGCCTCAATTCCTGGGATAAAGTGCCGGCCAGCCTGTCACTAGCAGTGTGAGCCCACTCTGGTCATTCCTCTTGTCTGAATCTGGCGTCCCAATATGCAAAATGGGAAGTGCAAGGAGCCCTTTGCTGGGGTCCTCACACGGACAAGGACACACATGCTGCTGTCCTTCCAGAATGACTGGAGAGACTAGCAAAGGCAGAAAATGATACAGACATGTCAACTGACCCAAACTGAGCTGATACTTTCTGAAAATCCAAGGCAGATCTCTGTGATTTCCCATTTGTCTGGCATCAGCTCCTTTCAGGAGTCTGCATATGAAAGGAAGCTAATGCCAGGAAGGACCACAGCATTTGGTCCCTAAGGGCCAGCCAGCATCAGTTCTGCCTGGCTGGATGACTTTCCTCATCTGTTGCATAGCAACGTCCCCTGTCAGCTGCCTGTTTTTCCTCAGTACTTCCTCTGTAAAGTGTCTGCAGTGGGACGTGATCAGACTCAGGAAAGGAGGTCAGAAACACCATTTTATATGCTACCTGCTTCCATATCTGTGTCTCTAGTCTGGACTTGGACTATGAATTCTAAATCCGTAATCCAACAGCCAACCTCACTTCTCTGATGAATATGTCTTTGTATATTATTTTAAAAATAAATCTATTGGGGTAACGTTGGTTAATAACATTATATAAATTTCAGGTAGGTAGTATTTTCAAAATTAACAGGTTACAAACTAATTCCTTTGTATATATCCTCCTTTACACCAACATTGTGCACTTCTCCTTTAGTTATATCCTTCTATCCCCTTTAGAATAGAAACCTTTTGGGAGATGGATTTTTGTTTGTTTTATTCATTTCTGTATCCTCAGGACCTGATAGAATGACATGTGGCATATTTTATATGCTCAAAAAGTGATTGTTTAATGAATGAATGAACCCCACCATCCACCCTGTTGCTCAAGCAAAAAACCTGAGAGGCAGACTTTTTTCCCCCCTGTGATGAATTCACTTACTTTTTCTCATTTACATATAATTCATATTAATCATTAAAAGTCAAATAGTATCTACATATTCTAGAAATTAAGTGAACATCACTCTCAATCTCACCACCTTGAGATAACTGCTATTAAGATTTTGATGCTATTATTTAAAATAATGCTTCCTGCATACAAAGTAGATTTACAGTTATTTGTATGGAAAAATAATACAAGAATCAACAAATAATAATAAAAAAAATAAGCCATTATCAGACTGTCGGGCCTCAGAGGGAGGGTAGGGGAAGGTGGGGGTAAAGGGGAGAGATCAACCAAAGGACTTGAGTGCATGCATATGAGCCTAACCAGCGGTTAAGGACAACGGGGTGTGGGGGCATCCGTGGGAAGGGGTGTGGGATGGGAATGGGCGGATGAGGACAAATATGTGATACCTTAATTAATAAAGAAATTTTAAAAATAAAAATAAATAAATAAATAAGCCATTTCGTGTACTCACAACTGTAAACCTTCTTATGCCCCTTCCTATATACAGTATATTCTTATATGCATGGGATTATATTATATATGCCATAAATTTGTTAATAGCACTTTTTCTTATTATCTCCCACTCCTTTCTTTCATCTCCACCCTCATCTGTCAGATGTGCATTTTTAACAACCATTTTTATATCCTTTCATATTCAAAAGTCATGTTTTTTGAAAATCAAGATTATATGCACTTTCAGAGGGGAAGGGGGTTGAGGGACTGGGTGAAAAAGGTGAAAGGATTGAGAAAAAAAGATTATATGCACTTTCATACACCTGATTTATCTTAGTTAATGCTAGCCTACCTGTGATTCATTCTTTTACATTGCTGCATAATATTCCATGATAGGGATGTACTACATTGTATTCAACCATTTCCCCACTGATGGTCATTCATTTTATTTTCAGGCACATACAAACAACATTGCGATAAAATATTTGTACATATATCCTTATATTTTGATGCTTAATGATTTTTATTCCCATGACACCAAATGTCTGGGAGTAAGATTGACATACTCCACAGCACTTGGTATTATAATCTTTCCAAGTTCTTTGCCAATCTGATGTGTGTTTTACTGGTATCTCCTTGAGGTTTTAATTTACATTTCTGATAAGTAAGTAGTGGAACACATATTCCTATATTAATGGACCTATTAAATTTATTTTGTAAAGTACCTGTGTAAATCTTTTACCTATTTTCTTGTGTCTTTATTTTACTGACTTTTAGGACTTCTTTATACAGTCTTACAGGTGCTTATTAAAAAGTCTTTAGGGCTGGATGTATTTCCATTGTTTTCACATTTTAGTAAAGTAATACGTTGTGTATGTTCTATTACATAGTAGTTCTAACTGCAAAAACCACAAAGGCCTGTTATTCATATTTTTCACATTCCCTTTGCAGTTAAGAGAATATGATATAGGATTTACCAATATGGCAGGGTACTAAAGACCACCCCTGGTTTCAGTGATTTGCTAGGACTCACAGAACTCAGTAAATGGTTTTATATTCATGGCTATGGTTTATTAAAGTGAAAAGATTCTGATTTAAATCATCAAAGGCACATAGGGTGTAGTCCAGGACAAGACCAGGCATGAGCTTCCAGTTGTCCTCTCTCAGTGCAGTTGTATGGTCAGTGTTTAAATATCCCAATAAGATGTGTGATAACCAGGGAAACTCACCTGAGCCTTGGTACCCAGGATTTTACTGGGGGTCAGTCATGTAGGAATAGAGCACCTGCATGGCTGACCTTAGTTACTCAGTCTCCAGCCTATGCAGAGATCAAACTAATACTGCAAGGTCCAAGGCCACACTATAAATCACATTGTTGACATAAACTATCTGGTGTGGCCTAAAGCCCCAGGTGAACAAAGACACTTGAACCAGGTAGGATAGTCCAAGGCTTAGAGGTTAACTCCCAGGACTTTGTCAAGGGCCAGACTTTTCTTGGATGTGCAAATGTTTTTGTATAATGCACAGGATTTGAACACCCCAGGCCTGCTGAGTCAACTCTTTTATTGTACAAACAGTTACAATTCCAACCTAACACTTGGTCAGAAAAGAGTGATTCAAAGATGTAAAGATGGAATTCAATGCCATATCTGTGGTGACAGGAGCAGAAGCCACTAGAAAATCCAGTATCTAGGAACAGCATTGGAAGCAAGGCCAAGGGCAGCATCCCCTATCCAGTGTTCAGTGGTGGCAGTAATGGGATCCAACTGGCTAATACTTGAAACACTGCTGGGCTAGTTCTTAGCAAATTAGTTTCTTAATTCTACTACTTTAAACAATTTTTAGAAACTTTCCTAACCCCCATAAATGATAGTATTAGGAGGTGGGATTTTGGAGGTGCTTATGTCATGAGGCTGGAACCCTCATGAATGGAATTAGTGCCTTATAAATGAGGCTTCAGAGAAATATCTGGCTCCTTCTACCATGTGAGAAGATGCCACCTATAAGCCAGGAAGAGGACCCTCACTAAATGTCACCACAGCACTGTTTTGATCTTGAACTTTTCCGTTTCCAGAACTATGATAATTAAACTTCTGTTGTTAGTAAGCTACGCTGTCTGTGATATTTTGTTGTAGCAGCCCAGATGGACTATAAATTCTATTTTGATTTACCTATAATGTTTTTGAGTATATAACTTTGCATAAACTTTTATAGTCATTGGTATTGGTATCACATTATTATAAGTAATGTGTAACAGTCCACTCGTGTCAACATAATACCAGTTTAGTGAAGTATAGAAAAACCTCAACTCTGCTTACATATTTTACCCTAATTTATAATATAATTTTTTATTATTATTGATTTTTTACAGAGAGGAAGAGAGAGGGATAGAGAGTTAGAAACATCGATGAGAGAGAATCATCTATCAGCTGCCTCTTGCACACCTCCTACTGGGGATGTGCCCGCAACCAAGGTACATGCCCTTGACCGGAATCGAACCCGGGACCTTTCAGTCCGCAGGCCGACGCTCTATCCACTGAGCCAAACCGGTTTTGGCTATAATATAATTTATATTAAATTATGTATTACATATATAATTGTCTTCAATATTTCCTCTACATACATCGGGAACTACAGACAATGTTATAATTGCTGCTTTAATTGTAAAACATAATGTAGATAACTCAAGAGGAAAAGGAAAGTATTATGTTTACCTATATTTTACTCTTTTTTGTTGTTTTTTTCCTTACTAATGGTTCAAGATTCTTTTTTTAAATCATTTCCTTCCTTTTTCTAGAACTTCCTTGAGACATTCTTTTAGGATAGGTAGGATGGTGACAGATTCTTTCAGTTTTCCTTCTTCTGAAGATGTCTTGATAGCCTCATCATTACTGAAGAATATTTCCACTGGGTATATAATTCCAGTTTGACAGTTCTTTCCTTGCAGCACTTGAAAAATGTCATGGCCTCCATGATTTCTAATGAGAAATCTGCTGTCATTGGTTTGGTGTTCTATAGGTAAAAGTATCATTTCTCTCTGGTGGCTTTCAAGATTTTTGATTTCTAACTTTAGCTTTCAGAAGTTTTCTCTTGGTGTGAATTTCTTTGACTATCTTATTTGAAGTTTGCTCGGCTTCTTGGATCTATGGGAAATATTCAGCTTCTTTTTCAGTCCTTCTCCTGTGACTGTGATGACCCCTATGTTAAATCTTTCATAATAGTCTGAGTCCCCAAGGCTGTTTATTTTTATATGTCAGCCTATATATTTCTCTTTTGGTCAGATTGGGTAATTTCTATTGTTCTATCTTCAATTTCACTGATCTATTCTTCTGTCATCTTAGTAAGCTCTTGTGCTCATCTACTGAGGTGCTTTTTAAATTTCACTTATTGGATTTTTCAGTTCTTAAATTTCTTTTAAATTCTTCTTTATGTCTTCTATTTTTGGAGATTTTTCTGTTTCTTTGCTGAGCCTTTTTTTTTTCATTTGTTCTAAGAATGCTTATAATTGCTCATTAAAACATTTTTATGATTGCTATTTAAAAACCCTTGTTAGATGACTATAATATCTGTGTCATCTTGGTGTTGGTGTGTGTTCACTGTCTTTTCTCATTCAAGTTGTGATTACCATAGTTCTTGATATGATAAATGTTTTTCAATTAAATTTGGATATTTTACTTATTCTATTATGAAGATCTGGATCCTATTTAAATTTTCTGTTTTATCACAGTGGGTGGAGGTTCACATTTTCATTCAGCCTCCACTGACACCTGGGATGGAGGGAATCCTTTTTACTAAGGGCTAGGTGAGATTTCCAACTCCATGTTAAGCTGACAAGGAGAGACCTGGGTGCCTAATTGCATAATAAATGGGTGTCATTGTTAGTCTGAGTGGTGATAAAAGTTCTTACTCTTCACTGGGCCTTCTTTTCACATCACTCTATTGGTTAGGGAGAGGAGCATCCCATTATCATCCATTAGAAGTATAAATCCTGGCTCCCTAGATGGTCTATAACATCACAAGCAGTGGGCTATTCCCACTGCCCATTTGCCCTTCTCTGACACTCTGTCAAGGGATTGGAGCACTCATTAAGACTGGCAAGGGTAGAAGTATAGGGTCTCTGGTTGGCTTTTGCTGGTAAAAGTGGGGACGTAGTCTCCCCTCTGGTATTTAGCTTGAGTAAAGCAGTTATTGTCCACTTTTTTTTTGGTCATGATATGCTATCTTTATATTTTGGATATATAGAGAGTAGACTTATTTTTGGGGCCCTTTTTTGTTTCTTACTTTAGTGTTTTCAGTTTGCCAGCTTCTTTAGCATCTGACCTAAGATATAGATGGCAAAAAGAAAACCCAGGGAAGTCACCACCATGTTGTTCCTTGGGGTCCAAGTTTCCTTGAGAGTATGCCATCTTACTTCATCTTTAAGGTTTTTCTCAAGCTTGGTTTATGTATAATGCCAGGGATAAATAGGGGAAAATACATCTATACCATTTACTCTTTCCTGCTAGAAGCATAAGTCCTCAATTTCAGTGCTTTATAAAAATTTTTTTGGGATTTCTAATGTATAATCATACTATAAGAAAAGTAATTAATTTGATCACTTCTTTTACAATATATATAGCACTTGTCTTAAATGATTTGATGAAACATCAATTATACTCATGAGTCATAATCTCAATAAGTAATATCCTTTCTTTTTCCTAAAATGACTACAATTTCATCATTTAAAATGTTTGTTGCTTTTTATAGATAGTATTTTTAGCAAATATTTAGTAGTTCCTTTCTCTTACTGTTTTACTTACGATTATTCATAATGCCTCCCTCTGCCTTATTCCTAAATATAATCCATCTTCTCTTTCTGTTGATTCTACCATTTTAAAGTACACTTTGATTTCATTCTATTCTCTCTCTTTTCACCATCTTGTTGTTAGAGAAAGCATGAAAAGAGGGAGAAATGCAGAGAGAAAAGTGAAAAAAGAGGGGATGAAGAGAAATAGAGGGAAGGAGGAAAGAAGAAAATGGAGATACTAGTACAAGAAAAAATGAATGAAAATAGCAGTTGCAAGTAAATGGAATTATTAAGATAAGGGGAAATAGTGGAGAAAAAAATAGATACTAAATTGAAATGAAAAAGTATGAGAAAAGAGAATAAGAAAGTAAAATGAAGAAAGGAGATGAGATATAGGCTAAAAGTATGTGATAGGGAGAGGTAGAGAGGTTAAGGAGTAGATGAAGAAAGGAAAATAATCAAAGAGAAGAAAGAAAAAGAGGAAGGAGGGAGTAGATGAACTAGCTAGAAAAAAAAGAAAAGTATTTGAAATAAGAATGATGGGAACCGAGTGGGAAGCATGGTGAGTAGGAAGAGGAAGAGGAGGGGGAGCAGAAATGATGTAAAATCACCTCATAAATGTCAAGCTGCATTCTTCAGAGAGAAGAATATTGAATGTTAGAAGTCCCCCCTTTTTGCTCCTCAAATACCCAGTTCCCTTTATCTATGGTGCCCATCAAAGTGCCAGAGGTCACTTCTCACATAATGTCACTCTTGCCTTGAGATAAAACCACTGTGGTTTTCAACTAGAAAGAGTCGTGTGCCCCAATTTTTTTAAAAAATGTGTTTTGCTCTGATCAGTTTGGCTCAGTGGATAGAGCGTCAGCCTGCGGACTCAAGGGTCCCAGGTTCGATTCCGGTCAAGGGTATGTACCATGGTTGTGGGAACATCCCCAGTGGGAGGTGTGCAGGAGGCAGCTGATAGATGTTTCTCTCTCATCGATGTTTCTAACTATCCTTCTCCCTTCCTCTCTGTAAATAAATCAATAAAATATATTTAAAAAAATAAATGTGTTTGGAATACTCAGGATTTATCATATACCTCTGGCTGCTGGTTGTTCATTAGGTATGGATATTATCTGACAAATTCAGGTATGCAGGAAAGTTTTCTTTTTCTTTCTAACTCAACTTAAATTCCAAGTCAACTTCCCAATCTTGAGTGGTTGAAACTCAGTTTCTAGCAGTATGGAGTTTATCTCATCCCTTTCTTTGGGGTTGTGTCTAAGTTATGGGATCTTAGTGTCAAAACATCAAGGTGGGTTATACTGTTGAGTTTCATATACCCATGCTGGCATTAATGCCATATCTGGATCATCAGTGTCTATTGAAGCAGGTAGCTGTTGAATTGAGTTTTGTCTTTTACTAAAAGTCCCTTTGGAGCCTGACTTTGTCTGAGCATGTCATACACCCCTCATACATATTATCCAAGTATCCCCATATTCTATAGAGATCCACCAAGGAGTTCTGAACACAATCCTGTAGGGCTTATATGGGGACAACAGACTAGTCACATTAATTATTAATCATTCCATTATTTTTCAAGTCAAATTTACTTAGAGACTAGAAAGAATTAGAGAAGAAATTATAGTGTTTGTGAGTCCTTGGTTCGGGAAAGAGTCTTTCCCCCTCCCTTGAGATGAGGGGCATGCAACCCACTTGTCAAAGGCATGTGAGGAAGGATCCAAAGAATCACTTAGAGACTGGTGGGCCATTCATGGGATAAGAACAGAGGAAAGTATTTTATCACATTTTGGATATTCAAGTTTCTTTTTAGATTAAAATTCTTGATGATCATTCAGGTTTGACGTTTTCCTGAAGGCTTTTCAGCATTGACTATATTACTGTGGCTTCCCTTCACTATTTATTCAACTGTACCAAACAACATTTGAACTCTGGTTTGAAAGATCACCCATGGTCACTACATTAGTAGGGTTTATCTCTGTGGATGAATTTTCTGATGTTAACAAAATCTGAAGCCTGGCTAAAGGCTCTTCAATGCTTTTTACTCATATTTTCTCACCATCATGACCTTGTTGGTGACTTATACTCTCTGACACTGGGCTGAAGTTATGATAATGTGACCCACACCATGAGCTGCTATCCTATGTATGGGTTCATTGTCATGTAGGACAGTGTCTGAGATTATAGAAGTTACTCTAACACTTGGAAGCTCCCTGACTGGGAGCCAACGCGGTCAGAGTATCCATCCCAAGTCTTAAACCTCTATCTTTTGAAAGGAGGTTAATCTGCCCCTTCAAATTGTCTTTACACTCAGAATATTCTTAAGTTCAGAACCATGAAGATTTATTCTTGAAATATATGGTCATATTGCCTGTGATCCAAAATCTTCCTCAAATCCCTGATTTTGAAGAAATTTTTTGTTCTTACTCAGTCTCTTTCTCCTCATCTGATAACAAAATTTTGAAAGTACAACTATCATTTATATCTGATAATTGGCAGCAATGAGAAAACCAACTAGCTCAAAAAATGAGAGGAGGAGGAGAGAAGAGGAAAAGGAAAGGAAAAGAAATTGTCTTACAAGTCTTCACCCTATAACTTCCTAAGAGGCAAGCCAGGGACTGGATTTACCCTCCAACTTGAAAAAACACACACACACTATAAAAGGGGGACACAAATATGGAATAATGGTATTCAAAACATTGTACACCAGGCAATGAAGAATAAAGATCCCTGAGAGATTAGAGGGAAATGAGGTGAACCTATCTTCTATCATCATATTACACTTTCCCCCATTCTACCCACTGTCTACATCATATTATTACTTGAAATGTCCCATCCACATTTTTGCACAATGACTCCAGTTTCATATTATCATTGTGTCCTTTCCCACTATTCTCTCTCCCTTCCCACTCTCCCACACAACTATGCACATGCACATGCACAATTCTCATCTTCCATAGTATGACATACACTGTGTCCATACTACCATTATCACATACTAGTACATTCTGGTGTTATCCTGTACTACCATTTACATTGCCCTGGCCTTCATTTTCACAGTGATTTCATACCATCTTCCACATTACTCACACTGTTCCCATTGTCACCATTATCACATATACCTTGCTCACATCACCCCCACTATTCCACTGTCACTCAATACTTTCCCCATCTCTGTGTCAAACATGTGGCCCAGTTTATTCACAACTTGACACATTGTGCCCATCTCCTACAATCTCCTTCACATTTTCTCTTTTCTTCTTTTCCATCTCTTCTCCCCCAAATCCCCATATTCATACACTTTCCCAATATGTGGCTATTACACAAACCCAGATATAATAGAGAAATTTCTTACTCAAAGCCTCACCTCAAAGCTCTAGCAAGTAGAGGAACATATCATGCTCGAAAGATACAATATATAGTGTTCCCACTTGGTAGATAGTTGTGAATGGATTCCTTTTGTACATTTGCCTTTAAGAAGCATTTCTTCATGTTTTGTTACAGCATTTTCAATATTTCATGGATGTGTTTTTAATATGATACTATGCAGTTAAGCTATTTGCACTATACTTAAGTCTTCCTAAAATATCCTAATAGCTTTTTTCCCCCTACAGCAAAGTTGTGATATTTTTGGTCCTGAAAAGACAGACAGGTTTGAGCAAATGGCAATACTGAATATATCACTGAGCTGTATTAGAAGGAACACTTAATCTTTACGTCTCAGGTTTCCATGTGGAAGAACTTCAACTAGACTAACACTCCTGCTTTTCTGTCTACAGAAGGAAGAATGAGTTATGTGATTAGTATGTTTGGGAGAAATATCTCAGTGTTCTTGGCACAAGCCCTGCTCTCTGCTTTACTCTCAGGGGTCTGTATGTCTATAGAAAACATGATTTCTGACTGGCTCCTTGCCCTGCAATAAGGGAACTGCTTTTGGCCTGGACTCTTACTTTTTGTTTTTTTGTTTTTTTAGCATGGCTTACAATTGTCTTGGTAAGTCTGTCTAATTTTGGGGTACAGTATTTAGGAATTCCACACTAAAACCATCTTCTTCAATGAGCTTTATTAATAAAGATGATTCCTAAGTTTATATTTCAATTAGTACTGAACCTAGGCAGGGAAGACAAGTGATATTTATTGATCCCTTACAATTCCCACACGGTGTGGACCACTGAAATCATGTAAATTCTTCTAAGTAGAAGGACATACAAAATGAAGGACTTTACCTAGTGTCCAGCATGATAGGTGTACAACTATCCACAAAACATCATGAAATTTAAGAATATAAAGTGGAAATCTAAAAGCCCCCAGGAGTAGGGGGTAGAAATAGTCCAGATTGGAGCAGGACAGAAGGCTCTAGAAAGGGGATTTCCAGAAAATAAAATTTCTGAATAACCTGACTTACTTGAGCATATTGCAAAAAAACAAAGCAAAACAGAATATGATAGATCTGATGGAAAAGATAGGAATATATAAAAATATGCAGTGAAAAGCAATTATTAACTCTAGAAATTATAAAATGTGTATAAGGAACGTAATTGCATTCACTACTTGTCTCTTTAGTAAACAATATTTGCACAATCACAAGAATATAAACATTATCATTAACTAAAATGTATGCTATAATTATATTAGAAGAATGGAGAAGGAAAGTAGAAGAGAAAAAGTGAGTAGAAATCAACAGCTAATATCTGAAATAAGTAACTCAAGAAATAATAGTATAACTGTACTGTTTAGAATTATTGAGATAAAAACCAAAAGAAACAGCTAATATATTTCAAAGTTGACTACTTCAGGTATATGACCCTGGTGGGGTTAAAGAGGTGAAGCTAAATACTGCCTTTTTGTTTACTATTTGGTTTTAAAGCCATATATAGTTCTTACTATAATATAGACTATACTATATCTAATAGATATTATATTATGCTTACTAAAAATACAAAATAAATGTATTTTAATGATAAATGGAGCTATTGTAAGGGAAACGGTTATTATGAGAAATGTAATTTACTGAAATTAATATGGCAAATAGAGTAGATAAAAAAGAGGTGGGGAGCACATGTATGTAGAAAATAAAGGGCCCCCAAATGTTTGCTTTTCATTCTTTTGTAACATTTGGCAGGGGATGTTCCAAATTGTTCTTTAAATATATATAGACTAGAAGCCCGATGCACAGATTCGTGCAAGAATGGGCCTTCCTTCCCTGGCTGCCGGCACCGCCTTCACTCCAGCCAGAGCCACCTTTCCGCCTTCCCACGCCGCCCAGAGGCCCGGAGCGGCTGGGGTGGTGCAGAACGCCTGTGTCGTCACCATGGCTATGACGCAAGCATCCCGCCCCCAGCCGCACAGTGCCTGCATATGCAAATTAACCTTCCATCTTTGTTGGGTTAATTTGCATACTCACTCCTGATTGGCTGGTGGGCGTCACAAAGGTATGGTCGATTTGCATCTTTCTCTTTTATTAGTGTAGATATTTTATTGATTTCAGAGAAAAAGGAAGAAGGAGCGAGAGATAAAAACATAAATTATGAGAGAGAATCATTGATTGGCTGCCTCCTCCATGCCCCCCCCCCCCCACACACACACACTGGGGATAGAGCTACAACCTGGGCATGTGCCCAGACCAGGAATCCAACTGTGACTCCCTGGTTCATAGGCTGATGCTCATCTCCTGAGCCACACTGGTGGGGCTGCTCTTAAATTGTAGAATAATCAAAAGTGTGTTTTACACTTGAGAAGTGACCACCAGAGGACCTGGTGGCCCCAGTCTTATAAGTAGAGTAAGATTGGAAACATGGGTTCAAAATGCTTATGGACAGGGAAGACCAAAAACAGAAAAGAGGACATTCATTGTGGATAAGAAACTCATACTGCCACAAGAGGGCACAACTAGAAAGCAATATTTCTTCTGGTTCCCCTCCTTCCTTTCCCACTACTCATTCTGCTTTATTTGCTTTCCTTTAAAATACCTGTTTCTGATATTCTCCCTGGACAACCCTCCCTTTTATTTTTCACTCCAGACACTCTCCTGGGGCAATATCATTAATACCTTATTTAAAAGCACCACCTCTCTGCTTGATGACTTCCAAATCTATCTGTAATCCTACCTGCCTCACAGCTGCAGAATAAATTCCTGACTGCCTGCTGGATCATTCTTCTTGGACATTCCAAAGGCACTTCAGAATTTTCATGTTCAAAATTAAACTCATCATTCTCCCCTTAAACCTGTTCCTCATTCTGAATTTTCCATCTCATGGAATGGCTTTTACATCTGAACCATCCAAAGCAAAAAGAAAACCAAGGAGCATCCTAGATACCTTCTTCTCCATTGCCCCCGCCCCCATATCCAGTCAGTGACTGAGTCCTTAATTTCTCACATATATGTATTCTCTTCATTCCCACTGGTTTGACTCAGGCTTCAACATCTCTCCTCTTTTATCATAGCCTCTAATTTGGTCTCCCTGTACCCAGTTCTGTTTTCTTCAGACTATCCATCACACTCTCATCCACTGGATCATTCTAAAATGCAAATGTGATCCTGTTAATTCCTTGATTAAAATCTCCAAATATCTCTCCACTGTTCTTAGCACAGCATTCAAGGGACATCCTTTCTCAGTCTCTCTGTTCTAACTACACTAAAATTGTTGAACATACCAAAACGTAGTATAAACACTGAATGATTTTATGTAATGCATCTTTGTTTGATTTTATGTAATGCACTGAATGATTTTATGTAATGCATCTGAAAGCATCTGCACACCTTTCATCCCATGCAGCAGAATTAACTATTTCCTCCCTCTACCTGGTCTGTGGTACCTTGTTATGGCAGTTCTGGCAAACTAATATAGCAGGATATAAAACTGTACATACAGGAGTGTACAAAAGTAGGTTTATATTTGTTCTTATGGAAAATAACACAATAATCCTATATAATAAAAGCCTAATATGCAAATTGTCCCCTTGGGCGGTCGTTCAACTGGGAGTTTGACCACTTGCTATGATGTGCGCTGACCACTTGCTATGATGTGCGCTAACCACCAGGGGGTGGCATAGAATATAGCGGGCGTGGGCAATGTAGCGTTGGCAGCGGGCGGCAGTGGAGACACTGCTGGCCTCGATGGGCTCCAACAAAAGCTGGACCATGGTGGGATGGTGGAGCAGGTGAGTGGGTGACACCAGGTCAAGGTGGATGCTAGCAGGGGCCTGATCACCCTGCAGACAGCGACCAGCAGCTGTGGCAGGGGGTGAGTCCACTACCCGGCTCCCAGGTGCTGAGGGAGCTGGGCAGGGTGGCCCCGGCCCCAACCAATCACCCCACTGACAGTGACCAGCAGCAGCAGTGGGAGGCCCAGCCCAATCAATCAATACACAGGCAGGATGGTGGAGCAGGTGAAGGGGTGGCACTAGGCCAAGGTGGAGTGCCACGTGGGGCTGCAGGGCTGCGAGGCTGGGGGCATGAGCTGAGGCTGCGAGACTGGGGGTGCGAGCTGGGGCCCGATCTCTGCAGGCCACCCCAAAGGACCCCACCCGTGCATGAATTCGTGCACCGGGCCTCTAGTTAATAAATAATAATACAAGTATAAACTCTGTGCTTCATCTATACTAATAATTAGGGGAATATGCAAATTGTCCAGGACCCCATCACAGTAACAATCAAATAGCAGCCTGCGTGAGGTCACCAGGCCAGCAGGGTGGTTAGTTAGGGACAACCAAACAGCTGAACAGTAGGGCAGTTAGGGGCAACCAGGCTGGCAGAGGGGGCAGTTGGGGGCTACCAGGCTGGCAGGGAGGGCAGTTGGGGGCAACCAGGCCCATGGGGGGCAGTTGGGGGCAACCAGGCCTGTGGGGGGGCAGTGAGGGGCGACCAGGCTGGCGGGGAGGGCAGTTAGGGGCTACCAGGCCAGCAGGGGGACAGTTGGGGGTGACAAGGCTGGCAGGGGGGCGGTTGGGGGCAACCAGGCTGGCAGAGGGGGCAGTTAGGGGTGATCAGGCCAGCAGGCAGAGGCAGTTAGGGGTGATCATCCTGGCAGGGAGTCAGTTAGGGGCGATCAGGCAGGCAGGCAGGCAGGTGAGCAGTTAGGAGCCAGTGGTCCCGGATTGTGAGAGGGATGTCTGACTGCCCGTTTAGGCCCAATCCCAGCAGTCAGACATCCCCTGAGGGGTCCCGGATTGGAGAGGGTACAGGCTGGGCTGAGGAGACCCAGCCCCCCGCCCCATGCATGAATTTTGTGCACTGGGCCTCTAGTGTACTCATAACTGTAAATCTACTTTTGACCACCCCTGTATAAGAAGGAAATATATCAATTAGTTAATAGTAATTATCTCTAGGTAATGAAATAGATGATTTTTACTTCCTTCCTTATAAAGTTTTGTTATTCTACAAAATTTTCACAAGGAGCATGTCCCTACCTTTATAATACAGAATGTGCAAAAGAGATAAAGGTATCCATCAGCAAACATTTAAAAATAATAGAAAAAGCATATAACTTTTACTTAATGAAAAGAAGCTGCCGCCCTAGTGGGTTTGGCTCAGTGGATAGAGTGTCGGCCTGTGCACTGAAGGGTCCTGGATTCAATTCCGGTCAAGGGCATATGCTCAGGTTGCGGGCTTGATCCCCAGTGTGGAGCATGCAGGAGGCAGCCAATCCATGATTTTCTCTCATCATTGATGTTTCTATCTCTCTCTCCCTCTCCCTTCCACTCTGAAATCAATAAAATTATATTTTAAAAAAGAAAAGAAAAGAAGCTGCTACTATAGGGTAGAAAGAAAATTATGGCCCACTAAGTTTCAGTGATTTTTGTGGCTTCAGCTCATTTTTAGGTGGCCTCCCAACTCAGAGAGAGGGATTAGGAGAAATGAAGTGATGAGAGGGTGACTAGTTTGTTTGGAGGTCAATACAGAAACAATTAAAGAGATTCAACTAAGTAGGGAAAATTATCTGAACAGAGGAGATATTGAATATGTAGAACTAAGAGTGAAAAGCAAGGATTTAGAAGTAGGTAAAAAGCAAGATATTCATTTTCAGGGTACTGATGAAAGAGAAGCAATAAAGAAGAGAGAAGTAACTGGATAAGAAAATACAAAGGTAACCACAAATAGGAAAAGAAAGAACCCTCCCTTGCCTGGTGTTATGGCACTCACCAGATGGAAAGCTTGAGAGGGGTATCAGGGTTCAAAATGTCACCCCAAAATACGCTACATTGTCATATTAATTATTTTGAATTAAAGTTACTTAAGAAAGGGTACTCTGCCTCTCCTTTGTCCCCATGAAAAGCAGGAGATAAAGCTCCCAAGGGTAGAAGGCACCTTATCAGCAGAGATAGGGAATTTAGTCCCAGAAGGCTATATAAACAAACCTTGCTAAATCTTTACCAATTTCTACCCCAGCCCAAACTCCTCTGCCTTGTCAAATCTTCATAAATTTATTGTTTCTTTATCTGAAAATTACAAAAGCTTCCTTCTCTGGTCACTTTTTGAGTCTCATATTTTTATGGAGCTCCTGTACATACGAAATTAAACTTTTCTCCTATTAATCTGTCTTATGTCAATTTAATTATTAGACTAGCCAAAGAATCTAGAAGGGAAAATTTTCCACCCACACAGTTACAACAATAAGGATAACAACTACAATAACTATTTAGTAAGCATGTACCAACCACAAACACTTAACTGAAAAACATTATCTATATATTTACAGGGAAACCTTGAGAGATAGGTATTATTGCTCCCATTGATGAAGAAACTGATACTCAGAGAAGGGAACTGACTTATGCAATATTTTAGAATTAGTAAATAGGAGAACTTAGTCAACTCAAGTGTGTCTGGATCCAAAGATCCTGTGTTTTCCACCATATCAAGGTGCCTTGTGGGCATTCACCAACCAAAATTCATAAACTATTCTAACATTAACAAAGCTGTAAGTTCTCAAGCCCCTACCTGTCTCATTCTCCCACCTTGGCTCATCTAAGATTTCTTCTTGGATCACTTTGCCCTTAGTTCTTTCCCAATTCAGCAGGGAATTCATTTTGGTCTTTTGACGTGGAAAATCCTGCAGTTGAAAAGAAAATGAAACTGTGGTTAGAGCTAGAATACTAAATCTCCCAAATTCAGTTCTGAAAGATATAGGGAGGGTGGTAGACGAGGTCTGTTGTTTATGAAGATTTCTTAGAAACTGGCATGGGCTTTGTGAAAGAGGCACAGAAATGCATGTTCCCAAGAGCTAGGGAGAGAGTATAGATCTTGAGGAATAAAGACCTGATAAGAAAAATACAATGAGTCATTTATTCTCCTCCTAGAAGAAAGATGTCCCATAATCCAGAAACATAAAATGCTGGGATCCGAAGGATGCAATGCATTAAACTGGTTGGGCACATAGGCTTCAGGGTTGGACAGAGCTGGGTCAAGTCCCAATATCACTACTTACTTGCTATGTGACCTTGGGCAAGTATCTCTACGTTTCTGAGCAATGGATGTTTTCTCTATAAAGAAAATAAAACCCCAAAGGTAAGGAGTTTGGAGCCTAAACCTAATGTCAAAGAAAATGTACGAAGGGTTATAGGAAATTTTCCTGTTTCTGGTAATTGCCCACCAAGTTGTTTGGCTAAATCCTCATACTGAAAACAACAAAACAGTATTGGTGGAAAAGAAGTAACATCTACTTTGAAACAATAAAAAGACAGGGCAATAAAAATATGGGAACATAAGTCAGGGCAACACCATGGGAAAAGGAGAACCTAAAAAAGTAAATAAGCAGGGAGGCATTTTTGCCCTGAGGACATTTGTCCATTTAAAAATATATATCTTCCATTTTTGTTGCCTTAAAAAGCAAAGGAGACAGCGATTGAAGTCCAGAGACCCCAAAGGATTACCCTCTCGAGGGGAGGATGGATGGAACAGGCCCTTTTGCAACTCGGGTTGAATTACATCACTTGCCCTGGGATCCTTGAGCTTTGAATTAGATAAAGAAGCAAATCAGCAGGATCAGCTGATAGCAGAAAAGAACTCAAAGACTGCTGTTAGCAAACACCAACTGTAAGATAACTATTTTACTATGGATAAGAAAATCAATATCACACTTAAAATTTTTCTAAGCAACAGAAAACTATAACAAATGGTATATCATACTTAAATCTAGTCAAACATTTAGAAAAAATATAGAGCCCCAAATGAAAAGGAGTACAAAGTTATCACAGGATACCTTAAGCCGTAAAAGATGAAATATTGCCATTTGCAAAAACATGGATGGATCTTGAGAATATTATGCTAAGTGAAATAAATCAGATGGAAAAGGACAACAACCATATTATTTCATTCATATACAGAGTATAATAAAATGAATAAACAAAAACAAACTCAGATACAGAGAACAGACTGGTAGTTACCAGAGGGACAGGAGATGGGGGCAAGGCAAAATGGGTAAAGGGGATCAAATGTATGGTCATAGATGGAAACTAGCCTTTTGGTAGTGAGCATGGTAGTGTTTACAGATACTGAATTATAAGTTTGTACACCTGAAACTTATATAATGTCATTAACCAATGTTACTTCAATTATTATTTTTAATATATTTTTATTGATTTCAGAGAGGAAGGGAGAGGGAGAGAAAGATAGAAATAACAATGATGAGAGAGTATTATTGATCAGCTGCCTTCTACATGCCCCCTACATGTGCCCTTGATCGGAATAAAACCCAGGACCCTTCAGTCACAGGCCAACGCTCTATCCACTGAACCAAACCAGCTAGGGCACGTCAACTAAAAAAAGAAAAGAATTTTTGAAAAGGAAATTATTATAGTACAAAGAGACAAATAGATAGAAAGTACAGGGAAGAGTGTAAGACTCAGACTGCTCTCGTTCAGCAAGAAGGTTCCTGGGCCTTGTAAAAGTAACCAACCACACTAAATCTTAACAACTACTCTACAAGGCACAAAATATAGAATTTCACTGATATTAATAAAATCTTTTTCAGATCTTTCTTTCCATTTCTACAAGCAAAATTGGGCTCCAAGACTTGCTTTTTCTTTAAAAGTAACTGATGAAATTGCAGGGCCTCACTTTACAATGCAGATCTTCAAAATCAACAAAAGGAAACTCACAAAGAATTGAAGGTTCTGTGTTCTCTTCCCTGCACCTGTGGAGGGGTGGCAACGATTTTTCTCCACAATTATTTCAAATGATCTAAATTTAAAACATATTACAATGATCATTTTATTTTTTATATATTTTATTGATTTTTTTTACAGAGAGGAAGGGAGAGGGAGAGAGAGTCAGAAACATCGATGAGAGAGAAACATCAATCAGCAGCCTCCTGCACATCCCCAGTGGGTACAAGGTACATGCCCTTGACCGGAATCGAACCCGGGATCCTTGAGTCTGCAGGCTGATGCTCTATCCACTGAGCCAAACCGGTTAGGGCACATTGATAATTTTAATGAGAATGTCAATCTTGTCCTCTTTTACAATATGGAGACTTATTCATGACTGTTACCAACTAGTTCTATTTTCTGTTAATATATAAATCTTTCCTTGGAAATATTATTTAAAGAAAGGCATTTTGTAAGACTCCCACAACTTTAGAAATTGATGTTTTGTTATATGAAAATAACATACAAAAGAAATTTGCAATTCTAATGAGGCATCTTTGGAAATTCATTAGCTCGGTATGGTAGGCAGAGTAATGGCCCTCCCAAAATGTCTATGTCCTGATCTTGTGAGTATGTTGCTATACATGGCCAATGGGACTTTGTATATGTAATTAAGGATCTTGAGATGAGTAAGATATCCTGGATTACCCTAATGGGTTAAATTTAATGAAAAGAGCCCTTATAAGAAGGAAGCAGGAGGATCGGTCAGAGGGAAATGTGACAATGAAAGTAGAAGGTCAAAGAGTTTAGCATGCTATATACTGTTGGATCTGAAGACTAAAAAAAAAAAAAAGGAACATGAACCAAAGAATTCAAGTAGCCTCCAGAAGCTAGAGAAAGCAAGGAAACATTCTCCCCTTGAGCCTCTGGAGGGAGCCAACACCTTGATTTTAAAACGCTGACCTCCGGAATTACAAGATAATAAATTTGTGTTTATTAGCTGTCATAATTTATTACAGCAACACTAGGAAGCTAATACATCTGGTGATAAATTTGTAATTGCATCTCTATATTTGGAAACATATTAATACTTCTAAGATCATTCTGACAAATTAGGAGAGAATTATTGGCACTTTCCTCTTCTCCCACAGGCATGGATAAACAAATACAAACCCACGATTCTGCTGGATTTACTACATAACAAACACTTTAAGAGGATATATTTATTTTTTAGCACATTTTTAAAAAATTGATGAGAGAGAAAGAGATTTGTTGTTCTACTAATTTATGCATTCATTGGTTGATTGTTGTATGTACCCTAACCAGGCCTATCAGAAGACACCCTAACTAACTGAGCAACCTAGCCAGGATGGATATATTTCTTTTAAATTTGGCAGGTTCATGATTTTTATTTCATCGGTAAGAAAAATTAAATTCTCAAGAAATAACTTGTCTAAGGTTCGTGTGCAAAGAGCTAGGATTCAAATCCCTATTAATGGACTACAAAGTCCAATATTTTTCCACTACATCTTGCCACCCCAAACTGCTTGGAGTGTGATGAAGAGAGGGTAGTCCATGAAAATGTATTCCTACTCGGAAAACTACAGGACATTAAAGAAAGAGATAGAGGAAGACATAAACAAATGGAAGAATATACCCTGATCATGGATTGATAGAATCAACATCATTAAAGTGTCCATACTACACAAAGCAATCTATAGATTCAATGCAACCCCATTAAAATACCAACGCATACTTCAAAGATCTAGAACATACTCTCCAAAAATTCATCTGGAATTGTTGGGGACGGAGCGGCGGCCACAAGGGAAGAGAAAGTCAAGGCCCTCCTGGAATAAATACTGGAGCTGGTGACAGACGAGTTTAACATCCCAGAGCTGATGGCCAGAAGACTAAAAAAAAGGAACATGAACCAAAGGGATGTTCATCGTGGTTGCCTTGCAGGAGTGTGAGCGGATGAACACACTCACCAGGGAGATCTGGCGCTCGCTGAGAGAGCTGCACCTCGGCCTGAAGGGGGAGCTGACCATGACCAGTGACATGGAGAACTTAGAGAACAACCTGTACCTAGACACTGTGCCAGAGCCCTGGGCCAGACGAGCCTACCCTTCCACAGCAGGCCTGGCCGTCTGGTTTTTGGACTTCCTCAGCCAAATCAAGGAGTTGGAGGCTTGGGTAGGCGAGTTTACAATGACCTCCACAGTGTGGCTGACAGGCTTCTTCAACCCCCAGTCCTTCCTAACCGCCATAATGCAGTCCATGGCCCGCAAGAATGAGTGGCCACTAGACCAGATGGCCCTGCAATGTGACGTGACGAAGAAGAATTGAGAGGACTTCAGAAGCAAGGAGCCTATGTCCATGGCCTCTTCATGGAAGGTGCTCGCTGAGATACACAAGCTGGGGTCATTACAGAGGCCAAGCTCAAGGATTTGACACCCCCCATGCCTGTGATGTTCATCAAGGCCATTCCTGCAGACAAGCAAGATCGCCGCAGTGTCTACTCTTGTCCTGTATACAAGACATGTCAGCGGGGACCCACCTACATATGGACTTTCAACCTGAAGACCAAGGAGAACCCATCCAAGTGGGTTCTGGCTGGAGTAGCTTTGCTTCTCCAGATTTAGCTTCCTGCAGAGCCACTGAGAAAACAAGGCTGGGCTGGAGACTGCCCAGAGGGACAAGTGGCTGAGGGTGATCACAGACGCATAGAAAGACAAGAAACCATAAGCACTCACAATTCTGTACAATTCTTTTAGCCTTGTGCTCTGTTAAGGAATGTTTTCTTCATTTGATTACTTATAGGAATAGAGAGATAGGCTCGACTCTTCTGGGCTAGGCTTAGCTCTCTTCAGAAAAGCCGAGCGTAGCCAAAAAAGCTTAACTAACCCCACAGAGCCGAGCCTGAGACGTGCCTAAAGGGAAGGTGAGCTGGAAGAGTGTGGACCTAGGAGCTAAGGGAGAGGCATTTCCTGACACTGAACCTTCCCTAATAAAGTGATTTTTTCTAAAAAAAAAATTCATCTGCATTTTTTTAAAAAAAAGACCCCAATAGCTGCAGCAATCCTGAGAAATAAGAACAAAGTTGGAGGGATCATAATACCAGATTTCAAGCTGTATTACAAAGCCACTGTTCTCAAAATTGTCTGGTACTGGCACAAGAACAGACATATAGACCAATGGAACAGAACAGAGAACCCAGAGATCGACCCAAGCCATTATGCTAAGTTAATATTTGACAAAGGAGGCAAGAGCATACAATGGAGTCAAGACAGTCTCTTCAATAAATGGTGTTGGGAAAATTGGACAGATACATGCAAAAAAAAAAAAATGAAACTAGACCACCAACTTACACCATACACAAAAATAGACTCAAAATGGATAAAGGACTTAAACATAAGTTGGGAAACCATAAAAAATCTTAGAAGAATCCATTGGCAGCAAAATATGAGACATATGTCATAGCAATATCTTTACAAATACATCTCCTAGGGCAGGCGTCCTCAAACTACGGCCCGCGGGCTACATGCGGGTGTTTTTGCCGTTTTGTTTTTTTACTTCAAAATAAGATATGTGCAGTGTGCATAGGAATTTGTTCATAGGTTTTTTTTTTAAACTATAGTCGGCCCTCCAACGGTCTGAGGGACAGTGAACTGGCCCCCTGTTTAAAATGTTTGAGGACCCCTGTCCTAGGGCAATGGAAACTAAGGAGAAAAACAAACAAATGGGACTACATCAAAATAAAAAGCGTCTGCACAGCAAAAGATACCATCAACAAAATAACAAAAAAATCCCACTGCATGGGAGAACATATTTGCCAATGTTATTTCTGATAAGGGCCTACTTTCCAAAATTTATAGGGAACTCATACATCTTAACAAAAGGAAGATAAACGACCCAATCAAAAAAATGGGCAACAGACCTAAATAGATACTTTTCGAAAGGAGACAGAAGGAAGACCAAGAGACACATGAAAACATGCTCAAAGTCACTAATCATCCTGAGAGATGCAAATCAAAACAACAATGCGGTACCATCTCACACCTGACAGAATGGCTGTCATCAACAAATCAACAAATGACAAGTGCTGGTGAGGATGCTGAGAAAAAGGAACCCTCTTGCACTGCTGGTGGGAATGCAGACTGGTGCAGCCACTGTGGAAAACAGTATGGAGTTTCCTCAAAAAACTAAAAATGGAACTCCCATTTGACCTACTAACCCCACTTCTAGGACTATATCCCAAGAAACAAGAAACACCAATCAGAAAGGATATATGCACCCCTATGTTCATAGCAGTACAATTCACCATAGCTAAGATTTGGAAACAGCCTAAGTGCCCATCAGCAGATGAGTGGATTAAAAAACTATGGTACATCTACACAATGCAATACTATGCTGCGGTAAAAAAGAAGGAGTTCTTACCATTTGCAACAGCATGGATGGACCTGGAGAGCATTATGCTAAGCGAAATAAGCCAGTCAGAGAAAGAGAAATATCACATGATCTCACTCGTTTATGGAATATAATGAACAACATAAACTGATGAACAAAAATAGAGCCAGAGACAGAGAAGCATCGATAAGACCTTCAAACTTCAGAGGGAAGGCAGGGGAGGAGGCGGAGGTAAGAGATCAACCAAAGGACTTGTATGCATGCATATATGCATAACCAATGATCACAGACACTAGTGGGGTGAGGGCCTGTGTGTGTTGGGAGGTGGCTGGGGAGAGGTCAATGAGGGGAAAAGGAGACACATGCAATACTATATGTAACACTTTAAACAATAAAGATGTTTTAAAAAATGTATTCCTATCAGTGTGATAGCTGTTAAATGAAAATAAAATGTATTTTAATAAACACTGACTGAAATTATTCAAAAGTGTGGGTATACTTTTTGGGACACTCTGTACATCTACTTTAGTCTCAGAAAATTAATTTGTACTTGTTCATTACAAAACTTCATTGAAGCATTTAATAAATCCTGAACTGTAGTCAACTAACTGAAATATCACCACCCACTTGGCTCTTTTATTAATTTCTGTTGGAATTTCCAAATACAGGGAACTTCCTTTCTTTAATAACTTCAAAAGTATACATCAAACACAGTTAATTAGAGCATGAGGCCTCGGAGATGCTTAAGTAAAATTGTTTCAGAAAAGAAATTCTACTTTATTTTATATAGAATGACATCAACTTATGAGAGCTATAAAGACTGAAAGGTAAAAACTTACAATTATTCACAAATTACATTAACAAATCAAAAACATTTTATGATAAATCATTGAGTTGTATAATTATGTTTTATGTAGTTTTAAGTATATTTTATATAAAGGTTATATAAAAACTTAGTAAAACCTATAAATAAAAATTGGATCTAGAGAAATAGATTAGCAAGGTGAATGGATCTAAAAGCAATACACCAATGTTCGTTGCAGCATTATTTACCATAGACAAGATATGAAGCAACCTAAGTGTCCATTGTTGGACAAATGGATAAAGCTGTAGTACATATCTATACAATGAAATATTATTCAACCCTATCTGGTTTGGCTCAGGGGACATAGTGTCAGCCTGCGGACTGAAGTGTCCTGGGTTTGATTCCGGTCAAGGGCACATGCCTGGGTTGTGCATTCAGTCCAATGTGCAGGAGGCAGCCAATCAATGATTCCCTCTCATCACTGATGTTTCTGTCTCTCTCTTCCTCTCCCTTCCTCCCTGAAATCAATAAAAATAAATTTTAAAAAAGAAATATTATTCAGCCATACACAATAATGAAACATTGCCATTTCCAACAACATAGAGGGTGTTATTGCTAAGTGAAATAAGTCAGACAGAGAAGGAAAATTCTGTATGATTTCACTTATATGTGTAACCTAAAAAAAATAAAACCCCAAACAAAACAGAAACAGACTCATAGATAAGAGAACAAACTAATGATTGCCAGAGGAGAAGGGGGTGGGGGAGATGGGTGAAAAAGGTAAAGAGGAATAAGAGGTACAAACCTCTTGTCAAAAAAAAATAAATGTAATGTGCAGCACAGGGAATATAGTTAATAACATCATAATAACCTTGCATGATACTTTATAATTATTCACTTCAGTGTACATTTACATTTTATGCAACTTTGGGCATTTTTGTGATATTGCACAATTTAAAAACATTTTTTTAAATGAAAGAATCTAGGGGCTTCCTATGGAACTCTCTTAAAGTAAAGCATTTCTTTTTTTTAAATTTTTCACATGTACATTTTTTTTCTTTTTTTAAAATTTCTTTATTGATTAAGGTATCACATATTTGTCCTCATGCCCCATTCCCATCCCACACCCCTCCCCACACATGCCCCCACTCCCCTGTTGTCCCCAACTGCTGGTTAGGCGCATATGCATGCACACAAGTCCTTTGGTTGATCTCTCCCCTTTACCCCCACCCTCCCCTACCCTCCCTCAGAGGCCCGACAGTCTGATCCGTGCCTCCTTGTTTCTGGGTCTGTTCTTGTTCATCAGTCTATGTTGTTCATTATTTCCACTAGATGAGTGAGATCATGTGCTATTAGAAATACACTTATAAGTAAAGCATTTCTTAACAGCAAGTATTCTCAACCTTTCTGGGATGAGAAATCCTGTAACATGAAAAGCATCCACTCCTTTGTGTAAAAGCTATGGGGACTGGCTATGCACACTTTTTTGCAATAGGATTCTTGGAAAGGGACATCTGGGCAAGCCAGGGTCCTACTAACAGTACCATTTCTATTAAACTTGCTAAGGGCACTTGTTCAAGTCCCTCCTAGTATAGAAATCATTATACACTGAGTGGGCAGATTATTATGATCGCTGAATGCATAATAATCTGGCCACTCAGAGTGTTGTGTGTGTGTGTGTATTAGAGGCCCGGTGCATGAATTCATGCATTGGGTGGGATCCGGCCAGCCTGGCCAGGGGGAGGGGACATGAGTGGTTGGCCAGCCTGCCTACTGGTTGAACTCCTGGTCGAGGGGACAATTTGCATATTAGCCTTTTATTATATAGGATATACACTGAGTGGCCAGATTATTATGTGTCCAGAGATCATAATAATCTGGCCACTCAGTGTATAATATTATCTTAACTTCCCTTACATTCAAGAAATTTAGCACCAGTCCAGTCCTTTTCTGGCCCCGGTTATTGGCACGCGTGCACGCATGCGCGCGCGCGCGCACACACACACACACACACACACACACCACAAAGTTCATGAAGCAAAGACTAAGATGAAACCAAGCCAGGGCCATCAGTAGGCCTTATATAACTGAGGGCCCATCAGTAGATGAGTGGATAAAAATGTTGTGGTATATTTAAAAAATGGAATACTATTTACAAAATGGAATACTATCTGGCTATTAATAAAGGAAATCTTACTTTTTGCAACAGCACAGATGGGCCTAGAAGGTATTATGCTAAGTGAAATAAGTCAGTCAAAGAAAGACAAATACTATATGATTTCACTTATATATGGACTCTAAAGAACAATATAAATGAACAAACCAAACAGAAACAGACTCATTGATAGAGAACAGATTAATGGTAGCCAGAGGGGAGGAGAATTGGGGGACTGGGTGAAAAAGGTGAAGAGATTGAAAAGTACCTATTGGTAGTTACAAAATAGTCATAGGGATGTAAAGTACAGTATAAGAACTATAGTCAATAATATTGTAATAACTACGTATGGTGCCAAGTGAGTACTGGAAATAAAAGGGAGAACACTTTGAAAAGTATGGCTGTCTAACCATATACTGTACTCCTGAAACTAATACAAAATAATATGGAATGCATCCTGACTTTATTTTTATGAAATATATTTCAGGAGAAATAAAAGTAGCTATAAGGAATAGGTCTTTTTTATAAAATAATTCCAGTTAAGGATTGATAGAATTAGTCTATTATTTTTCAACCACCATTGAAATAATGAATTTTAGACAATTATCTTCAATGGCTGCAATACCCAACAGACAAAGTTGGGTAGGATACTCTACAATGGAGGGATCAGGCTGACAACACCTGAAAACACCAATCAATCCCAGCATCAGTTAAAAAAAATAAAACCAGATATGATGAAATGTAATAGAAAGTGCATATCACTGCCTGAAATGATTCTTTCCCCCCAAAAAAAACACACAAACACAATGAAATGGCCCAGCCACGTTGGCTCAGTGGTTGAGCTTCGACCTATGAACTAGGTCACAGTTCGATTCCTGGTCAGGGCACACGCCCAGGTTGCGGGCTCAGTCCCCAGTGTGGGGCATGCAGGAGGCAGCCGATCAATGATTCTCTCTTCATTGATGTTTCTGTCTCTCTCTCTCCCTCTCCCTTCCTCTCTGAAATCAATAAAAATATGTTAAAAAACAACAACAATGGAAATGGAATCTAATCAAGCCTCTAGCTCTCAATGCCAGTGAACAATAAACTTGGGAAAATAAATGTCACCTCAAGGGAGCAATAATTTAAATCCATTTGTCAATAGGACAAATGACTGAGTTTCTCTAATAAATTAATCGTCTTTAAAATAGAAGGAGCTATAGAGGGTTTTATAGGAAAAGAGACTTAAGAGAAAAATATCCAGTGACAATAAACAGCCCATGTTTGGATACAGATTTAACAAAGTCACTGCTAAAAGACATCTTTAAGACAATCATAAAAATTTGAATACAAATTGAGTATTAGATGATATAAGGAATTATTATTAATTTTATCATGTATAAATGCCTAGTGGTTACTTAATATAATGCACCCATGAGCTATGGATGCATGAGTTATTTATCTGTGTAATGACATGATGTTGGGGATTGCTTTAAAACACACCCGTGAAAAAAGTGAGTGAGGAGAAAAGATCAACAAAATTGGCAAAATGATATTAATCATTGAAGCTGGGGAATGGATATCTGCATGTTTATTTTACTAGTTTCTACTTTAAATATATAGGGCATCCCCCCAAAATTTATACACACTTTAACAGCTGATTTCTATTACATTTTAAAAATAAAAAGTATTTTAATAAACACTGCCTTTATAATTATTTGAGGTGTATATACAGTTTGTGGACACCTTGTATTTGAAAATTGGAGTAATAAGAGAAAAAAAAAAAAGAATCCAATGCGAAGGGGCTCTAACTGGCCCCTTCCAAACTGGACAGTTTGAGCAACAGAAGAAATAATGACTGAAATGAACTGAAAGGTACTAAATATATACATATCCACAAGGTCAACAAAATAGAGAACACAGCAACAATAAAATCTCAATTATAAAAATACATTAATATAGGTTGGATGGTGGTTTTTCTTTTCTTTTTTTTGGATGATGGTTTTTCAATACTCGCTGTGAAAGGCTTAGGGGAAAACAGAACTTTCAAAATGGATTAAGTATTAGATGATATTAGGAAATTATTGTTAATTTTTCTTGGTGAGATGATGGTAATTAAGTTATTTACACAATGTTCCTAATATTAGAAGATGAACACTGAGATATTTTGGGCTGAAGTGCAATATTAAGTGCTCCTTAAGTTGATTTATTAAGTGGTATTACAATCAAAATGCCAACAAGAATTTTTGTGGATATGACAAGCTGATTTTAAATTGTAAATGGAAATTCAAAAGACCAAGGATCACCAAGGCATTATTGAAGAAAAAGAACAGAACTGTAGGACTTAATGACATATGTAAGGTTTATTATAAAGTTATATTAATTATGACAGTGGTACTCATAAACAGAATCCAGAAACAAACCCACATATATAATCTAATCATTTGATTTATTAAAAAGATTATACTATAGGAGAGAAAAAATGATCTTTTCAATAAGTACTATGAGATTGACTGAATGTCCATTTCAACAAAAAAAGTGGGGGGCCTTAAAGGCTAACCCATAATTCGCACTGGCAACATACACAAAAATTGATTATAAATGAATTGTAAATATAAATGAGAGATTAAACAATAACACAACATAGAAAAATATCTTCATGACTTTGAGAAAGACAGATTTCTTAACCAGCACAAACAAGCACTACCCATAAAGAGGAAAATTATAAGTTGAACAATATTGAAATGGACATATTCAGTTCATTAAAAGACATCACTGAGAGCCCTAGCTGGCTTGGCTCAGTAGATAGAGCGTCAGCCTGTGGACTGAAGGGTCCCAGGTTCGATTCCAGCCAAGGGCACATGCCTGGGTTGTGGGCTTGATCCCCAGTAGGGGGCGTACAGGAGGTGATTCTCTCTCATCATTGATGTTTTTATCTCTCTCTCTTTCTCCCTTCCTCTCTGAAATCAACTCTATATGTTTAAAAAAGACACCACTGAGAGATTGAAAATGCAAACAACCTCAGACTTACAGTAAATATATCTGACAAAGTATTTGCATACTTAATTTAGAAAAACCACCTATAAATCAATTTTTAAAAAGCCCCAAAATAAAACACCAGTCAAAAGATTTGAATAAGCACCCCATAAAAGATATCTAGGCCAACAAACATATGGAAAGATGTACATATGTCATCAGAGATATGCAATTTAAACCACAATGAGATATTTATAATCACTAGACTGACTACTTTTTCCTTGAAAAGAAAACAACGACAGTGCTGGCAATATTATAGAGCAACTGGAACCTTAAAAATTTCTCTTGGGAGTTTTTTAGTATGACCACTTTGGAACACTGGTTGACAATATCTATTAAAGTTCTTCATATACATGACCTATATTCAGCAATGCTACTCTTAGGTATATGCCTAACAGAATTGTGTGCATATATCACAAAAAAGACATGTACTAAAATGTTCATAGTACTATTTGCAGTCCAAAAGTAGAAACAGTCAAAATGCCCATCTACTGTGATATATTCTCACAGTGAATACATGTCAATGAGAATTAAGGAATTACTACTACTCCCAATAACATGGTTGAATCTCAAAAACAAAATCTTAAGCCAAAAATCCAGGCATACAAAAAATGCAGACTATGCTATTGTCTATAATAATAATAAAAGGTTAATATGCTAATTAGACCAGACGTCATTTGGGATGTCCTTCCTGACCAAGCCGGGCCAGAGGGAAGCCAGCCTGGGTCCCGGGTGCCAGAGGGAAGCCAGTGCCAGCAGCTAGGGGAAGGAAGGCCTACTCTTGCATGAATTTTCATTCATCGGGCCTCTAGTCCTACCTAATAATAGACAAATATGCAAATTGACCATACCTCCGACACACCCACAAGCCACGCACACTATCCAAACAGAGCGAGTATGCAAATTAACCCATCCAAGATGGCTACAGCCACAGAGAGCAAGGTTTCCTAGGTAACAGAGGAAGCCAAGCTTTCCGCCTGCCCTTGCCAGGCCTAAGCCTCCACTCAAGCTACAAAGTTTCAATTATAGAAGGTAAACAAATTCAAACAGAAATGGCGTCAGAATGGAGCTTGAGAGAGCAGGCCAGGGTTGCCACCGGCAACAGGGGAAGCAAAGCTTTCCTCACACCCTGGCCGGGCCCACCCACTTAAGGCAACAAAGTTTCAATTATAACCCCAACACAAATGGCTACCGGCCTCAGAGGGAGCCCCAGGCTTGGCTCCGCTCCAGGCTACAAAGTTTCAATTGTAGAAGGAAAATAAATCCCAGATACCAGGGCCTCCGCTTGCGTTGCCAGGGGGCGTGGCCGGCCTGCAAACCACCACAGGCCCCTTGCTCAGGCCGCCCCACACCCCAAGGGAACCCCCACCCTGATCAGGGACACCCTTCAGGGCAAACCAGCTGGCCCCCACCCCTGTACCAGGCCTCTATCCTATCTAATAAAAGAGTAATATGCAGATTGATCATCATTGCAACACACAATATAGCTGCCCCATGTGGTCAAAGATCCTGCCCCCATGTGGACACAAGATGGCCAGCACAAGATGGCCAGCAGGGGAGGGCAGTTGGGAGGCACCCTGCCTGCAAGGGAGGGCAGTTGAGAAGGACCAGGCCTGCAAGGGAGGGCAGTTGGAGGTGATCAACCCTGCAGGAGAGGGCAGTTAGGGGTGACCAGGCCAGCTGAGGAGGGAAGTTGGGGGCAAACAGGCTGGCAGCGGAGTGGTTAGGGGGTGATCAGGCTGGCAGGCAGGAGCGGCTAGGGGCAATCAGGAAGGCAGGCAGGCAAGCAGTTGGAAGCCAGCAGTCCTGGATTGTGAGAGGGATGTCCGACTGCCCATTTAGGCCCAATCCCACCAGGATCAGGCCTAAACGGGCAGTCGGACATCCCTCGAGGGGTCCCAGATTGGAGAGGGTGCAGGCTGGGCTGAGGGACAACCCCCCTCCGTGCACAAATTTCATGCACCAGGCTTCTAGTATTTTTATAAAATCCAAAACCAGGCAAAATTAGTGATAGAAATAAGAATTGTGATTAATTTGGAGTTCACTTGTGATTAGGAGAGGATACATTCAAGTTCTTTCAGATACTAATCATGTTCTATTTCCTAATCTCCATGGTGGTTATCGAGCTGTGTTTATATTGTAAACATGCTTTGAGTTGTATATTTATGATATTGGCACCCTTCTGTGTGTACTTAAGTTTACTTAGAAATCATGCTTACAAATCTCAAATAATTCAGCCAAAATAGATAAATTTAAAAATGGATGAATGGATGAATAAAGTAAGCAAGTGAGTGAACAAGTGAGCTAATATGGCAAAAGTTAACAACTTTAGAATCTAAGTTCAGAGTGATATATATATATATATATATATATATATATATATATATATAAAAGCCTAAGCGACCTTTATGACCGGTGGACCGAACGACCAGTCAACCAGTCACTATGACGATGCACTGACCACCAGGGAGCAGACACTCAAAGCAGGAGCTTCCCCTGGTGGTTAGTGCACTCCCACAGCCAACCTCCCGTGGCCAGCCAACCTCCCGCAGTCCCTCCCCCCAGTCAGCTAGTCCAATCAGCCCCAATCGCCGGCCAGGCTGAGGGACCCCACCTGTGCACGAATTCGTGCACCGGGCCTCTAGTTGGTTAATAAGCTTATATAGGTTTCAAGTATATATAAAGAATTCATACAACTCAACACCAAACAAACAATCCAATTAAAAAATGGGCAGAGGATCTGAACAGACACTTCTCCCAAGAAGACACACACATGGCCAACAGATATAGGAAAAGATTCTCAACTTCACTAGCTATTAGGGAAATACAAATCAAAACTACAATGAGATACCACCTCATACCTGTTAGAATGGCTATTATCAACAAGACAAGTAATTACAAGTTTTGGAGAAGTTGTGTAGTATAAGGAATTCTCATTCACTGCTTGTGGTTATGTAAACTGATACAGCCGCTATGGATAACATTATAGAGGTTCCTAAAATTTTAAGGATATAGTTACCATTGTATTCTTCTTTCAACTTATACTTGTTTAAACTTTTTTATTAGAAAATGTTCAAGTAAAAAGAGTTATCACACTTTTTAATATTTATGACTAGGAAATAATTAAAGCCCCTGACATATTCTGATTTGTGAAAATAAGCTTTAAAAATAAAATTTCTAGCCCAGCCAGTGTTGCTCAGTAGTTGCATGTCGACCTATGAACTAGGAGGTCACAGTTCAATTCCAGGTCAGGGCATGTGCCTGGATTGCAGGCTCAATCTCTAGTAGGGGGCATGCAGAGGCAGCAGATCATTGATTCTCTCTCATCATTGATGTTGGTATCTCTCCCTCTTCCTCTCTGAAATCAATAAAAATGTTTTTAAAAATGAAATTTCTATACCCAGATTATGTCTTATAAAATAATAAAATATTCCATATATTTTCTATTTCTCACTAGTGAACAGAGAGACAGACAGGCAGGGAGAAAGACAGAACCAGGCTAGAAATCAGTATCTTATAGACCTTAACTCCATGAACTCTACTTCCATTTAGCAAATTACTACCCACGCCTGGGTCTTGTTTTTATCATCAGTAAAATAACAATGATAATACTGACCTTAGAGGGTGGTTTTTATTTTTTATTGATTTTAGAAACAGAGGATGGGAGAAGGAGAGAGAGAAACATTGATGTGAGAAACATTGATCCACTGCCTCCCATACGAGCCCTGACTGAGGATTGAGTACATAACTTGGGAGTGTGCCCTGACTGGGAATCGAACTGGCGACCTTTCAGTGCACCGGACAATGCTCAACCAACTGAGCCACACTGGACAGAGGGTGGTTTTTAACATAAGGTGGTCTACTATATTGAAAAGGTTGTCTGTTACAAACAAGCACTGAATTCATTGCCATTTACCATGCCAAACATTTATGGGCAATATATTATGAACACAGTGCACCACAAAGAAATAGATTGAGGATAGAGATAGAGATATGTCTTCCTAGAGGGGCTGGTAACTGACAATTCACCTAATGGTTAGCCAGAAGAAAGAGAATATGGGGAATTTATGTGGATGGATTAGATTAGTTGTAGATTAGTTGAGTATGCAGTGTTGCATTAATGCTATGCAGAAAGTGATGGGGGGGGTGCTTAGGAAGCAGAGTGATCAACAAATGCAGAGACACTGACATACTGTATCCTGTTTTTCCACAAATATCTGTATAGTTCATGCCCTCACATCCTTTAGGTTTCTGCTCAAATTTCACCTTACGCAGAGGCCTTCCTGACCATGCTAAAATAATTCAGTCCCTCCCAATCACAACCTATTACATATTTATTACATATTCATTTACTTTCTCTCAGCTACAGTTGAAAAGACTTTGTTTTTTGGGTTCAATTCAAGAAGAGACTATAACAATCATAGCTATCTAAGCAACAACATCAGAGAACCTAAAAATATAAAGCTAATATTAACGGACATAAAGGAGAAATTCACATTAGTACAATAATATTAAGGGTTTTTGATACCTCATTCATATCAAGGGGTAGATCTCCAGACAACAAATTAAGAAGGAAATAATGGCCTTAAATGTCATGTTAGACCAGATCAACTTAATAAACACTTATAAAACATTTCATCCAAAAACTGCAGAATACACATTTTTTTCAAGTGCACATTCTCCAAGATATATTACAAAACAAATCTCAATAAATTAAAAAAGATTTAAATCTTTTCTGTTTATTATGGCATGAAACTAGAAATAAGCTACAGGAAGAAAACCAGAAAAAAAGACAAATACATGGATACTAAATGACATGCTAGTAAACAACCAATGAATCAAAGAGGAAATTAGACAGGAAAATAAAAAACTACCTTGAGATAAATGAAAATGAAAATACAACTTTTCCAAATTTATGGAAATCTTTTGCTTTTTCCCCCCACTGTTGTATCCTCAATGCTTAGAACACTGGCACATAAAAGTTATTCAATAAAAGCCATTGAATGAATGGATGGGTGGATGCACAGTGGGTTGAAGGCAGTGTGATGACATTTAAATCCTGTGTAAATTATGATTTGAATAGAGAATGAAGAGACATCAATAATACCCTTTGGAAAGGTTCCTAAGTGTTTTTGTGTCATAAAACCTCTACCTACAGTTTATTCTAAAAGAATTGAAGATGGCCTAGAAAAAAGAATCACCTTTTATTTTTGGCAAGCATAACTCAGTAGTTACAAGAGAAGGGAATGAACTGCTTGTTCAAGGAGATATTTGGTTAAATTCCCCTTTAGAGCCTGAAAACCCTGAACCTCATTATAAATTTAATGATCATTTCCCTTCCCTTGGGTAAAGAATTGAAAGAATAGATTGTGATCATCAACTAATCTTCTCACAAGATCAATTACTCATCAACTAATCTTCTAACAAGATCAATCACTCATGATAAGTGAAATAGCAAAATATACGTTTTCACATTGAAGTATGAAAAAATTTACAATGCATCAAAATAGGTAATACTTGTAAAACCTCTAGGAAAATTTTTTGTCTGAAAAATCTGCCAGCTTGCTGTTCAATGGTACTGCCAGAGACCAGAAAATGACTTTCATAATAAACCCAACTCATGAAATAATACATTTGTAATTGGATGTCATATCTGTCAACCATTTCTGTTCTATGAGAAGTTCTGATGGAACTTCCACCTTCTAAAGCTGACTCCAGGGGATGGAAAGCTTCCACCTTCTAAAGCTGACTTCAGGGATAGGCAAAACCCGCTATGTTTGCCACTTTATAAAAATTTGGGGATTCAGTTCTATGCTAAAATTTAAAAGTTAAAAAAAAAAAAAGCTGAGTAGAGGGCTGAAACCATTGCAATACCTAATGTGTAGTTTCGTTGAGAGTAAAAATATAAATGAAAGGACATAATAATTTGATATGTCCCTTTGTCTCAAGGGCTCTAAAATTTCTGTTTTTCTGCTTATTTTTTTTAAAAGAAATACCTTGACCTTGAAATTGAAGTCACACTTGATTTTGTAAAGTATATGATTCACTGGCCTCTGCAGGTCAGGGACAGGATATGTCAGAAGTCTTCAGGGACAGTACAATACTGGGGTAGGAAGTGGGGAAAAGGAAGAATGTAGGTTCAGAGTGGGGGAAGGGGTTTGCAAAAGTTCTGAGGCTTAAAGAGAGTGGAGTGAGAGGTAGGAGTAAGAGACAGGAAAGAAATCTGTGGTAGAGGGAATGATCCAGGCTCAGAAATATCAGGAAGAGGATCTGGGATAAAGAGGAGAGGTGAAGAATGACCAAGGATAAAAGGCCCGCAGAGTTGGTAGGGGGTTGGGAGTGGGGGTGATGACCTGCCATCTCCGGAGGATTAGGAGGAGATAATGAAGCGATTGGAACCACAAGCGTCAGAAACATCTTTCTTACCCTGGGGATGAATTCTTCTTTCCACCCCATGCTGCAACAAGAGGGAAAGCTTCCCTGACATGTTTGAGGATTCACTTATGAGAATTACGGACCCTTCCTTTACACTCACCTTGAAGAAAGCCGCATCGCGATGACTGTGTGACCGGAAGTGCTATTTCCTTTTGTTTGGTAGAAGCTAAGGCTTCTGCCACCACCCACCCTCCCTCACTTTCACTCCAAGCAGCTTCCTGTGCCTCTCTAGGAAGCTCTTGCAATGCTTTTATTTCATTTTTTCTCACCAACCTGGGTAGAGATGTAAACCGTTTATGTTTTTCAAATCCTAACTCTAGTCATTCCAGGAACTGCAGTATCTCTGCCAAACCTCACCTTGTTGATTTAGCTTATTAAATAGCTCCCTTATCCGTAGTCCTCCCTTAACTCTTGGATGTCTATGGTTACATATTTACCATATCTGTTTACTGTTTTCTGGCATACCTTAAAAAAATTGTTCATTTTCATTAGCGGCATACTTTGGTTTCAAGATTTTTAAAAATCTTAAATCTGAATTATTTTTGTCTTAGAATGGTATCCAGAGAGTTACATGCCATATTATATTTCCAAATAAATAAAGGTGAACTTATTTAGAAAGCATTCTTGTATACTTATATACACCACCCTCAATGAAGAAAATGACAACTTATAAATGTTTTAATACAGTAATAAAAATAATCTTTACTCTGATTAAAATTTCAATATTGAATTACTTATTGCCACTACCTCCAGAAAGCAATTCTGGGCCCAAAATCTGGACCTCAGTTTTTCTCTTTTGCAGATATTTTCAGTCAATCCACAGTTATATACAGAGCACTTACCATGTCCCAAGCACTATGCTACACCCAGCAGTATTGTACTAGGAGCCTTCAGCATAGGGGCTAAAGGGGACACTTAAAAACACAAGAGCCTAGCATAAAATAGGTGATTATCAATGTTTGCTGAATGAATAAATGACCAAAATATAGTTAGAGCAATGATAGGGGCTAGCACAGGTCCTTACTTTTGCTAATCCTATCTAATAAAGAGGGAATATGCTAATTGACCCTCAAACCATCACAAAATGGCACCGCCCACAGCTGATAAGGAGAGAATATGCTAATTGACTGCCCCACCCTCAAAGATGGCAGCACCTACAGCCACAAGATGGTGGTGCCCAGTCCCCTCAGCCTGCCGGGGCAGCAGGTGCATGGCAAGGGCCCCCCGTGCTGGCTTCAGAGTCCCCCAGTCCCCTCAGCCCCCCAGCTGCCCAGGGCCACCCAAGGCTCAGGTAACCAGGGCCAGCCAAGGCTTGCGCTGCCAGCAGTGGCAGCAGCAGAGGTGTGATGGGGCATTGCCTTCCCCTGATCACCAGGTCACCTCCCACCCCTGAGGGCTCCAAGACTGTGGAAAGGGAGCAGGGTGGGCTGAGGGACTCCCCTCCAGTGCATGAATTTTTATGCACCGGGCCTCTAGTATTTTTATAATTCATTTAAATATTTTGACTTATACTAGTAGTTTACTGTTCAACTAATAGATTTTGATCAACCATTCAGTGTAAGGTTTTGTTCCTGATATGCCCACATACGGAAGAATAAGATACAGTTCTGCATTTTAAGATCCTCCAACCAATAGGGAAAACAAACACATAAACAGCTACCAACACGATAATATGACAATAATAATCAGTAAAGAGGAGACAATGTAGGAACTCTGGCTATCCCATTGACTGGTGCATATTAAAAAGGTACAATAGACCTTATTTCTAGAGGCTGTTCAATAAAGACTTGTTTAAGGTTGACTAAATGATTGGATGAATGAATAAAAGGGAAGAATGGTAGTGTAGTTAAAGTATAGTATGAACAGAGTAGTGATGAGAGATGAGGCTGGATATAATAAGAGGTCAGAGAAAGAAGGACATTGCATTTTATATTATGGAGTTTGAGCTTAATTATGAGGAAAACAGAAAACCAAAAAAAAGAATTTTGAGCAAGAAAATATATAGTAATGTTTCAAACCAGAATATATTAAAAAAATGGGTTGTACTGGTATAATCTGGAGGCAGAGAGGTTGTTTTAGAGGATATTGTGGTAATTGGTGAATAGATACAAAAAATTAGAAGCTTATGCTATTAAGGTTTAATTGTAATTAGGAAAAGAGTTGGAAAAAATAACCAATGGATTATCAGAAACCCAGCATCATCGAAACAGCTCATTCTTTTTACTCCTTCTGCATTCAAAATTTTCATTAATTCATGCCATACAAATATTTACTGAGTAGTTAATATGCACCAGGCCCTGAGGATAGAACCATAACCAAAATGGACAAAAAGTTCTGCCTTCACAGGACTTATGTTTGTGTCAGGTAATAATATATTTAAGAAAGGACAAGCAACAAGGTGACAAGTACCATGAAGAAATATATCAGGTAAGTACCATAGCAATATACAAGGGGAGGGGAGAGTTTGCCAGTATAGAAGGGTTCACTGAAAGAGTAATGCATGAACATTTATAGACTTCATCCACTTGTTTCAGTCACCAGGATCACTATACTAGTTCAGAACCTCTATATTTCCATATTTCTCTCCATATTCCAACTCCTTACCATCCATGGTATACCTTTCCTTGGTAGTCTAACTCTCTTGTAATTCCCCTCTCTCTCCCTCTCTCTTTAATCTCTCATCTCTCAGCCTCTCCCACCCTAAGTCCATGTCTTACCAAACTTCTCATAATATGTAAAGTGCATCAAGATCTCAAATCTCTGTGCTTTCACACTCAACAAACATTTGTTGGTCAGCTACTGTGTGGTTGTCACTGTTCAAGACAGTAGAGACACACAAAAAGGAGTGAAAAAAAATCCCTGCACTCTTGAAATTTACATTTTTAGTGAGGAAGAAGAGCAGGAAACAAAATAACAATAAATATAGAACTTATAAAGCAATAATTCTAAACTCTGGTTCCCCATTAGAATCACAGGAGAGCTTTTGTCTTTCATCATCTTCTTTTTAAATCTTTATTGTTGAGATTATTACAGATGTCCCTCTTTCCTTCCCTGCATTGCACCCCTCCACCCAGTTTCCTCCCCACCCCAGGCCTTCACCACCCTATTGTCTCTGTCCACAGGTAATGCATATCCTATATAATAAAAGGCTAATATGCAAATCGACCAAACAGTAGAACAACAGGTCTCTATGATGCACACTGATCACCTGGGGGCAGACGCTCAACGCAGGAGCTGACCCCTGGTGGTCAGTGTGCTCCCACAGGGGGAGCACCTCTCAGCCAGAAGCCTTGAGCTGGGTTCACGGCTAGTGAGGGCAGCGGCAGTGGCAGGAGCCTCTCTTGCCTCCATGGCAGTGCTAAGGATGTCCAACTACCTAAGCCATCAGTCAGACATCCCCCAAGGGCTCCCAGAATGTGAGAGGGCACAGGCCAGGCTGAGGGACACCCCCCCCCCAGTGCACAAATTTTGTGCACCAGGCCTCTAGTGTGCATATAAGATCTTTGTTTAATTTCTTCCCTGCTTCCTTCTGAGAATCGTTAGTCTGTCCCATTTCCATGCTTTTATTTTAGTCACTGGTTTATTCTGCTCATTAGATTTCTTATTAGTTTATTTTGATTTTTAGATTCAATTGTTGATAGGTATGTATTTGTTGCCATTTTGTTGTTCATATTTTTTATCTTTTTCTTCTTCTTCCTCTTCTTAAAGAATACCCTTCAACATTTCATATAATACTGGTTTGGTGGTGATGAACTCCTTTAGATTTTTCTTGTCTGTGAAGCTCTTTATCTGACCTTCAATTCTAAATGATAGCTTTTCTGGGTAGAGTAATCTTGGTTGTAGGTCCTTGCTATTCATCACTTTCAATATTTCTTGCCACTCCCTTCTGGCCTGTATAGTCTTTGTTGAGAAATCAGCTGATAGTCCTATGGGCACTCCCTTGTAGGCAACTAACTGCTTTTTTCTTGCTGCTTTTAAGATTCTCTCTTTGTTTTTTGCCCTTGGCATTTTAATTATGATGTGTCTTGGTGTGGGCCTCTTTGGATTCCTCTTGTTTGGGATTCTCTGTGCTTCCTGGATTTGTGAGTCTATTTCTTTCACCAGGTAGGGGAAGTTTTCTGTCAATATTTCTTCAAATATTTTTTCAATATCTTGCTCTTTCTCTTATTCTGCCCCCCCCCCCCAATGTAAATGGTGGTATGCTTGAAGTTGTCCCAGAGACTCCTTACACTATCTTTCATATTTTTGGATTCTTTTTGCTTTTTGCTTTTCTGGTTGGGTGTTTTTTGCTTCCTCATATTTCAAATCTGATTTGATTCTCAGAATCCTCTATTCTATGGTTGAATCCCTGTATATTATTTTTATTTCAATTAGTGTATGCTTATTTCTGACTGGCCCTTTTCTTTTTCTTTTTTTTTTCTCTTTTTCTTTCTTTCTTTCTTTCTCTTTTTTTTTTTTTTTTTTTTTTTGCATTCTCACTAAGATCCTTGAAAGTCTCACTAAGTTCCTTGGAGGTTTCACCATGGTTTTGAACCCTATATCCAGTAGTTTGCTTTCTTGCATTTCTCTCATTTGTGACATGTTTCTTTGTCTCCACATTTTGGCTGCTTCCCTGTGTTTGTTTCTATGTATTTGGTAGCTGGTAGGTCTCCTTGAGTTGATAGAGTAGCCTTGTGTAGTAGGTGTCCTATAGGGCCCAGTGGCTCAGCCTCCCCAATCACCTAAGGTAGACACTCTTGATGCACCCTTTTGTGGGGTGTGTGCATAGTTTGGTTGTAGTTGAGCCTTAATTGCTGTTGGTGTCACTGAGAGGAATTGACCTTCAAGCCAATTGGCTGTGGGGAACAGCTGTAACTACAGTGGGAGAGGTGCTGTGCAGGAGACATCCCTATGGAGCAGGACTTGCTTCAGTAGGGCTTTGGTGCTCACTGAGTCTGCCCTTTGTGTGTGTCCCTTATGGATGTGAACAGTTGTAATCTGGTATGGTCTCACACTGGCGACTGGGTACACTGGCTCTTGGGTCTCCAAGGAGGGGCAAAGTCAGTCACTGCCTGAGGCCACCCAGCAGGAGCTACAGAGAGATCTGCAGATTCCTCTCCTTTGTATTGGATTTGGAAGTGACTCGATGAGGCCCAGCTGTGAAGCAAGGCAGGCTGGTGCTGGTGCCTGGCCTTGGGCCTTTTATTGATAGGTTTGGGACTCCCTGTCCCAGCTGCAGCTTGTTTGACAGAGTTTTCACCTGAGAAAGGGCAGACCATTCATATGCAAAAGCTGCTGCACACAGCTTGGGTGAAGTTGTAAATTGGGTGGGGTGGGGTCTGAGGGAATACCAGGGCTGAGCAAACAGAAATGTCTGCCAGTCAGCCCTGTACCTGGGTCGTCCCAGTACGGGGAACAATGAGCGCTGTGAACACCTCCATCTGGAAGAAAGCCACCCCTGAGTTCCTGCCCTGATGCCAGACAGCCCAGTTTCTCCCTGTATGTGTCCGGGTCCCCCAGAGCTTCACCGGGCACTGGAGCTCAGAGGAAGCGGGTCCTTGTAAATTCAGTTCATGATGTTGGCCTTTTAAGAGGAACAGCTTGTGTATCAATCGGCCCCAATCTGCACTGGTTTTAAAGTCTGTAGTTCTTACTGCCCATAGGGACTTCTTTCCCGAGCTCTGGGACCCTGGGCTGGGGTCTGGTGTGGGGCTGGGACTCCTTGCTCCTTCAGGCAGCCTCCACAGAGGCGATCTCCCTCCTGATTAACAAAGCGGCACATTCGGGTGCTGGACCAGCCCGTTCTGCGCCTCCACACCTACCAGTCTCAGTGTGCTTTCTTCTTTACTTCTCTCTTTGTAGTACTTCAACTCAGCCAGTTTTCTGGCGGTTCTGGATGATGGTTTTTCTGTATTTTAGTTGTAATTTTGATGTGGTTGTGAGAGGCAGTAAGTACATGCTTTTACCAATGCCGCCATCTTCGTTCTCTCCACTCTCCACTGGTTTTTACAGCCCATAGTTCTTACTGCCCCTAGGGATTTATTTTCCCATCTCTGGGACCATAGGCTGGGGGTCTGGTGTGGGGATGAGAGCCCTTGCTTCTCGAGGCATCCTCCACAGAGACAATCTCCCTCTCGATTAAATACGCAGCACAGATGGGTGACAGACTAGCCCATTCAGTGCCTCTGCACCTCCTACTAGTCTTAGTGTGTTTTCTTCTTTACTTCTCTAGTTGAAGGTCTCCCATTCAGTCAGCTTTCCAGCAGTTCTGGATGATGGTTGTTCTCTATTTTAGCTGTAATTTTGATATTTTTGTGGGAGATGATGAGTACAGGCATTTACTTATGCTGCCATCTTCAAATCTCTCTCTGTCTTTCTTCTTTTTTTGAATACAAATACCTGGTTCCCATCCCAGCCAAAATTAATCTAAAGCTCTAGAGGTGAGGACAGGCATTTATATATATATAATTCTAAATTTCCTTAAAGCGTTTCTGATGCACAGAGGAGATTGAAAACTACTAGACTACATGGCAGAAAAAGGAAATAATCCCAAAGGAAAGTCTGACAAGCTAGAAGGAATGAAGAGCAAATAAAATGATAAAGAAGTGTGTAAATATAAAAATCAAATATAGTATATATAAAAACATAATAATCAGCATAGAGTTGTGGAGTTGAAGAAAATGGTGATGCATTCTGAACAAAAATATATAACTCAGGAAGAGATGGAGATCAGAATTAAATTGTTTGGGAGAGAGATTAATATATCTTTTAAAGTTCAGACATTGGTAAGTTAAATAATTTTTAAATGGGTGGTGAACATACATTACAATATACAGATGATGTATCATATAATTATACACCTGAAACCTACATAATTTTATTAACCAACTAGAGGCCTGGTGCACAAAATTTGTTCACTGAGTGGGGGGTGTCCCTCAGCCCAGCCTGCACCCTCTCCAATCTGGGACCCCTCAGGGGATGTCTGACTGCCAGTTTAGGTCCAATCCCTCTCACAATCCGGGACTGCTGGCCTCTAACTGTTCGCCTGCCTGCCTGCCTGCCTGATTGCTCCTAACCACTTCTGCCTGCCAGCCTGATCACCCCCTAACTGCTCCCCTGCCAGCCTTATTAACACCTAACTGCTCCCCTGCTGGTCTGATCACCGACTGCCCTCCCCTGCTGGCCTGGTCACCCCCAACTGCCTTCCCCTGCTGGCCTGATCTCGCCAGACCTTGCTCCTTCAGATTACCACTTGTTCTGATCGATGGCACATGCACTTTCTGAGCAGCACTTCAAAATGTACAAAGAAGTGGAGAATTTGGTCTCTGAATGGTTTGCCTCAAAACAAAAAGAGTTCTATTGAGATGGTATCCACAAATTACCTGAAAGATGGGGGAAATGTTTAGCTAGCAGTGGCCATTATTTTGAATAAAGCACTTTTGATGTTTCTCTTGAAATTATCATGTTTTCTTTTATTACAAAATCCACATTATTAACCAGCACACCTGGTATTACAGTTCTGATTGGGTGATTTAGTTGTTCATGTCCAAAGGGAGAACAACATTAACCTTAAGTAGCAAATCATGTTACCAGCAACACTGAGACTTCCTTGCGAGTGTCAAGCCAAGGCCTAGATGCCAGGCACTACTTTACTCCTCCATATGAATAAAGAGCAGAGAGATTTGGGGGGAGATGGCACAAGTACATGGAGAGGCAGGCAGGGTCAGGTGCAGCAGAGCCTGAAAGACCATGTTATCAGAGTTGAACTTTGTCCTAAAAGCAAAGGGAAACAAGAGTGATGTGCTTCAACCCCTGTGTCAAGGACAGTGGAGGGTCTGGGATTTATGCACCTCGGGGGGCCTTACAAGTTAATTTGTCGCAGATTGACGAATGCTGACAGAGACAGAGGACTCCTGGGTGACAGACAAAGGATGATTGCTTGCAGCACAACACCATGCTTGCACTGGTTGCACCAGTTCCAAGGAGCCTGGGGCAGTGAAGGTAGACTTGCCTGGATGCTCACACAGCATGGAGGGTTGTGATGCTGGAGGAGAACCCTGATCTTGGGAGATTTACTGCTGTGATAGTGAGCAGAAGCAATCCTGCTTTTCGGGGGAGGTGTTCCCACACGCCTCAGGATTGCTCAATACACACTGAACCCAGGTGAAGCGATTAGGGCTTTGAATTCTTGGCATACCCAGAAGAAACATGAGGGAACACGCAGGTCCATAGTGGGTGTCCTCTCCCGACACTGTGCTCTCTTAAAGGTCAGCATTGGAGAACTGGCCACTACATGGCGAAAGCCAACACGGAACCTGCCCGACACTCGATATGAATTGTAACCTACAAACACGCGGTAATGTCTCCCCTGTTGACCCCCTCATTCCCCTCCGGCTACTGACCCACCCCGTCAACCTATTAATGGGCCGGGGACTGGAGCACTCCCTGGGATCCCACGACAAGGGTTGTAAAGGGCTGATGGCACTTTGATGAGGAAGAGAAGGGTCACCCCACCCCAGGAGGAAGGAAGGACAGGTAGAGGCAAGGACGATGGTCTTCTGGGCTGGTGACATGGATGATGCTGAGCCTGTGGGCAGTGGTGCTCTATACAAGCATGAAAAGGTCCCTCCCAGAGGTGGTTTTGTATGTAGACAGTGTGGGCCCGGTGCAAAGTAGACAGTACCCACAAGAGAGGCATGAACCCACCCACCAACCTCCAGGCCACCCCGGAGACAAAGGCTCCCCTGGCATTTTCTATGGGAGACGGATCTTCTTGGTATACTTGGTTGCCATGGGAACTCAGGTAGATGCCAGCTTCTGTGAACCACGTGTGTCTCACCAGGACCAGCTCTTCCGCAGTTGGGTTCAAAATGGTTTTGCTCTGAACTTGCTGCCATCTTCTGCAGATGGGTGAACACCTGGCGTGTTTGGGCTTTAGCCATGAACTGGGGCACAGTTCTTCATTGAAACCCTCCGAGGGATTAGCCCTGTCTAATCTGTTTAGTGCATGGCTCTATCTGTTCTATCTGTTGTGATGTTTGCCTCTACACTACTTGCACAGAGTATTTAATAACTAGAATTCTGATACAATATTTGCTGCTTGTTAATTGATAACATCCTGGTCTCATTAATGCCTTCATAAATGAATACTCAACATGTAATGATTGATTACACTGCCAGATACATTTAAAAAACTCAACCTCTATTCTAGAGAAGAGACTGAAGGCCTAGAGAAGTTAACTGATGGTGCACAGGTCAGGTAGGGCAGCTTCAAAGGCCTGTCACTAGTGTAGTCCCACAGGGCTATGGTGAGAACGGGTCCTTGGGCTTGTGGGTTGATGTTGCCTCCTTGAAATTCTGAACCTTTTTCTTGAATTTGTGTTTTGTAAGAGCTGTCTGATGGCACAGCATGGCATGTGCTGGGGACCTGGAGCCTCAGCTCTCCTGTGGTCTAGACCTGCCAGCTCTCCACCTCAGGGGGACAGGTTTTCTGCTGCTGGCTCACACACCCTCCACTCACCCACACACCTCTTCCTCTCTTGCCCATGTGACTGCTGCTGCACTTCACCCTCTGGGGGGCCTGGGAGTGAGTGCAGGAAAGGTCAAGTTTGAAAGTGCAAGGTCATGGGGTAGGGCACCTGGCCACCTGTGAGGACCTTCACGACATTCAACAGCTAATACAAAAGGCCGTGACTGGTGAAAGAGTGATTGTGGAAGAAAGGAAATAGGAGCTTTCCCCTGCTTTCTGAACAGGAAACCCCACCTTTTCATTTTGCACAAGGCCCCTCATTATGTGTTCGGTCCTACATGGTAGAGAAGGCCACAAATTCAGAATGCATGGCTCCAAAGCCTGTGTTATTGCACTTTTTTCCCTTTTAGCCTTTAATGACAAGAAAAAAAGTGGAACAGGTGGTACATGCATCCATGGTATAAAATTCAAAAGATTCCTAACATGTGGTCAAAAGTATGCCTCTCCCTCCAGATGGGGAGGCAACCAACTCTCTGAGTAGGCAACCAGCATGTCCACCAGGTTCTTCTGTAGCCTTCCGTGCAGGGGTACCTTATGCATGTACAACCCCAGGCACTTATTTCACTCACTCCCCTTTATATACAAACTAGAGGCCCAGTGCATGGAATTTGTGCACAGTGGGGGGTAGGGGGACCCTCAGCTCAGCCTGAACCCTCTCCAATCCAGGACTCCTCAGGGGATGTCTGACTGCTGGTTAAGGCCCAATCTCACAGGGCCTCTAGTATAATAATGTTCACAGTTCTAAAATAAAAATCCCTTAAATGTCCATCAATAAAAAAATGGATCTTAATCTGTGGTATATTACTATAATAAAATATAATAGCAAAGAAAATTAATAAAGGAATCTACATCTAAAACTGGCAGTCAGACATCTCTCTCACAATCTGGGACCACTGGTTCCTAAGCACTCACCTGCCTGCCTGCCAGATTGCCTCTAACCTCCTCTGCCTGCCGACCTGATCACCCCTAACCACCTCTGCCTGCCAGCCTGATCGCCCCCTAACTGCTCTCTTTCCAGCCTGATTGCCCCCTAACTGCTCTCTTTCCAGCCTGATCACCCCCTAACTGCTCTCTTTCCAGCCTGATCATCTCCTAACTGCTCTCTTTCCAGCCTGATCTCCCCTAACTGCTCTCCCCTGCTGGCCTGATCGCCCCTAACTGCCTCTGCTTCAGCTCCTGCCACTGTGGTTTTTTCCAGAAGGACGCTGGGAAGATGTCCGGTCTAATTAGCATATTACCCTTTTATTAGTGTAGACTAGGGGCCGGGTGCATGAAATTCATGCACCTTAGGGAGGGGTCCCTCAGCCCAGCCTGCTCCCTGTCACAAGTGGGAGCCATCAGAGGATGTCCTATGGATGGCTTAAGCCCACGCCCCATTGGGAGTGGACCTAAGCCGCAGTCTGGATTCCCTTTGCTTGAGGCGGCCGGGCTGATCAGGGGAAGGCGCCCACCCCATCACCCCTCTGCTGCAGCCACTGCCAGTCACTGCAGCCGCCCAGGTATTTTCATCAACACAGACCCCAGTCCCTTCACCATGAAAAAATGACAACTTTCTTTAAGCATTTTCAAGATGTGTCTTTCGTAGAATATGACATCTCTTTATTTTTCTTTTTATCCTCACCTGAGGATATGTTTCCATTGATTTTTTTCCCCTTCCCTCTGATTCCAAGCTCAGCCCCTTCCCAAGCCTAAAGCTTCCTCTCCAGGCTTTAGACTTGGGAAGGGGTTCCCTCCCAGCACCTCTCCAAGCCTAAAGCCTCTGCCCCAGGCTTTAGGCTTGGGAAGGGGTCCCCCGCCTCGCACCTCTGATCGCAGGCTCAGCCCCTTCCCAAGCCTAAAGCCTCCACCCCAGGTTTAGGCTAGGGAAGGGGTCGTCCCCCCCAACCCCCACCTGGAACCTCCAATTACAGGCTCGGCCCCTGCCCAAGCCTAAAGCCTCCGCCCCAGGCTTTAGGTTTGGGAAGGGGACCCCTGCCCCTCCGATGGCAGGCTCGGCCCCTTCCCAAGCCTAAAACCTCTGCATGATGGCCGGCTTGGAGTGACCTGGGTGCCGAGGAGGTTCCCCGGACCCAGGTATGTATGCAAATTAACCACCATCTTGGTTGGGTTAATTTGCATACTCATCCTGATTGGATGGTGGGCATGGCTTGGGTGTAGTGAAGGTGTGGTCAATTTGCATACTACCCTTTTATTAGAATAGATGGTTAAATACCAAACAGCTTCCTGGACCTTGCTTTCTTCATTTCTCATGTGCGTTGGAGATTTTTCTGTATGGTCACAGTGAGAGCAAAGCCTAGAGGGGGCCTCTCATGCCATTCTTAAGTGCTTTAACATAACCCTCATTATGCCAAGGATGTGACTACTATCCTCATTCATTGATGAGGAAATTGAAACATAGTCTTTAAATAATCTTCCAAAGGTAACATGGCTAAAAGTGAGAAGACCCATGACTGGACCCATGCAGTGTAGTTCCAGAATGTACACTTAACCACGAAGCAAAAAACATTCTACTTATTTAAAAATATTTTTTATTGATTTCTAGAGAAAGAGGATGGGAGAAGGATAGAGATAGAAACATTGATGAGAGAGAATCATCAATTGGCTGCCTCCTTCAGGGCTCCCACTCGTGATGGAGCCTGCAACCTGGGCATGTGCCCTGATCGGGAATTGAACCGGCGACCTCTTAGTTCCTGGGTTGATGCCAATAGCTGAGCCACATCAGCCGGGCCATTCTACCTTTTAAAAGTAGTTGCCTGAGGTCCTTTTGATGGGTGTATCCTCTTTTATTTATTTAGCCAGTTTGTTACTGATGGACAGGTAATTGTTTTTCCAATCTTGTGGTATTACAGACAATAACACAATTGTTATTATCAAATGCCTTTGAATAAACTTGTATATAACTGCATTCCACACATGTGCAAGTACATCCCATGGATAAACTCACAGAAGGTGCATTCCTGGATCAAAGGGTAAAAGCACACATAATTTTGACAGATACAGCCCGCTCCAGATGCTACATCTGATTACACCAGCACTCACAGTGCAGGAAGGTTTGTGCCCACCCCACCCCCACACACACATCTTCCCCACAACAGTGCATTTCAAATGTTGGTATATTTGGCAACATATAGATAATGGGTGGTCTCTTCTTGTAGTTAAGATATGCATTTCTTTTACTACTAGAAGCCCGGTGCATGAAATTTGTGCACGGTGGGGGGTTGTCCCTCAGCCCAGCCTGTACCCTCTCCAATCTGGGACTCCTGGAGGGATGTCCGACTGCCCGTTCAGGCCCGATCCTGGTGGGATCCCGGGGATCGGGCCTAAATGGGCAGTCGGACATCCCTCTCACAATCCAGGACTGCTGGCTCCCAACTGCTTGCCTGCCTGCCTTCCTGATTGTCCCTAACTGCTTCTGCCTGCCAGCTTGATCACCCCCTAACCACTCTGCTGCCAGCCTGGTTGATGCTTAACTGCTCCCCTGCCAGCCTGTTTGCCCCCAGCTTCTCTCCTCTGCCGGCCTGATCACCCCTAACTGCCCTCCCTTGCAGGCAGGGTGCCTCCCAACTGCCCTCTCCTGCTGGCCATCTTGTGGTGGCCATCTTGTGTCCACAAGGGGGCAGGATCTTTGACCACATGGGGGCAGCTATATTGTGTGTTGCAGTGATGGTCAATCTGCATATTACTCTTTTATTAGATAGGATAGAGGCCTGGTACAGGGGTGGGGGCCAGCTGGTTTGCCCTGAAGGGTGTCCCGGATCAGGGTGGCATTCCCTTGGGGTTTGGGGCGGCCTGAACGAGGGGCCTGTGGTGGTTTGCAGGCTGGCCACGCCCCCTGGCAACCCAAGGGGAGGCCCTGGTATCTGGAATTTATTTTCCTTCTACAATTGAAACTTTGTAGCCTGGGGCGGAGCCAAGCCTGCTGCTCCCTCCGGGGCGGCTGCCATTTCTGTGGCAGTTAATTCACCTTCTACAATTGAAACTTTGTAGCCGTAAGCGGGTGAGCCCGGCCAGCGTGTGCGGAAAGCTTTGCTTCCCCTGTTGCTGCCGGCAACCCTGGCCTGCTCTCTCAAGCTCCATTCTGCCGCCATTTGTTTGAATTTGTTTATCTTCTATAATTGAAACTTTGTAGCTTGAGTGGAGGCTTAGGCCTGCAACGGCTATCGGAAAGCTTGGCTTGCTCTGTTACCTGGGAAACCTTGCTCTCTGTGGCTGTAGCCATCTTGGATGGGGTTAATTTGCATAGTCTCCCTGATTAGCTGGTGGGCTTGGCTTGGCTGGAGGGCGTGGCTTATGTAGCGGAGTGATGGTTAATTTGCATATTACTATTTTATTAGAGAGGATGAGTTTGCTGGGGAGTTTTAAAACTTATTTAGGGCCCAGCCAGGGTGGTTCAATGGTTTAGTGTGGACCTATGAACCAGGAGGTGATGGTTCCATTCTGAGTGAGGGCACATACCCTGGTTGTAGGCTTGATCCCCAGTAGGGGGTATGCAGGAGGCAGCCAATCAATGATTCTCTCATCATTGATGTTTCTGTCTCTCTTTGTCTCTCTTCCATCCTCTCTGAAATCAATAAAAATGTACTTTAAAAAATAATAATAGTGTTACATCATATACTTCTTTTCCATCAATCTATTTTTTATTTATGCTTGTAGCTGTATTTGAAATGCATTTATTTAAGACTGAATGTATTTGGATCACTTCTCCTTAATCATTTCTGCTCATCTCTGTCTTTAATTGGTGAATTTAGAGAATTGATATTGAAAGTAGATATTTAAGTGTTAAAACTAGAGCCTATGTTTTCATTTTAAAAATTTTTGTTTTTCCCTATGTTTCACATTTCTGTTTCTTTTTTGCATTCCTGTGAATTATTTGAATATGTTTTAGAGTTCCATTTCAATTCCTTTCTAATGGTTTTGAATATACCACCTTGTGTGTTTTTTCAGTAGTACTCTAAGCATTGTAATGTACATGTGTAGACACCTTCTACAGTTTTGATGTTTTATGATTTTGCATGAAGTTATAATTCTTAATTTCATTTAGGTCAACTTACTATCCTAAGTTTTAAAATAGAATTGTCTCAAGTATCACTTTACATGCATTTAGCATCAAAACAGATGTTGTAATTTTTGCTTCAAATATCAAACATGATTTAAGATGCTCCTGAGAAAATGGATAGTTTATTTTATTTATGGCTAATTTTAATCCATTCCATTTGTCTTCCTCCCTATGTGCAGTCCCAAGCTCTCTTCAAATATTCTTTCCTTTTTGTTTGGAGAGCTTTAATATATACATATTAAAGCTTTAATATTTATATATATATATATATATATATAAATATATATATATATATAAAATCCTAATATGCAAGTAGACCGAATGGCGGAACAACTGAACAACTGAACAACCAGTTGCTATGACCACCAGGGGGTGGGCATGGAACATGGCAGGCATCTGTAGCACGTGGCAGAGTGTGAAATATGGTGGGCGGCAGCCACAGCAGGATGGTGGAGCACGTGAGCGGGGCGCCAGACCAAGGTGGAGCGCTGGTCGCTGTCATTGAGGAGAGCCTCTGGTGCAGTGATGAACAATCTTTTGAGCTTGGTGTGTCAAACTTCGCCAAAAAACTGAGCATAACTCGGGTAGTGTGTCACTTTGAGGAAAAAACATTATTTCGCAAATGTTTCATCCTCAGGAGCAGCAAATGTTTCATCCTTGGCATGCGGCCGCCTCAGCGGCTGCATGTCATCAGAAATGGCTACGCGTGTCAGTGCTGACACGCATGTCATAGGTTCGCCATCACTGCTCTGGTGGTTACTGAAAATTCTTTGTTTCCACTCTCCGTGGTCCCACCCAGCACTCGTACCTGGTGCCAGCCCCAGCCCTGCTTGCATCCACTTCCAGTGCCTAGCTCTGGTCCCAATTGCTTGGCACCATCAGCGGATGCAAGTAGTGGCTGCCGGCCCTGTTCACCCCTGAGGGCTTCTCTACCCTCCCCTGTTCCTGAGGGGTGATCAGGACAGCAGCTGCCACTTGCTCCCACTGATGGTGCCAGCCCCACTTGCACCCACTGCTGGCACTGGCCCCAATTGCTCTGCACCATCAGCGGATGCGAGTGGGCCAGCACGGTCAGCATGTGGGAGCAGCTGTGGTGGGAGCGGGGCTGCCAGCAGACAGGGAACCAGGGGCCACAGTGGGAGGGGCTGGATGGGGGTGCAGAGGATGGGCTGAGACCCACCCCTGTGCCCACTGCAGCCTTGTGGCCCACAGTTCCTTTCAAGGTGCATGAATTCATGCACTGGGCCCCTAGTCTGTGTGTGTGTGTGTGTGTGTGTGTGTGTGTGTGTGTGTGTGTGTACAAATATATATATATATTTTACTGACTTCAGAGAGGAAAGGGGAGGGTGAGAGAGAGAGAAACATCAATGATGAGAACCCCTACTGGGGATTGAGCCCGCACCCCTGGACATGTGCTCTTGACCAGAATCAAACCAAGGATTTTTCAGTCCACAGGCTGATGCTCAATCCATGGAGCCAAACCAGCTAGGGCTGGAGAGCTTTTTAAACCCATTATCTAAGGACATATTAGCAATCCACAAATTATTGGAGTTTCCCTTGTTTTGAGTATACCTTATTCTACCTTATTCCTATAGGATAGTATCTCCAGATAAAAAGTTTAGAGTTGTCATGTTTTTTCTCATGAACTCAAGAAATGTTTGTCAAAGGGCTCAAGCTTTCAGTCACATGAGAAATAACTTCTGAGAATCTAATGGACAGCATGGTGACCATCCTAAAGAGGTAATATGCTAATTGACTCTCACACCATTGCAAAGATGGTGGTGCCCATTGCCAATAAGGAGGGAATATGCTAATTGACTGCCCCGCCCTCAAATATGGTGGCACCCACAGCCAATAAGGAGGGAATATGCTAATTGACTGCCCCGCCCTCAAAGATGGTGGTGCCCACAGCCACAAGATGGTGGCGCCCAGTCCCCTCAGCCCCATCGGGGCTGCAGGCATGTGGCAAGGCCAGGGGCACCCCCAGGGCAGGCCTGGTCTTGCTGCGCCCCTGCCTCTAGAGTCTCCCGGTCCCCTCAGCCCCCCAGCCACCCAGGGCCGGCCTGAGGCACAGACAAGCTTCAGATGGCAGCTGCCCAGCTGCCCAGGGCCACCTGAGGCTCAGGTAACCAGGGAGAACATATTTGCCAATTTTATTCCCAATAAGAGTTTAATCTCCAACATTTATAGGGAATTCATACAACTTAACAAAAGGAAGATAAACAACCCAATCAAAAAATGGGCAATGGACCTAAATAAATACTTTTCAAAAGAAGACATAAGGAAAGCCAAGAGACATATGAAAACATGCTCAAAGTCACTAATTATCTGAGAGATGCAAATCAAAACAACAATGAGGTACCATCTCACACCTGTCAGAATGGCTATCATCAACAGATCAACAAATGACAAGTGCTGGTGAGGTTTCGGAGAAAAAGGAACCCTCGTGCACTGCTGGTGGGAATGCAGACTGGTGCAGCCGTTGTGGAGAACAGTATGGAGTTTCCTCAAAAAACTAAAAATGAAACTCCCATTTGATCCAGTGATCCCACTTCTAGGAATATAGCCCAAGAAACTAGAAACACCAATCAGAAAGGATATATGCACCCCTATGTTCATAGCAGCACAATTTATAATAGCTAAGATTTGGAAACAGCCTAAGTGCCCATCAGCAGATGAGTGGATTAAAAAACTGTGGTACATTTGCACAATAGAATACTACGCTGCTGTAAAAAAAAGAAGGAATTCTCACCATTTTCAACAGCATGGTTGGGACTGGAGAGCATTATGCTAAGTGAAATAAGCCAGTCAGAGAAAGATAAATATCACATGATCTCACTCGTTTATGGAATATAATGAACAACATAAACTGATGAACAAAAACAGATCCAGAGACAGAGAAGCATCGATCAGATGCTCAGACCTCAGAGGGAAGGTAGGGGAGGGTGAGGGTAAGAGGGAGAGATCAACCAAAGGACTTGTATGCATGCATATAAGCCTAACCAATGGACACAGACACCAGTGGGTGAGGGCATGAGTGGGGGAGGGTTGGAGGGCAATGGGAGGTTAAGGACACATATGTAATACCTTAATCAATAAAGAAAAAAAGTTTTAAAAAATCATGTGTGGGTAATTTCCACTTCCAACTATAGCTGTGATGAAAGATCTTGTTGCTGTCCTCTTATTGTTACTGGATATGGACTGGCCCAGGGTGGTTCTGCCTCAATCTGGCATTAGTATGTGGGTTCTTGACTTAGTGTAGGAAAGATTTCACAACAGGCGTCCAGATGAGTTTGAGGGTGTGTTTATTAAAGCTGGGGACAGAGAAACAAAGAAATCAGGGTAGAAGAAGCAACAGGGGAGAGCCTAGGCGGTGCTCTGTTTTGGTTATAGGAAAGAACTGAGCCAAGTTGGGGTTGCTGTTAGCTCACCGGGAAGTGAGGGTCACTGTGATAGAAGTGGGCTTGGGTGGGACTGCTTTAGCTCACTGGGAAGTCAGAGAAAATGGGGGCCTTGGAGACAGGATCAGGGGTGAGCCCAGGTGGGAGCTATCACTGTCTACTGCTCCCCTTGTTGCAAGTTTTGTGGGTACCCTTAGAAATAAAAAGTCCATGCCTGGGAAGGAGCATGGGTGTGCTCTAGAGCTAGCCACATTGAGTCTTTGTCCTGAGGGCTTTTCATCCTTTTATTTTTCTGCTGGTGAGAATCTTAGTGGAGGGTTTCCATAGACTATTCATCAGCTTCCCAGGTGCATTTTTAACATGCTGATGCATCAAAATGAGTGTATAGGGGAGTTCTGGATTCTTTTTTGGTCTCTTTTACTTTTATCTTAGGTCTGCCTGGCATCAATGGGGTTTTTGTTATTTGTTCCCCGACTTCTTCTGTCCTTGGGTTTAGCTGGCACAAATGGCATTAATTGGGTTTTTGTTGTCTATTTTCCCAGGCCAGGGTGATTTAAGCTATGTATTCTCTGGTTAGGGAGGAGGATATGAACCATTTGTTCTTAAGTGTCCTTGGTGACGGAAGATAAGGCCTTGCATTCACAAGCTGGCTGCAAGCTGCCCAGACTGTTTGGCCTTGTTTAATTTTCTTATCTCAGTTTCCCCATTCCACTTGCCTGGGGATTTTCCTAGTTTTGTACCATCCTGCCACATTAACTCATGGGGAAAAAATTAAAATCTGGATAAAAGAAAACAATACTGCTTTGAAAGCATCAGGAAATTTTTTGTTTCTAGGACATCAGGGCAGAAGAACCTGGAAAGTAGGGAAGCTCACTGAGGAGAATCCAACAACCTTGTGCTGCTTTTCCCTCAGGGAATTTTCTGAATCCTAACCTGCCCTGGGTGAAGGCGCACCATTTAATAAGCAAAATACCCAGTAAGAGGCAGAGAAGACATTAGCTCCTCAGAAAACTTATAGGCTAGAGGAAAAAAACTTTGGAGCCAGACTTACAAACTAATCAATATTTGAGAAGTCAAGATCTTAGGAAGGAGAAAGGCAGTCAGAGGTGAGATCTACATTGAGTGATTTTCTTCCTCGAGGCATTTGTCCATACCTAACCTATATAGGACATATGACTAGAAGGCTGAACAGGCAATAGGTAAAAGTCTCAACAGATTTCTTAGCAGTCCTATGGTATAGTAGAGTCTAAAACTGAGTTCAGAAATCACCAAAAAGAGGGCCCCAGTAAACATTTCAGTTGATATCTGGGATCTCCTGGAGAGGGGCAATCTGAGGAGAGGAGAAACCAGGGCCATTCCAAGCCTTAGAAAGCCTGAATAATCCTGGTTAGAGCTCAGTCCCTGATGGATTAATGTGACTACACTAGCAGCCTACCAGGAAGAGGGTGGAACTTCTGTGGAGAGAGAAGTATCATCCAAAGACATTCAACTTTGTCCTAAACAATGCCTGATATTTAACTTAACCACTAGACACAACATAAACAGGTTAAGAGAAGAAGAAAAGAAAAGAAAATACTCAGAAGACCCCAATATTGTAATGATCAGACATGGGCAATGCAATAATTAGAATTAATATGTTCATGAATATTGCCGAAACCGGTTTGGCTCAGTGGATAGAGCGTCGTCCTGCGAACTGAAGGGTCCCAGGTTCGATTCCGGTCAGGGGCATGTACCTTGGTTGCGGGCACATCCCCAGTAGGGGGTGTGCAGGAGGCAGCTGATCGATGTCTCTCTCTCATCGATGTTTCTGACTCTCTGTCCCTCTCCCTTCCTCTCTGTAAAAAATCAATAAAATATATTTAAAAAAATATGTTCATGAATATGGATGACAAAATTGAGATTTCATCAGAAAGCTGGAATTTAAAAATCAATCATATGGATACATTAAAAAATTGAAAACTGCAAAATACAATCAGTGATGGTAAGAATTCAACATTTGAGTGTAACAGCATATAAGAAACAGCAGAATAGAGGGGAAGAGAGAGGAAGTATCTGGGAAAGAAATGCAAGAAAAATGCTGACATTGACAGGTATGTAAGGTTTGTCCCTGAGACCTCAGAGATACAACTTCTGCATAGAAGGGGCAAGGACAGGCTATGACTTAAGTGGCAGCTAAGACCTATGGAACCCTTGCTGTATACTGGACACTTCGCTTGGGCTTTGCAATCTTCATCCAGAAAGACTCAGGGACCTCTTCCAAATTGCTGCATCTGATCATCAGGAGACACTTCGGCCTCTTGATCAAAAGCCTGAGTGACTTTTTAAAAATGTTTTTATGGCAGTGAAATACATATGACATTCAATTTCCCCTTTAACCATATTTAAGTGTACAATTCAGTGGCATTAGGTTCACAACATAATGCAACCATCACCACTATCTCCAAACATTTTCCATTACCCTGAACAGAAACTCTGTACTCATTGAACAATGAATCCCCATTTCCTTCTCTCAACTGCTCCTAGTCTCCTCTAATCTACTTTCTGTCTATATAAATTTGCCTTATTTTAGACATTTCATATATTTGTAGCCGTCCACTATTTGTTTGTGTCTGGGTCATTTCCCTTAGCGCAATGTTTTTAAGATTAAACATCTGATGGCATGTATCTTAAAGACAAGTTCAAAGGTAAAAATAACAAGGTTTCCATAATCATTTTGGATGATAAGAAAAAAATTAAATATATTTTTATTGACTTCAGAGAGAAAAGGAGTGGGAGAGACAGACAGAAACATCAATGATGAGAGAGAACCATTGATCGGCTGCTTCCTGCATGCCCCATAATGGTGATCAAGCCCACAACTTGGGCATGTGCCTTGACTGGGAATCAAACAGGGACCTCCTGGCTCATAGGTGGACACTCAACCACTGAGCCATGCTGGCCAGGCTTAAGAAAAATTTAAAGCCAATTTTTGGTAGCCCACTGTAGGCATGAGCATAACTCACTGTGTGCCTATGAGTCATGTCTCTGATGTTATAGGGGGATGTTAAGGCAAAGATCAAGTATGCTTGCCCTCTCCCTAATAAGCTTGCCAAGTAATAGATGTGATGTGTCAATAAATGAATGAGTGGTATGGTTGCACTTATGTGAAATAGAAGAAAATTAAAAGGAGTTTTCATCACTGACCATTTATTTCTTACTCAAGATTAAATTGAGATAAGACATTATCTACACTGATTTCTCAGAATGTAATGGGGAAATTTCTTTTATTAGTGGATGGATTACTTCAAGAGCTGAAGAGAAAAAATGTACACTTCTCTTGAATCCTCATCAAATAAACTCAACCATATCAGGAAGGAAAGACAAAAAAAAAAAAAAAGAGGTGTTTTCAGGGTCAGTCTCTGTGGACATGACCTGTTCACTGTTTGTTCCTTTTTAGGTGGTTCCTTCCTCATATATACCAAGAGGATTGCCAGCAATAGCGCCCAGCCACCCCAATACTTCTCTTTAATCATCGGGGTATCTGAAAGGTTTACTTCATTTATTGTAAAACAGATTTTATAATTAATAGGCAAACATGAAACTATCATAGAGATAAAATTAATAAAGAAGGGGCATTCCACTGTGTGTTCTACCTCTTTGCTCTTACTTATCTACAGTGATTAAAAATGTTTCCACTTCGCAGTGCCTTGGTTTCCTAGGGAGAGACTAGTAAGTGTGAAAAGTCTCAGAAGAAAGAGGAAATGTCACATGTGAACTGGTGAGTCTGTAGGATTATGATGCCTTAATCAATGTTTGCATGACATAGGAAAAATTGGTTAAAGTTTAATGGTAGATGGCATGATATTGTACATAGAAAACCCTAAAAACGCCATCAAAAAATTACTAGAACCAATCAAATGAATTCAGCAATGTAGCAGGATACAAAATTAACACCCAGAAATCTATGGCTTTTTTATACAGCAATAATGAACTCACAGAAAGAGAAACTAAAAAAATATCCCCTTTACCATTACAACAAAAAAATAAGATACCTAGGAATAAATTTAACCAAGGGGGTAAAGGACCTGTACTCGGAAAATTACAGGACCCTGAAAAAAGAGATAGAAGAAGACATAAACAAATGGAAGAATATACCATGTTCATGGATTGGAAGAATCAACATCATTAAAATGTCCATACTACCCAAAGCAATATGTAGATTCAATGCAATCCCCATTAAAATATCAACAGCATATTTCAAAGACCTAGAACAAACTCTCCAAAAATTCATCTGGAATAAAAATAGACCCCGAATAGCTGCAGCAATCTTGAGAAAGAAGAACAAAGTTGGAGGGATCACAATACCAGATATCAAGCTATATTACAAAGCCACTGTTCTCAAAACTGCCTGGTACTGGCACAAGAACAGATATATAGACCAATGTAATGGAATAGAGAACCCAGAAATCAACCCAAGCCATTATGCTAAATTAATATTTGACAAGAGAGGCAAGAGCACACAATGGAGTCAAGACAGTCTCTTCAATAAATGGTGTTGGGAAAATTGAACAGATACATGCAAAAAATGAAACTAGACCACCAACTTACACCATACACAAACAAACTCAAAATGGACAAAGGACTGAAACATAAGACGGGAAACCATAAAAATCCTAGAAGAAGCCATAGGCAGCAAAATATCAGACATATGTCGTAGCAATATCTTTACCAATACATCTCTTAGGACAATGGAAACTAAGGAGAAAATAAACAAATGGACTACATCAAAATAAATAGCTTCTGCACAGCGAAGGAAACCATCAACAAAACAACAAGAAAGCCCATTGCATGGGAGAACATATTTGCCAATGTTATCTCCAATAAGGGTTTAATCTCCAAAATTTATAGGGAACTCATTCAACTCAACAAAAGCATGATAAACAATCTAATAAAAAAATGGACAAAGGACCTAAATAGACACTTTTCAAAAGAAGACATACAGAAGGCCATGAGACATATGAAAACATGCTCAAAGTCACTAATCATCTGAGAGATGCAAATCAAAACAACAATGAGGTACCATCTCACACCTGTCAGAATAGCTGTCATCAACAAATCAACAAACGACAAGTGCTGGCGAGGATAAGGAGAAAAAGGAACCCTCATGCACTGCTGGTGGGAATGCAGACTGGTGCAGCCACTGTGGAAAACAGTATGGCGTTTCCTCAAAAAAATAAAAATGGAACTTTCATTTGACCCAGTAATCCCACTTCTAGGAATATATCCCAAGAAACTAGAAACACAAATCAGAAAAGACATATGCATCCCTATGTTCACAATAGCACAGTTTACAAAAGCTAAGATTTGGAAACAGCCTAAGTGCACATCAGCAGATGAGTGGGTTAAAAAAACAGTGGTACATCTACACAATGGAATACTACGCTGCAGTAAAAAAGAAGGAATTCTTACCATTTGCAATAGCATGGATGGAACTGGAGAGCATTATGCTAAGTGAAATAAGCCAGTCAGAGAAAGATAAATATCACATGATATCACTCATTTGTGGAATATAATAAACAACATAAACTGATGAACAAAAATAGAACCAGAGTCATAGAAGCATTGAACAGACTGTCTCTAACCTATGAGGGAAGTTGGGGGGGTAAGAGGGTAAGAGATCAACCAATGGACACAGACTGGGGGGTGGTGAGGGCATGTGCTAGGGGGTAGGAGTGGCCGGGGAGTGGTCAATGGGGGGAAAAGGAGACTTATGTAATACTTTAAACAATAAAGAATTTTAAAAAAATTTTTAAAGTTTACTGGTACATTTTTTTAAACATCCAAATACTAGATTCTAGGGAGCGATCCCCAACCTGGGCATGTGCCCTGACCAGTAATGGAACCATGACCTCCTGGTTCATAGGTCGACACTCAGCCATTGAGCCACCCCAGCTAGGCCCAATAATTTTAATAAATTAAAAAGTCAAATCTCAAATACATGCATAATCTGAGGTACTGGGAATGAGGACTTAAATATAAGAATTTTTAGGGAATACAATTTAGCCTATACAGGCAGGATCAGCTATGAGCCACTCTGTCAGCCCCATTTCTGCCACCATCTCCATCATCAGAGAAGTGGCCAGAATCAAAATATGTCTCCTTCCTGACATGGAATATGCCTAGCTCTGTGCTGAGCAAATAGTGGACCTCTTTCCCTTCTCCTGTTTACATTTCCCATGATAAATTTGATAAGCCAGAGACAGGATTATCTATGATCCGTAACAGAGGTAAAATAATGCACTATGGAACCATTAATCTGAACCCTAAACAAACCTCCTCCTTTCTCCTATCTGGTCACTCATGCATGACATGGAGATACTACCTTTTTTATAGGATTGTTGTGATGACTGAAGTAGGTAGCAGGTAGGTAGGAGGTATGAAAGTGCCTGGAAACCATATGTAGCGTAATCACTTTAGTTTAATACCTTTATTTCATATTCAATTATTACCTTTGACTGTTTTTTGATCCTAGATCCCCTGTTTCATATCCTCACTAGATTTGTTGATTACTGACCCAACAGCCTTTCCTACCAATGTCCAATGGTAAGAAAAACAGATTTTGTTTAAAGAAGTAATATGTCCAGTCCCAGGATGTGACTCAAGATTTCCCCAATACAGTCATGGCTATCCCATTCTTCTTTGTCAGATGATGGTTTTTCTAGCCTCCCTTATATCTAATGGTGTCCCTGAGACTTAGTTCTGCCCAATGAGGTGAATGGGGAATGTGTTGGGAGTCTCCTGTGGAAGATTCTGTTTCTTGACAAAAGGAAATATTCACCCATGAGAAAGAAGGAAATCCTGCCATTTGTGTCAGGGAGTTAGATATCTATATGTCTTTCTTGTAAATTGAGATTTAGATCTAGACATGATAGATATGATTCAGTCTTCATTATTTGGCAAAAATGTCTCAGAGACATTAATGTTGCATTAGTTCATGAAGAAACACATACTGAAAAGAAGAGAGAAACACAAACTGTAAGGATGTCCTTCTTTTTGTAATGGGAACAGATATTGGTGGTCATTGCCTAGAGCACTTGGGTCATTGAAGCTAAAAGGGAGATGTTTTAATTCTATCTATCTTTCATTTATTAGATGGAATTATTCTCTGATGAGAAACTTTTCTCATCCACTATTTGGTAACTAATGTTACAGTTCATATGACAAACACAAGATAATTGTTTCATTATTTGCCTCTGCTTACCTAATTTCAAAATAATCAATTTCCTAGCATGCAATAATGGTGACCATGAAGTCTTTGTTTCTACAGAGTTACTGTGGATCACTGTGGACTAAATATGAGGCATCCAACACAGTGTTCTTAACCCTGTGTTCACTAGCCCCTTGATATTTTCCTGTTATTCTTCTTTCAGCCCATCTTACATTACTATTCCTCAAATCAGGATGAAACAAAACTCTGCTTGTGCTCCAGGCCACCCAGTGATGCTAGGGGTATGTTGGGGGAAGAGGAGAATCTCAAAACCTAGAAGTTTAGACTAGTATTACATTTCTAGTCTAAACTTCTTTTGTTTAATTGGAATTATTTTTTTATTTTTTTTTCCTGATTAGTGTTTCCTTTAAAAAAAAAAAATCTTTATTGCTCAGATTATTACAGTTGTTCCTCTCCTCCCCTCATAACTCCCCTCCACCTGGTTCCAACCCCCCTTGACCTTACCTCCCCCCCCCACTTTCCTCGTCCATTGGTGTATGATTTTTGTCCAGTCTCTTCCTGCACCCCCAAACCCCCTTCCCCACAAGAATTGTCAGTCCACTTCCTTTCTATGCCCCTGATTCTATTATATTCACCAGTTTATTCTGTTCCTCAGATTTTTTATTCACTTGATTTTTAGATTCACTTGTTGATAGATATGTATTGGTTGTCACTTTGTTGTTCATAATTTTTATCTTTACCTTTTTCTTCTTCTTCCTCTTCTTAAAGAATACCCTTCAGCATTTCATATAATCCTGGTTTGGTGGTGATAAACTCCTTTAGCTTTTTCTTATCTGTGAAGCTCTTTATCTGACCTTCAAATCTGAATGATAGCTTTGCTGGGTAGAGTAATCTTGGTTGTAGGTTCTTGCTATTCATCACTTTGAATATTTCTTGCCACTCCCTTCCGGCCTTCATAGTTTCTGTTGAGAAATCAGCTGACAGTCGTATGGGTACTCCCTTGTAGGTAACTGTTTTTCTCTTGCTGCTTTTGAGATTCTCTCTTTATCTTTTGCCCTTGGCATTTTAATTATGATGTGTCTTGGTGTGGTCCTCTTTGGATTCCTTTTGTTTAGGATTCTCTGCACTTCCTGAACTTCTAAGTCTATTTCTTTCACCAGGTAGGGGAAGTTTTCTGTCATTATTTCTTCAAATAGGTTTTCAATATCTTGCTCTCTCTTCTTCTGGCACTCCCATAATTCGGATGTTGGTACGCTTGAAGTTGTCCCAGAGGCTCCTTACACTATCTTCATATTTTTGGATTCTTTTGTCTTTCTGCTTTTCCAGTTGGGTGTTTTTTCCTTCTTCGTATTTCGAATCTTTGACTTGATTCTTGCGATCCTCTAGTCTGCTGTTGGATCTCTGTATATTATTCTTTATTTCAGTCAGTGTATGCTTAATTTCTAATTGGTCCTTTTTCACATTCTTGAGGGTCTCACTAAATTTCTCAGAGGTTTCTAGAAGATTCTTGAGTAACCTTTTAACTGTGGTTTTGAACTCTATATCCAGTAGTTTGCTTTCCTCCATTTCTTTCATTTGTGAAATGTTTCTTTGTCTCCACATTTTGGCTGCTTCCCTGAGTTGATAGAGTGGCTTTGTGTGCTAGGTGTCCTATAAGGCCCAGTGGCTCAGCCTCCCTAATTACCTGAGGTGGACACTCTTGGTGCACCCCTTTGTGGGCTGTGTGCACAGTCTTGTTGTAGTTAAGCCTTGATTGCTGTTGGTATCACTGGGAGGAATTGATCTCCAGGCCAGTTGGCTGTGAGGACCAGTTGTGTCTACAATGGGAGACATTCTATGCTGGAGACACCCTTATGGGGCAGAACTTGCTTCAGTGGGGGTTTGGCGCTTACTGAGTCTGCCCCCTGAGTGTGTCACTTATGGATGTGAAGAGTTTTAGTCTGGTTGGTCTCACTCTGACCACTCGGTACACTGGCTCTTGGATCTCCAGGGAGGTGCAAAGTCAGCCACTGCCTGAGGCCACCCAGCAGGAGCTACAGAGCGATCTGCAGATTCCTCCTCTTTGTTTGGGGTTTGGAGGTGCCCAGATGAGGCTCAGCTGTGAAGAAATGCAAGCTGCTATCCTGCCTTGGGCCTTCTTTTGGAAGCTCTGGGGCTCTCTGACTCAGCTGAAGTTTGTTAGGTTTTAGATTGCAAAAGGCCAGGCCATTCATATGCAAAAGCCTCTGCATATAGCTTGGGTGGGGTTGTAAATTGGGTGGGGCGGTGTCTCAGGGAATCACCAGGGTGGAGCAAACAGCAATGGCTGCCCATCAGCCCTGCCCCAAAGAGGTCCCCAGGTCTCTGTGTCCCTCATCACTGTGCAGGAACAATGATCGCTGCAAGCACCTCTGAGAGAAAACCACCCTCATGTTCCAGCCCAATGCCAGACAGTCCAGTTTCTCCCCGTATGAGTCTGGATCCCCAGAGTCTCACCTGGAACTGGAGTTCAGAGAAGTTGGGAGCTTGTATCTCCCTCCCGATTGAAAAAGACAACAGCGTACCCAGTTGCCAGCCCATTTCCACGCACGCCTCCGTACCTCCGCATTTCTGCACCTCCGCACCTCCTCCCAGTCTCAGTGCACTTTTCTCTTTCTTTCTAGTTGTAGAACTTCCACTCAGCCAGCCTTCCCGTAGTTCTGGATGATGTCTGTTTTGTCTTTTATTTGTAATTTTGATGTGGTTGTGCGAGGCAGCAAGTTCAGGTATTTACCTATGTCGCCATCTTGGTTCCTTCTAATTGGAATTCTTAAGAAAATAATTTTACTACTCCTAAGACAGCCACCTCTCCCACACCCTACAGTCTATTCTAAATCTTCTTCTATTCCTCATTTTTCTTATTACAATCTTCCCTCACAATTTCCACAGCATCATCTCCTACTTCAGGAAGAAAACATAAGCCCTCATAAAAGAAATTCACCGAATTATCCTCTCTCTCTTAAATTCACTCATATTTCCATTCCCTCCAGATAATCTAATATTTTACCCTCTTCTCCCATTTGTAATTTTAACCTGCCAAATCTCCCTATTCTTTTCTCAGTATGTAATAGATTCTATAAGTCAGTATGAACTTAGAATTATACTGTCTATGTTTGAGCACCAAGTCCACTATTTACTAGCTAAGTGACCTTAGACAATTTACTCAGCCTCACTAAACATCCATTTCTTATCTGTAAACAGAGTGATAAGATTACTTCCCTCACAGAATACTATAGAAAATGAAATGAGGGAATTCATAGAAAATAACTGAAATATAAGCTGTACCTAGGAAACACTAAAAAAAAAGTGGGTTATTATCAGATAGATGTAGTTCAACTATGATATATTGATAGAGAATATGGAGAGTTTATTTTTTAAAAATCTGTTTTCTCCATTCATGATGGTGGTGGTTATACTGAGACTACTATATGTGTAAATGAGCGAAATCTAATGAATAATTGTTTTATTTTATAATGTCATCATCCCCTGCTATCATTGAAAACCAGTATTCCTGGTTTGGTAGAAATGTATACAATTGGTCTGGTACATTTTGTCATATCAGATAATAAACCATGGAGGACTACTACCATAGTCTCAAAACCATTCAGAACCCAACTTGAAGAGGCTTCCACTGGCCAATGATGGAACATCTTAACATCAATAAGTGTAGTAAGGAAAATTGTTTAAAACACATCAAATATATAGAAATCTAATAATCCATAAACTCTCCAATAAAAAGAAATAATTAAGTACTTCCTTTACAATTGGTACCTCAAAATAACAAAATTGTTGATGAAGGGAAATTATGTTAAAGCAGTATTCAAGAATAACAGAAGTACAATATCACATTTTACAGCCTCTATGATATATTTTTACATAATTGTCATTAATTGCTACTAACTGTAAAAGGAGTCACAGCTTAACCTTATGTGCCTCTTTATGAAAATACTCAAAATCCCCCTTGAAGTATTCTTGCTAAAAAATTGCACATATGTCTAACCATGCTCATAGACCCAATTATTGATACATAAGAAATACAGATCAAGAAGGAATATTCATATCTATACCATAGGGATTCAATCAGCAAAGTCAAGAATGCAGAAAATTCTACAAGTCATACCACCCACTTATTCAATGAATAAATGATATGAAATAAGTGAACCTATAGATTATGAGAGACTTAAAAGAAGTATCAAAAAAGCTAGGCAAAATTGAACTATAGTGTTTGAGCATACATTTGTGTGCTTAAACTATACAGAAAATCATGGAGGTAATTACCATAAATGTCAGGATAATGGTTCCATTTAGGGGTGGAGGGAGTGGGTTGTGATTCATTGGGGTATAGAGAAGCCTTCTGAGTTGGCCAGCAGATTTTTAATTATTAATTTGGGTGGTAGGTATAAGTATGTTTCCCTTCTAAGTCAATAAGATATAATAATTTTGTTTTATGTGATTTTTCTGTATTTAGACTATATTTTACAAAAAAATTTAAGAGGAAAATTATTAAATTAAACACTGGCCAAATATTGTCTACACTTTTTAAAAAAACCTTTGGTGAAAGGAATTCCCTCATTTACTGAATAAACTCTTTCAAAGTTTTAGGCAGATAAACTGGAGATGATCACTCCATCACACAAACCAAAAGACTTTATCCAAGGTTAATCTCTGCGGACACAGCCTGGTCAATGTTTCTCTCTCTTGGGTGGACCTGCCTTCCCCTGAGCCTCAAGGATGATGGTTTGTGAAAACATTCACTCACAAATTCTCATTTTTCCTTTAAGGAACTAAGAGTGGAGCATCCTCTGTTCCTTAACAGAGATATTACTAAGTAGTAGTCATGCTAATATTCTCATGATCAATGATCAATGAAATTGACCTAGATGAAGGAAACATCCCAGGTCTTTCCTGCTTCCTTGCTATTGCTAACCTTATGTGAACATGACTGCTTAAATCTTGACAAGTTCTCCCAGAGACATTTAATTAAGTCTATCCTACGTTCACAGAATGCCCAATAGTCTCCAGCACATTTTGTGCAGTATTGTGCAAAGGTCTCTGCACATTCAATCTCTCAGTTCCTCCTATTCATTGTGAATATATATGCCCATTCTCTTTATGTGACAGCAAATAAAAGACATTACCTGAGGCAAAAAGAATGAAGGGGTTTTGATAGCTAATAGCTTGAGAACAGCACAGAGCTAGTAAGAGGTGGCAGCCCTAGAATAAAACCATCAAGGATCTAAGTGTGTTAGAGATAGGACTATTTTTTACTCTTAAAATATGAAGAACACAATTCTTAAGTTATGAATCAGTTATTAATTTTTATAACATTTTGACCTGTTGGATTTCTTTAATATTCAACTCTTTGATTTTATCTTGTATTAGTACATTGTATTTTCCCTGTTTCTTTTTTCTATTTCAGTCTGGGCTAGACTAAGGTAATTTACAAAGTAGCTCTTCCAGGCTTAGGCTCAAATGTTAAATCTCTTTCTAAGAGTGACATTTTATTGGCTAAAGGGATTTGGCCCATTTCAGAGGTCTCAATCAGTTTAATTAGGCTGATACCCACAGCCCCATGGCATTGCCACTAACTGAAGAAGGTTCCAACATGACACTGATTCTTTCTTATAGCAAACCCATTACCAGCTGTGAGTAGGGTTCCAGGCCCTCAGAAGGAGGCAGGAAAGCCTGTGGAACTACGATGTACTCTGGAGAGGTGCTGGTGAGTGGAGCAGGTACACCCAGATTCTGGTTTGTTAGAAGAATAAAGGGATCTGAGTCTGGAGCTTGTGTATGTAAGGCACCACACAGTATATAGCAGGCCAGCCATTGTCCAGGCACCTGCACAGATGCTGTAGATTGGGCAGCTTCACTGTAGACAAGGTAGAGTGTTTAACATGGAAAGACGTTATAACCCCATCCTTACACCATTGAAGCTATCAGTAAAGCTTATTGGCATATGGGGGCCAACTGAAAAAGGGAAAATCAAAAAGTCCTCTGGGTTTCAAATGAGTGAATGATTCAACGTTGCGTTTCCTAGATTCAGCTACATCTTCACATATATTATGAGTGCCTCCCTAGTCACTAATTTCTTCCTTTGGTTGCTGGGTTTCTAGGTAGTTAACCCACATCCTGCCTCCATTTGTTCAATAGAAATTTTTATTTTTAATTGAATCGTTGAGTAGAAATGTAAATGAGATGTGCCTGTGCAGGTTTATTCATTACATTGTGGTCAAATTGCTCTCCCGGATGGTGTGAGAAAAATAACTACAAATTTTCATTTAAAAAATTATACTTTGGGACTTAGCCCATGACTGAGAATTAAGGAAGCCAGGCGTACGGATGGCAGCGAGGGGTCAATCCGTGCCCGGCGCTGGGTCGCCGGTGGAGGAGTCGGAAGTGGTTGGGGTTTGGGGGAGGAGATCCGCTCACACACAAGAGGAGAGGCTTGAGCCGCCATATCTGCTGCCGCTGCCGCAGCTGCGAATGCAGTGTCAGTACTTCGCTGTCTCCCTGCTGCCGCTAAGGTGCGTGTCGCTACCCCTTGGCCCCGCGCTCTTGCTGCCTTCCCCCTGCCTGCATAGCCCGCTCTTTCTATCCTGCTGACCCCGCTCCCTCCCCGCCACCCATCAGGTCCTCAGATGATGGATACGGTTAGCAGCAGCAGCAGCAGCAGCGACTCAGCGCCCGACTGCTGGGACCAGGTGGACATGGAAGCCGTGGGTTCGGCCCCTAGCGGGGACCTCGCCTCTCCAGCAGCGGTGGCCGAGGCCCAGCATGAGCACCTCAGCTCGGCCTTCAGCCGTCAGCTGAACGTCAACGCCAAACCCTTCGTGCCTAACGTACACGCCGCGGAGTTCGTGCCGTCCTTCCTGCGGGGCCCGGCCCAGCCGCAGACTCCCCCTGCGGACACCACCAGCATTGAGGAAAGCTGCACCGGCGCGGGCATACCTGAAGGTAAAAGGCTGGGACTGGGGGCACCTGTGGAACATGCCAAAGAGGAGCAGATAGTGTTGTGTGAAGGCTCAAATTCAGCCGTTACCATGGAACTTTCTGAACCTGTTATAGAAAATGGAGAGGTGGAGATGGTTCTAGAGGAGTCATGGGAGCACAATAAAGAAATAAGTGAAGCCGAGCCAGGGGGTTGTTCATTGGGAGATGCAGGGCCCCCAGAAGAAAGTGGCCAGGAAATGATGGAGAAAGAGGAAATGAGAAAATCTAAATCTGTGGTCCTACCCTCAGGTGCTCCTAAAAAAGAACACGTAAATGTTGTATTCATTGGGCACGTAGATGCTGGCAAGTCAACCATTGGAGGACAGATAATGTTTTTGACAGGGATGGTTGACAAAAGGACACTTGAGAAATATGAAAGAGAAGCTAAAGAAAAAAACAGAGAAACTTGGTATTTGTCCTGGGCCTTAGATACAAATCAAGAAGAACGAGACAAGGGTAAAACAGTAGAAGTGGGTCGTGCCTATTTTGAAACAGAAAAGAAACATTTCACAATTCTAGATGCCCCTGGCCATAAGAGTTTTGTCCCAAATATGATTGGTGGTGCTTCTCAAGCTGATTTGGCTGTACTGGTCATTTCTGCCAGGAAAGGGGAATTTGAAACTGGCTTTGAAAAAGGTGGACAGACAAGAGAACATGCTATGTTGGCAAAGACAGCAGGTGTAAAGCATTTAGTAGTGCTTATTAATAAGATGGATGATCCCACAGTAAATTGGAGCAGCGAGAGATATGAAGAATGTAAAGAAAAACTGGTGCCCTTTTTGAAAAAAGTTGGCTTCAGTCCCAAAAAGGACATTCACTTTATGCCCTGCTCAGGGCTAACTGGGGCAAATATTAAAGAGCAATCAGATTTCTGTCCCTGGTACACTGGATTACCATTTATTCCGTATTTGGATAACATGCCAAACTTCAACAGATCAATTGATGGACCAATTAGACTGCCAATTGTGGATAAGTACAAGGATATGGGTACTGTGGTCCTGGGCAAGCTGGAATCAGGATCCATTTTTAAAGGCCAGCAGCTTGTGATGATGCCAAACAAGCACAATGTGGAAGTTCTTGGAATACTTTCTGATGATGCTGAAACTGATTATGTAGCCCCAGGTGAAAATCTTAAAATCAGACTGAAGGGAATTGAAGAAGAAGAGATTCTTCCAGGATTCATACTTTGTGACCCTAATAATCTCTGCCATTCTGGACGCACATTTGATGTTCAGATAGTGATTATTGAGCACAAGTCCATCATATGTCCAGGTTATAATGCGGTGCTGCACATTCATACTTGCATTGAGGAAGTTGAGATAACAGCCTTAATCTCCTTGGTAGACAAAAAATCTGGAGAAAAAAGTAAGACACGGCCCCGCTTCGTGAAACAAGATCAAGTGTGCATTGCCCGTTTAAGGACAGCAGGAACTATCTGCCTTGAGACATTCAAAGATTTTCCTCAGATGGGTCGTTTTACTTTAAGAGATGAGGGTAAGACCATTGCAATTGGAAAAGTTCTGAAACTGGTCCCGGAGAAGGACTGAACAGCTTTCTTGATACCCTTGCACAATACTGTGAGAATTGACTACAAAAGTTCATCACCTTCTCTTATTTACTGGCCATTGATAGACTTTTCTCCATGTTTTGCAAAGAAAAATTTCACAGCAAAAATTCATGTTTTGTCATCTTTCTCATGTTGAGATCTCAGTTATGTTTCACTGATGAACTTACCCACAAGTTTCCTCTTCCAATACCATTCTGCTTCCGTGGACAGGATCAGTAATAGCTTTGTAAGTGATGTGGATGTAATTGTGTATAACAATGAAAAATTAATATATTTTTTAATTTTTCATTTTCCATTAGGATATTTAGACAACCCTTGTTCACGCAGACCAGTCAGAGTGTGTCAGTGTGTGTGTATATGTTAAAAAGACAAGTAATATGTGAATAAAATACTTCATTTGAAACTCTTATTGGTATTTTAAATGCTTTTGAATACTTTTAAATTTGTATATAATACTTTGCAATTAGCCTTTTTACTTTCCCAAGTAATTTAATATATTTTATTGAGCTTTTTAAAATTTAAAATCACTATTTTAGATCAGGTATTTACAAACAAGGCACAAGTTTGTATTAAAGGAAAAATTTTAATTTTGAAATTTTTTAATTTTAGGGGTCTTTCTTCCCAGTGAATTTTGTTTTCTGTGCCCAAGTCCAGTCAACAAAGGGTATTCTGCTTCTCCAATTATGATTTGAAAAAGAAAGTCTCAGGCAATCTGTCAGGTCCACTAATGTCAAGCATGGCCAAATTACAAATTTACCTGGGGATTCAGACCATATGTTGACTAGACTCTTATCTGCACTCCATCATCTTAACACAATCCTTGGTTTTGTTCTCCTTGTCACTTGGGATGTGGGATACAACACAATAAAGGGGCATGACTACTGAGATGATAAATGCTTTCAATAGGGCTGCAAGTCATTTACTGAAAATTAAGGGTTAGTGAGGGTTGTGAGCTGGGACACCCTTCTTCAGTGCTTGGGGTTGGTAGCACAGGTGGAAGGTCATTTTGACAGTCAGATCATGACCCACTTTTGGAGTTTGGGATATGGGACTTAGCTCTGAAAAGAAGATGAGGAAAATACCAACTGTGGATTGAAGTGGCTACTTTTATTGCCAGAGGAGTGAACTTACAACCTGCATAACTATCAACAGCTGTAAGAACTTTGTCTTGGTAAGTGGGTAGAGGCCCAATGGAAACACCTGCCCGATGGTGGCCAGAATCAATTCCTCACACACATGGGCTGGTTGAACAGGGGTGGAGGCTGTTGCCCGAATATCCTGGCCCCATGCTCAGGCAAAGGCAGTGTCCCCTTCTCCATTGCCCTTTGTTTTTGTACCCATGTATCTCTAAGTTGTCTAACCTGTCAGAGATAGCCACTGGTCTTGTCAAAGCATCAGTAACACAGATATGCAGGACACCCACATGAGAAATGAGGATTTTCATTTGGTTGTATGTCAGCTAACCTAATCCACAGGGATGTGCCTTACTGTCTTGGACCCAGTCCGTTAATAATTAGAATGTCAGTGGCAAGAGTTTCATCTTTATTTTAGATTTCCTTCTTGCCTCTGTGCTCTGAACTTGGTACAAAATGCAGGCCAATCCAGTGTTTGCTAAAAGTTTTGCCCTGGCAGCCACTCTTTTAAAAGCATATTTCTGATGCTGCTTCAATCTCATTGTTTTGAAATTTTAGTAATTTACCAATGGGATCATTGTGGACATCTGTCACTAATAGGCCAAAGTCACAAAGTGGGACAGAACTCTTTTTCTCTATCCAATTTGGATAATTTCCCATCAAAAACTGGCTCTGAAATGTCTTTCTCATTAGTCAGTTGTATAGCAATTTCTTCACCAGGGTATCTAAACTGTATTAAAAAAACCTTTCAGCCCTAACTGGTTTGGCTCAGTGGATAGAGCATCGGCCTATGGACTGAAGGGTCCCAGGTTCAATTCCTGTCAAGGGCATGTACCTTGGTTGTGGGCACATCCCCAGTATGTGCAGGTGACAGCTGATCGATGTTTCTCTCTCATCGATGTTTCTAACTCTCTATCCCTCTCCCTTTCTTTCTGTAAAAAAAAATCAATAAAATATATTTTTTAAAAACTTTCAGAGAGCAGGACATAAATCTTTGTAAACAGATTTTGGAAACCAAATCTCTTCAGTGAGAAGCACATCATCCATGTGGTTGGAGACACCAAACTCTGGCTCTGTAGGAAAGTAGATATAGACTCAGGGTAACATTTCTAACTTTCTGAATACCTTCCTTTATAGTCCTTAATGTCTTGTGATATTTTCTAAATACTGCAAATTGAGGCCATTCACAAGCACAGTACTAGTTTCCCAAGGACATACAAAGTAGTCTCCCTTGAGAAGTCCCCTTTGCGTCCAATTCATTCCAATTTAACTAAACTATCCTCAGATACTCATCCCCAATTCCTGGCATCCAAGATAATGTAGCATCTCCCCAAGTCTGACTACATGCTGTAAATACATTATAAACTTAATACTTCAGGCTTTTTCAATACAGTAAGTGTTTACCTATTGGCTCTTGGCAACTTTTCTTCCAAGTTTTTTTTAAAATAATTTTTTATTGATTTTTTTAGAGAGAGGAAGAGAGAGGGATAGAGAGCTAGACATCATCGATCAGCTACCTCCTGCATGCCCCCACCAGGGATGAAGCCTGCAAACCTGGCATGTACCCTGACTGGGAATCCAACCAGTAACCTCTTGGTTTCTGGGCTGATGTTCAACCACTGCACCACACTGGCTGGGCCCAAGTTTCTATTTCTCTGGTCATTGAGAATATGTAGGGAAAAGGACCAACTTATTCTGTACTTCAGCAAAGACCCTAAAAGGAAAGGGAAAAGTTTGGGTGGGTAGAAGCTAGCAAATTACTCTGAGGATCTTTCTCTGGTACCAGGATAAATTGCCAGTGCTTTTAATATCTACTCCAGTTACTGTTCCTATCTTCAAAAGACAAATCCTTTATCAAAATAAACCCTCCTTTCACAATATCATAATTCTGGTTTATTAAAATGCAAGAAACTTGCTCTTTTAAAAGTTTGTTTATAAACATTTTGTAGCACAAATATTCAAACTCATTTTAGTTCAAATAAACTGTGTAGCAACAGGGAGATGATTAGATACCACTCTATGGCCATTGAAAAAGAAACAAACTCTTCAACCACCACAGAAGTTCTGCCAAAACCCGAACATTTAACTATGTTCACATTGGTCCAGTGCCTGTTTTTATATTCAGTATGGTTGTTTCTATATTTTCTGTTAAGACTATGGTCATATTTCTATTTGCCCTAGTTTTCAGTTACAATATCTATTCATGGTTGACCACTGGGGGGGGGGGGGCAGAAAAATTTGACCGAAGTTTTCTCACCAGGGACACCACTAACTCCATGGAATGTGGAATGTGGAATTGCCTTAAAATTTTAGTGTATGTATGAGTGTGTGAGAATGTTCACTGGGTCACCAAAATAAAGAAAAAGGGTAAAGAAAAAAAAGAACCTACTGTATGAGCATGCCATATATGAGAAAGCACCAAAAAAATAACAACACACACACACACACACACACACACACACACACACACACACTAAAGCTTTGTTTACATGCAAAAGGACACAGCTTACAATTTTACAGTATAGCTGGTAGAATACTGAATGTTGGCTTCCCGTATATGCTGAACTCAATACCAGAGTGTTTTAGAGGAAACTTGTCTAAATTCCAAGAAGATTACCTTTTCCTTCACTTACCCTTAAAGTTTTGTATAGTGTTGTTGTTGTTTTTAAGTTACTGGATGAAAGGTTCAGGATCTCAGAATCAGACATTGATCAAAATGGGTTTCAGGTAAGTCCTTTATGTTCTACTCAGATTAATATTAAGTAATCAGAATTTACATACGCAGATAATTTGCAGACATTTCTCGGTCCTCTAATGAAGATTATTCTCCCTTTGATTGCTGAACTTCTTCAAAAATCCAAGCAGAGACTATTGAGAAGATATTTTAGTTTCAGCATGAGGGGAACAAAACAAACAAAAAAAGATTTTTCCAAAGTCAGGCTGCTGTATACAACCATGTTATTGTATCTCTCACTTGATATGACAGGTATTGAGTATGCATTCAGTTATAGCTCTTCTTTTGCATTTGGGGCATTAAGTAAAATATTTCCTCTGGTCTCTAACAGAGACTTAGTTTAAATCTCTCCTCCTGGGATTGCTTTTACTAACACCAGCACAGTCCATCAGTGACCTTTGGTCAAACCAATAAATTTACAGAAGAACACATTGTCACATGGCAAATGACTAACAAAGACCCCAAATGGCTTAAGTGGGTTTAGCTGTCAGTTCTTGCATTAAAGGTTAGTGTTTGATTTCTACCTTTGTGTTTCTTTTTGCACCCTCCTTTAATTGATGCTCATATGACATGTATTGTTTAGCTTTCTCTCACCAATTTGGTAGGGTATAAATGAATAGGTGAAATAAAATGTATTAATACATGTTTGAACATCTAAGGCTTATCTCCTGAGTGAGGCTAGTGACAGAACGCTCCATTCAATATATGCTAAACCAAAAAGAACTCTGGTCTGAAAGGGCAGGTGTGCTGCAAGCATATATTTTACACACTTGAAAAAGGAACACAGAGGGTTTGAAGAGCAGGAGATATAGCTAAGGAGGCCCTAAGGATGGTGATTCAGGATGGATGAGAGGTGGCCTCAAAAGGCCCTGGTGAGCAAAACATTGCAGTGATCAAAAGTTAATATAATTCAAGAACTGTTTGCTTCTATGGAGGGCACAGTATTCAAGGCCTGAAGAGAATTTGGGGGCATGAGAAAGGTCATATTGCTTTCCTAGCAGAATCTGAACTGAGCTCACAGGTGGCTAGGAGACTAATGCACATCACACTCATTCTGTAAGACAAAGAGCAAAAACTACTGGCAATATTGGCAGCATGGCAGCCAACTCTGAGGACGGTGACATTGCCAAGCCTTAAAGACCCACAGGTATGGATATGAGGCTCCGCACTATCTACCAATGCCAGACTGAGTTAGTGTGATCCAAGATAACATATATGACCTGAGTGTGCAGACTAGTAACAGCTACAACAAAGGGCAAGTTCTGCTCTGGGCCACCCTAGTGCCTCTACCTCTGGCAGAAGATTCCATTATCAGAGAAGTAGCCAGAATCCAAATTTTACCTTCTTGACATGGCCACTAGGGGGAAGAAATATGAAGTATGCCTAGTACTGTGCTGAACATATAAATAGTAGACCTCTTGTTCTTCCTCTACTTGTTTCTGACAGTGGTCTCAGCAAGCTAGGTAAGGGACTTATGACCCATGTCCGAGGGGTAGAGTAATGCAGTGTGAACACTAAACAAGCCACTTCTATGAATCTCTTGCCTCTCATGCATAACATGGAGATAATGTCAATTACCTCGTTTATAGAATTGTTGTGAGGACTGAACAAGGTAGCAGGTACAAAAGTACCTGGAAACAGTATGTGGCTCAATCCTTGTGAGTTTATTCCCTTCAGTGCATATTCAGGTTTTACCCCTGACTATGTTTTTAACTCTAGAACTCTGCTTCTTTTATCTCACTGGATTTTTTTTTTATTGCTGACCCAATAGCCTTTTCAGCAATGTCCTATGGTAAAAAAAACACAAACAAACAAACAAAACACTCATTGTTTAAAAAGAATATGTTTGGTCTGGAGTAGCGGGTGGACCTCAGGATATGTCCAATGCAGTCATAGCTATCCCATCCCCCTTCGTCAGATGATGGTTTTCCAGTCTCCCTTACACCTTAAGGTGGCCATGTGCCCAGTTCTGCCCAATGAGGTTTACAAGAAATGTAGGGAGTTGTATAGAAAATAATATTTCTTAATAAGAAGGACAGATGTGATAGAGATGTACTTGGAATGTGATATAGGTACCTAGAGCTGTTGCAGCCATGTTAAGGCAAGCATGTGGTCATAGAGTCAACCTGCTGAAAATGGTTGAGCAGGAAGCTGTGGTATTCTGATGACATCGCTGAGCACTTGGCCTAATGAAAATACTTCCAGACTTCTTATCATGATTCAAAACTAAAATAAGGTCCTGTTTGTTTATTAGATGCACAGTAATACTTCAAGTATAAAACTAAGTAGAATTGACCCTTTCTGAGGAGATGATGGTAGTAAAAGTGAGATTATAAACACTGTACATTCAGGGTATGTTAATGCAGTGATTATGCTACTTACAAAACATTCATACCTGTGCAAATAGTCTCATTCAACATGCCTACACATTACTAAAATAGTTTTGATTATCTAAATTTTTGGCTTAGTATACATAAATTTATTGATTTACAGAATCAATGTATTGGCTAAATGATTTATTAAATGTTTGTTGTTTCAAGAATTTGATTATTGGATCTTACAAGCCCAGCATTTTCCCATTAAAAAGCAAACGTATTTGAAAGTAGCTTTTAGAAATATTAATATCCCAGATACATACCCAGAAATTCTGATTAGTTAGTCTATATTGTGGCTTTGAACATTAAAAAATGTTTTTGTTATAGTGTCAGATACATGACAAGATGTAATATTAAATAACCCATATAAATCTCACACAGCTTTAACAATTAAAAACTCTTGATCAATCTTATTACATCTGTCCTCCCACCCACTTCTCTCCATCCACAGATTATTTGGAAGCTAATACTAAACATCATATCACTTAATAAAAGATTATTTCAGTATGTTTCTCTAAAAGACAGACCCTTTGCAAATATGAACACAATAACATTATCATATGTAAAACTTAATTACAATTTTAAAATGTCTTCAAATATTCATAGTTTAAATTTTCCAATTTTCTCATAAATATTTTTTAATTTTATTTTCAACTCAGGATCCAGTTTACTCTCATGCATTATAATTTGTTAATATGACTATTAAGTCTCTTTCAATCTATAGGTTGTCACTTCATTTATGTTTTCCTTGTAATTTTTTATTGAAGAATTTGGCTCCTTTATTTTCTAGACTTTCATACAGTCTGAATTTTGCTGACATTCTCCATGACCCTCTGCCTCCTAGCTTTAATGTAAATTGGTTGTTAGAGATAAAGTCTTCATTATATTCAAGTTTGTTTTCTCCTTCTTTCCTCCTCCTCCTTCAAAATGTTCTTCTTCTTCTTCTTCTTCTTCTTCTTCTTCTTCTTCTTCTTCATTATTTCATTACGGATTATAGAATATTCTATTCATCCTTTATTTATCAGATAGAACACTTATGTAAAGACAATCTTTCCATCATTAATTATTTGATAACACAGTAGATATACAAATGGAAGGATAATTATTTCATTCTTTCCTTGTATTTATTGGTTTCAAATTATGACTTTATTTTTTAGCACTTTTATAGGTGACCCCAGAATATATTTTAGAATCACCATTAATACAATATTTAACACAATTAATTATTATTTTATAGATGTTCAAACTGTCCAATTTTTAGGATTTAGGCTCTTCATAGTAGCTCTTGAATCCTTTTTACATGACCCTAGCAGTCTTTCCTCTTTCCTGGTTCAAGTTGCTCAAGGCTCACCTATACAGTTCCTGAAATCAGCTAGTCCATCGTGTAATCTTAATTTATTTTTTAGTGGAAGATGCTTTTGAAAGATAGAATCATGGTGCTTGGTTGCATGCTAGTGGGTTCACCATGATTTCTAGTGCATTTAGGGGGCAGAGCTAAGAAATACATATGCATTTTTAAGCAAAATATAGCATAAGTTTATACTGATACTTTCCATTCAAATTCCAGGTCTTAAAATTTTCACAGATTTTGCCAAAACTTAACCAGCAACTAATCACAATGCTACATAAGTTACTACTCCCAATGCTACACAAAATATTCTAAAACATAAAAAATGAAGAAAAATTCAAATTATTTTTATACAATGAGCCAAAACCTGATATAGTATAATAAAAGAAAGTTATAGAACAATTTTCATTATGAATATTGATGCAACTTTCCTAAATTTAACATCTGTGAACAGAATCTAACACCACATTAAGAAAATAATACACCATGAACAAGTGGGATTTATTCTAGGCAATCAGGAATGATTCTGTAATTAGGAAATCTATTAATATAATTCACCTTAAGATAGGTTTGAGGAGAAAAATCATATGAAAAGCTCTAGAAATCCTGAAAGAGAATTCAATAAAATGTTAATACCTATTCCAAAAAAAAATCTAAACAGGGCAAAATGAAAATTAAAAAAAAAAATCTCAGCAAAAAGAGAAATCTTGGACACTTCCTATAAATACATATACATATATATAATATTTGTGTGTAGAGGTCTAGATACACAAACACACACAAAGGAAGTGTCGATTTTAATATTACAATTTCTAATGGGAAACACAAGAAGCATTCCTGCTAAGGTCAAGAACAAGGAAAATGTTGTCCATGCTCTCACTAGTCTAAACTCCAGTGGAGCTATTAGTGAACAAAATTTAAAAAAATTAACATAAACAATTAGACTTGGTAAATTTAGGAGGATATAAAAATTCAGTTTTGGATATCAATTTGTACCCTCTAAATTTACCAACTCTTTTATTTATATACAGGGTGGGGCAAAAGTAGGTTTACAGTTCTTCATATGGAAAATAATACAATAATTAAAAATAATAATACAAGAATAAACTCTGTGTTATGTGTATGTCCAACTGTAAACCTACTTTACCCAACTCTGTATATTTAAGCAATAACCAGAAACAAGATATAATGAAATGAAAAAAAAAATCTCACTTATAATAGCAACAATTACAGTAACAGTCTTAGGAATAAACGACAAGAAATATGAAAAAGCTATACAAGGAAAAGTTTAAAGACTCCTGAAAACTGTAAAAGGTAAGAAAATATTTTCTGATCTTGGATGGAAGGGCTCAACATCATCTACACACACACACACACACACACACACATACATACATATATATATATATATATATATATGTATATACATACATATATATATATATATATATGTATGTATATACATATATATATATATGTATGTATATATATAAGCCTAAGTGATTGTTAGGACCAGTAGACCAGAACGACCATAATGACTCGTCACTATGATGCACACTGACCACCAGGGGGCAGACGCTCAACGCAGGAGCTGCCCCCTGGTTGTCAGTGAGCTCCTACAGTGGGAGCGCCACTCAGCCAGAAGCCAGGCTCATGGCTGGCGAGCACAGCTGTGGCAGTGGGAGCCTCTCCCGCCTCTGTGGCAGTGCTACTGAGTGGCAGTGGCAGCAGGTGGCGGTAGCAGGCGCAGCGGGGCCAGGATGAATGGGAGCAGCGGGGCGCTGGGCCCTGCCTCAGGCTTTTCCCCAGTCTCCTGCTGCTTCGGCACTGCTACATCCCTTGGGGGATGTCGGACTACCTACCGGTTTCGGCCTGATCCCCGCAGGCCCCCGGGGATCAGTCCGAAACCAGCAGTTTGGCATCACCTAAGGGGTCCCGGATTGTGAGAGGGCGCAGGCCAGACTGAGGGACCTAACCCATGCACAATCTGTGCACCGGGCATCTAGTAAAGATATAATTAGTTTACAAATTTAATGCATTCTTTTAAAAATATTTTATTGAATTTATTGGGATGACATTGTTTAATAAAATTATATAGGTTTCAAGTGTACAATTCTATAATACATCATCTGTATATTGCTAGAACTGCAAGGGAAATTGATATATCCACAGTGAAAGTGTGAGATTTCGATAACACCTTTTGTAGATTGGAAAAACAGCATCAAAAAAATTAACCAGATTAGCATTTAATGAATATACCACCCAAGGGCAGCAAAACATATATTCACCTCAAGTGCACATAAAACATTTAACAAAATAGGCCTATTTTGAACCATGAAAAGATTCTCAATAAGTGTATAAAGAAACAAGTCATATAAGGAATATTCTCTGACTAAAACAGAATTTAACTACCAATCAATACCAGAAAAATTTCTGGAAAATCCACAAATATTTGGAAACTAATTGACACATTTAAAAATATTTTCAATTACAGTTCACATTCAATGTTATTTTGTATTAGTTTTAAGTATACAACATAGTGGTTAGACAATCATATACTATACAAAGTGGTCCTGCCAATATTTCAAGTACCCACCTGGCACCATACATAGTTATTGTAATATTATTGATTATATTTCCTATGCTGTGTTTTACATCCCCTTGACTACTTTATGATTAATAATTTTGACTGCCTTTTTAAAAAATTTTATTGATTTTTTTTTGGCTGACATCTATATATATATATAAAACCCTAATATGCAAATAGACCCAACAGAGGAACAACCAAACAACCGGTCATTAAGACATGTGCTGACCACCAAGGGGCACACACATGGAACATAGTGGGCATCAGCAGCAGGCAGCAGAGCATGGAACATGGCGGGCTTTGGCAATGTGGGATAGTGGAGCAGGTGAGTGGGACCCCAGACCAAGGTGGGGCACTGCTCGCTGTCATCAGGGTGAGCCTCTGGTGGTTACTGAAAATTCTTTGCTCCTGTGCACTGCAGTCCCACCTGGAACTCTCACCTGCTGCCGGCGCCAGCCCCACTTGCACCCCCTGCTGGCACCCAGCACCAGCCCCAATCGCTTGGCACCGTCAGCGGGTGTGAGCAGTGGCTGCCAGCCCCGATCGCCCCTGAGGGCTTCTCCACCTCCCCCTGATCCTGTGGGGTGATGGGGGCAGCAGCTGCCACTTGTACCCGCTGACAGCGCGGCCCCAGTTGCTCCACGCCATCAGTGGGTGTAAGTGGGGTCTGCGCCGTCAGCACATGGGAGCAGCAGTGGCGGGAGAGGGGCTGCTGGCTGACCGGGGAGGGGGGGCGTGGCGGGAGGGGCTGGATGGGGGTGCAGAGGATGGGCCGAGACCCACCCCTGTGCCCACTGCAGCCTCGCAACCCACAGTTCCTTTCAAGGTGCATGAATTTGTGTACTGGGCCCCTAGTTGGTTAATAAAATTATACAAGTTTCAGTTGTACAATTATATAATACATCATCTGTATATTGTATTATATGTTCACCATCCAAAGTCAAGTCTCCCTCCATCACCATTTATCTCCCTTTTACCCTCTTCTACCTCCCACTACCCCCTTTCCCTCTGGTAATCACCATGCTGATGTCTATGAGATTTTCTGTTGTTCTTGTTGTTTAATCCCTTCACCTTTTCACCCACCCTCCTTTGACAGCTGTCAGTCTATTCTCTGTATCTATGAGTCTGTTTCTATTTTGTTTGTTAGTTTATGTTGTTCATTAGATTCCATATATATTTGAAATCATGTTATTTGTCTTTCTCTAACTGGCTTATTTTACTTAGCATAATACTTTCCAGGTCCATCCATGCTATCTCAAAGGTAAGATTTATTTCTTTTTTAATGCATTCTTAATTTAAATAATACACTAGCAAGTTGTTTTATTTTTCCTAGAGAAAGACAGGTTAATTCTAACATTTCTTTGGAGGAAAAAACAAACAAACATGCAAGAATAGCTATAACACACTATGAAAAAAAAAATAGCAATGAGGGAAAGCTAGCCCAACCAGGAATAAAACATTCTATAAAGTCTTGATAATTAAAACTATATAATACCAACATTTGAATGAAACAGAATAGAGAGATTTGAAATATACCCATGTACATATTAAAACTTACTATATAAAAAAGTGACATCACATATGACTAAGGAAAAAATAAACATTTTAATAAATGCTGTTGGGACAACTGATTAGACATTTGATAAAAGGTAAAATTTGATCCATAATTCATATAATAAAAATACAATCTCCAAATGGTTTAGAGACCTATATGTAAAAAAATGAAGCTCTTTATACTAGAAAGAATACAAGTAGATTCTGTAATAATCTGGAGTTGTAGAAAGAACTTTTATCAAAGAATCAAAATCCAAACACAAAGGAAAATGGATAAATCAGTTAGCTACAAAACAAAACAAAAAGACAAACAAAAATCTAATAACCAACTTGGAAAACATGTTTTTAAAATGTATAAAAAATAAAAAGCTAATATCCCAAATAAATGCAAGTGATCTTTAAAGACAAGTAAAAAAGACCATAAATCCATTACATAAAATGGCAAAAACATTTTTTAAAAGCACATACAAATAACCATCCTATATAATAAAAGGTTAATCTGCAAATTGTCCCCTTGGGAGTTTGACCAGGAGACTGGGAGTTCAATTGCTTGCTATGACGTGTGCTGAACACCAGGGGGTGGCGCAGAACATGGTGAGCGACCAGCTGTGGCGGCAGCGGTGGGACCCTGAAGGAGCGAGGGAAGGAGGAGGCGGGGAGGCGGGGAGGCAGAGAGGTGGGGAGGCAGAGAGGTGGGGAGGTGGGGAGGCGGGGGGGTGGAAAACCAGATTGGCCCTGATCTCCAGCCAGGCCTAGGGACCCTACCTGTGCACAATTTTCGTGCACCAGGCCTCTAGTTGAATATATAAAAAAGATGAAATCTACTCATAACAACAGAAAGGTAAATTAAAACTACTTTAAAAAAAACTATTTCTCACCCATCAGGTTATCTATTCTCTGTTCCTATTTGTTGTGATTCATGCACATTATCTCATGCATTTGTTATTTTATGTGTATTATATATTGAATAATAAGCAAGTGATAATCAAGTTACCTATAAAGAGAAGGAGCCTTGTAGATAGTTCTCAGTAAGCTCTAGCTATCTTTATTCTAGTTCATTCTAGTCATGAATAATATAGGACCTGGGCACTTGCTCCTTCAATAGTGGGATCTATTGGTGTGCTCTATGCAGTACATCCCCATTATACAAATAATTTATATGTGTACACACCTGCACACAATAATAAAAAATCCAGAAGCAATTCTTTCCTAGTTATGGAGCCAAATAAGTTATGGGATAGTGAATATCTTTGGGAAAATATTTCTTTTGGCTTTATTTTCTCACTCTGAACTGACAAAGGAGATGGTTCTGGCAGTTGAGGAAAAGCTGCCTTTGGTGTGTCAACTCTGAACAAGATTGGGTCAAGTGCATGAGTTACCATGGCAACAACATAATCAGGATGCATCATCTCCCATAGCAACTGCATTGAGGGGGCCTAGTGTCTGAGTAAAAGCTTTCTCTCACTGTCAGGGGATGTTTGAATCCACATCTACAGCTACACCCTGGGGTGCTAGTTGTAAGGATACAAAGAGGCAACACAAAAAACACAGAGGCTGGAATTATAAGTCGCTTCAGCAGCTTCATCATTTTGCAGACACCATTGCTCACCATAATTACAGTAAGGTGTGGGAGAGCATCCTCAGTCAGGGCTGAAATGCCTGATAGCCAAGTGTAATGGCACACTGAGAAAATAGCATAATTTTGAGATTAAACAAGAAAAATGTATCTCCATTTTAAGGCAATCCTTATTACCTGCAAGTGTCCACACAACATTCTGGGAGATTACCCATCCAATGTTTCCAGTGCTAGATAAGGATACACTACAAAACCAAAGCTAACACTACAACCCTATTGCTTTCAGGCTAAAACACACATAATATATATGGGAAATATAAAGAACTCTAAAAACTGGGTTCATTGGTTACTCAGCCTTGTTCATTTTCCAATAGTACCCACAATTGCTACTAAAAAATTTGGTGAAGCACACTTCGCTAGAAATGAATTGCCTGATAGCCAAGTACTGGAGTAGCCCTTCCAGAAAGTAGGCTAATTTAAGGGTTAAAAGGGGGGAAAGGTATCTCCATACACTAACATGATGGCCAACCAATTCCTGTGTATATCCTAGCAAACACTTGTGTAAATATTACTGTTCTCTCAGAGTAATGAGATACATTCGAGGAGATACATACAATGAGATACATACATTCCCCTATATTTATTCTAACAGTTCTTATATAGCAGCTTGTATTCAAGTAATCACGAGTCTAAATGTTTTACACATCCTGGACTTTGTATACTTCATGATGTGCAAACAATCCTTTGTGGAGCTCATTTCACAATGACACAGGTGAGTCTAGCTCTTAGCCCCATGTTAGACATCAAAAATTGAAGGCCTAAATACTCAGCCTTCAAAATGCACACCCATAAATGGAATAAGCATTGAGATGAAGAAGCAGAGTAAAGACACTTGTTGATTTACTGACAAACTACTTCCATAGGAGTGATGGTACAATAATAAGGAGCTGTGTAGAGAAAGGGAAAATTTGAGCTATGCACAGTTCTGGAAAGCAGAGCAGATGATGGCACTGATGTGCGTGGAGAAGACAAATCCATGAGCCTAGTTGCGGTCACTTGTCCCCCTAATTACAGTAGAAAGATACAATAAAGGAGAGTGAGTCTTGATTTTTCTGTCTCCAAATGTAGTAATACTTGAATGACACCAAAGATAGCAAAGGGATAATGTCAGTTTCAAACATCTGGTGGAAGGATGGGCACAATAATATAATGTTAAAATAAGACAATCAAGTATGTTGTCAATATGCCTCACTGTTATTTGATATACTTTCAGCACACATTTACTGAGCACCTACTTTATGATCGCTCCTGTGTAGGCAGATTCAGATTACAAGTCTGAATCATGTAGGAGAAAATTGAGTGTCAGTAAGAATAATAACTAAAATGGATTTAAACACATGATTATTGGGTCCCTAGAAGCTCTAAAGGAAAAATGACCTCATGGTCACAGTTATTAAATTCTAGAAAATTGATTTATTATTTTAAAATTGAGTAAGCAGAAGCAAATAATGAAACAATTATCCTGTGTTTGGCATATGAACTATAACATTGGTAACCAAGTAATGAGTGAGGGAAGTTTCTCATCAAATAATTCCATCTAATAAATGAAGAAGGACAAATAGAATGAAAATATCTTCAATTTTAGCCTCAAATGACATAAGTGCTCTAGTCAATGAATACCAATATCTGCTCCCATTACAAAAAGAGAGACAACCATACAGTATGTGCCACCTAGTGAACTAATGGGACACTATTTCTGAGTCATTCTTTCCAAAATGTGAAGACTGAATCAGAAGAAGACTGTAGATCTAATCTCAATTTACAAGGAAGACAGAGTACAGAGAAGTATGTTAAATGATGCCCCCAAAATAAAATAAGCAAAAGCATGCATGTGGATGACTCTGGAGAACAAATAACTCATTTCTCACAAGAAAAAAAAAGAGAGAGTAAGAGAGAGTGAATTTTACAGAGAATTAACATGCATACTGAGAAATTGCAATGTGTGAGACTAAATGGGATCCAGAGTTGAAGAAAACAAAATGAAAACTGCTTTTATGAGAGTAAGGGAAACTTTATCTGTCAATGAATATTGAAGATATTAAATTATTAATTATTGTTTAGGTATGATAATAGCATGAATTGCATTACTAAAGTAGTATTATAGGGAAGGAGGGAGGGAGGGAGGGAGGGAGGGAAGGAGGAAGAGAATGAATGTCTGTGGTGTGCCTGAAGAAAACCTGGGGCATGGAAGAAGTTAGTAGGTGTTGATGAAATACAATTGACCAAAAGCTTCATCATTGTTGAAGCTGGATAGAATTTACATGTGGGTTCTTTATTATATTGTCATTTATCACTTTGACAGTATTTATGATAGAAATTTTTTTTAAAATCCAAAATCACGATATAGACTATGAAATCAGAATTTCTGGATATAGGGCCAGTATTAATATTTGTAAAAGTTAACTTCAAATGAGTTTAAGCTGAAGTCTGGAGCCAAAAGTATAAACAAAATAAGTCTTACCTACCTGGTGTGAAACTATACTACAAGGCTATAGTAATCAAAACAGCATGGTACTGGCATAAAAACAGACACATAGATCAATGAAACTGAATAGAGAGCCAATTAATATTTGGATCTGTATGGTCAATTAATATTTTGCCATGGAGACAAGAGTATGCAATGGGGTAAAGATAGTCTATTCAAAAAAGGTGTTAAAAATGGACATATGCATGCAAAAAATGAAACTAGACCACCTTCTCACACCATATACAAGAATAAGCTCAAAATGGATTAAACCATAAATGTAAGACTCAAAACCATAAAACTCCTAAAAGAAAATATAGGCAGTAAACTCTCTGATATTGCTCTTAGTGATATTTTTTTTCTGACATATCTTCTCGGGCAAGAAAAACAAAAGAAAAATAAACAAATGAGACAACATTAAACTAAAAACTTTTCCACAACAATGGAAATGATCAACAAAACAAACAGGCAACCTACCAAATGAGAGAAGATGTTTGCCAGTAAGACACCTGGTAAGTGGTCAATATCCAAAATTTATATATAACTCCAGGAGGAAAGAGAAACAAATTTGGAGAAGAGTCAGTCTCCGTCACTAGTATGACAAATATGTTCATAGGAGGGAAAGCACAAAATGACCCTAAATAAGTTTTACACACACACACACACACACACACACACACACACACACCAGCCTATACATAGTAAAAGAAATGCATAACTACAAGAAGAGACAGCCCATTATCTATATGTTGCCAAATATACCAACATTTGAAATGCACTGTTGTGGGGAAGATGTGCGGGCGGGTGGGGTGGGCAGAAACCTTCCTGCACTGTGAGTGCTGGTGTAATCAGATGTAGCATCTGGAGCGGGCTGTATCTGTCAAAATTATGTGTGCTTTTACCCTTTGATCCAGGAATGCACCTTCTGTGAGTTTATCCATGGGATGTACTTGCACATGTGTGGAATGCAGTTATATACAAGTTTATTCAAAGGCATTGGATAATAACAATTGTGTTATTGTCTGTAATACCACAAGATTGGAAAAACAATTACCTGTCCATCAGTAACAAACTGGCTCAATAAATAAAGGAGGATACACCCATCAAAAGGACCTCAGGCAACTACTTTTAAAAGGTAGAATGGCCCGGCTGGTGTGGCTCAGCTGTTGGCATCAACCCAGGAACTAAGAGGTCGCCGGTTCAATTCCCGATCAGGGCACATGCCCAGGTTGCAGTTTCCATCATGAGTGGGAGCCCTGAAGGAGGCAGCCAATTGATGATTCTCTCTCATCAATGTTTCTATCTCTATCCTTCTCCCATCCTCTTTCTCTAGAAATCAATAAAAAATATTTTTAAATAAGTAGAATGTTTTTTGCTTCGTGGTTAAGTGTACATTCTGGAACTACACTGCATGGGTCCAGTCATGGGTCTTCTCACTTTTAGCCATGTTACCTTTGGAAGATTATTTAAAGTCTATGTTTCAATTTCCTCATCAATGAATGAGGATAGTAGTCACATCCTTGGCATGATGAGGGTTATATTAAAGCACTTAACAATGGCATGACAGGCCCCCTCTAGGCTTTGCTCTCACTGTGACCATACAGAAATATCTCCAATGCACATGAGAAATGAAGAAAGCAAGGTCCAGGAAGCCGTTTGGTACTTAACCGTCTATTCTAATAAAAGGGTAGTATGCTAATTAGACTGGACATCTTCCCAACGTCCTTCCAGACAAAGCCACAGTGGCAGGAGCTGAGGCAGAGGCGGTTAGGGGTGATCAGGCCAGCAGGGGAGAGCAGTTAGGGGGTGATCAGGCCAGCAGGGGAGAACAGTTTGGGGGCAATCAAGCCAGCAGCAGGGAGCAATTAGGGGGTGATCAGGTCGGCAAGGGAGAGCAGTTAGGGGCGATCAGGCTGGCAGGCAGAGGTGGTTAGAGGCAATCTGGCAGGCAGGCAGGTGAGTTCATAGGAACCAGCGGTCCTGGATTGTGAGAGAGATGTCTGACTGCCAGTTTTAGATGTAGATTCCTTTATTAATTTTCTTTGCTATTATATTTTATTATAGTAATATACCACAGATTAAGATCCATTTTTTTATTGATGGACATTTAAGGGATTTTTATTTTTGAACTGTGAACATTATTATACTAGAGGCCCTGTGAGATTGGGCCTTAACCAGCAGTCAGACATCCCCTGAGGGGTCCTGGATTGGAGAGGGTTCAGGCTGGGCTGAGGGATCCCAACCCCCCTTGCTGTGCACAAATTTCATGCACTGGGCCTCTAGTTTGTATATAAAGGGGAGTGAGTGAAATAAGTGCCTCGGGTTGTACATGCATAAGGTGCCCCTGCACGGAAGGCTACAGAAGAACCTGGTGGACATGCTGGTTGCCTACTCAGATAGTTGGTTGCCTCCCCATCTGGAGGGAGAGGCATACTTTTGACCACATGTTAGGAAACTTTTGAATTTTATACCATGGATGCATGTACCACCTGTTCCACATTTTTTCTTGTCATTAAAGGCTAAAAGGGAAAAAAGTGCAATAACACAGGATTTGGAGCCATGCATTCTGAATATGTCGCCTTCTCTACCATGTAGGACCAAACACATAATGAGGGGCCTTGTGCAAAATGAAAAGGTGGGGTTTCCTGTTCAGAAAGCAGGGGAAAGCTCCTATTTCCTTTCTTCCACAACACTCTTTCACCAGTCATGGTCTTTTGTATTAGCTGTTGAATGTCGTGAAGGTCCTCACAGGTGGCCAGGTGCCCTATCCCATGATCTTGCACTTTCAAACTTGACCTTTCCTGCACTCACTCCCAGGCCCCCCAGAGGGTGAAATGCAGCAGCAGTCACATGGGCAAGAGAGGAAGAGGTGTGTGGGTGAGTGGAGGGTGTGTGAGCCAGCAGCAGAAAACCTGTCCCCCAGAGGTGGAGAGCCGGCAGGTCTAGACCACAGGAGAGCTGAGTCTCCAGGTCCCCAGCACACGCCATGCTGTGCCATCAGACAGCTCTTACAAAACACAAATTCAAGAAAAAGGTTCAGAATTTCAAGGAGGCAACATCAACCCACAAGCCCAAGGACCCGTTCTCACCATAGCCCTGTGGGACTACACTAGTGACAGGCCTTTGAAGCTGCCCTACCTGACCTGTGCACCATCAGTTAACTTCTCTAGGCCTTCAGTCTCTTCTGTAGAATAGAGGTTGAGTTTTTTAAATGTATCTGGCAGTGTAATCAATCATTACATGTGGAGTATTCATTTATGAAGGCATTGATGAGACTAGGATGTTATCAATTAACAAGCAGCAAATGTTGTATCAGAATTCTAGTTATTAAATACTCTATGCAAGTAGTGTAGAGGCAAACATCACAACAGATAGAACAGATAGAGCCATGCACTAAACAGATTAGTCAGGGCTAATCCCTCGGAGGGTTTCAATGAAGAACTGTGCCCCAGTTCATGGCTAAAGCCCAAACACGCCAGGTGTTCACCCATCTGCAGAAGATGGCAGCAAGTTCAGAGCAAAACCATTTTGAACCCAACTGCGGAAGAGCTGGTCCTGGTGAGACACACGTGGTTCACAGAAGCTGGCATCTACCTGAGTTCCCATGGCAACCAAGTATACCAAGAAGATCCATCTCCCATAGAAAATGCCAGGGGAGCCTTTGTCTCTGGGGTGGCCTGGAGGTTGGTGGGTGGGTTCATGCCTCTCTTGTGGGTACTGTCTACTTTGCACCGGGCCCACACTGTCTACATACAAAACCACCTCTGGGAGGGAACTTTCATGCTTGTATAGAGCACCACTGCCCACAGGCTCAGCATCATCCATGTCACCAGCCCAGAAGACCATCGTCCTTGCCTCTACCTGTCCTTCCTTCCTCCTGGGGTGGGGTGACCCTTCTCTTCCTCATCAAAGTGCCATCAGCCCTTTACAACCCTTGTCGTGGGATCCCAGGGAGTGCTCCAGTCCCCAGCCCATTAATAGGTTGACGGGGTGGGTCAGTAGCCGGAGGGGAATGAGGGTGTCAACAGGGGAGACATTACCGCGTGTTTGTAGGTTACAATTCATATCGAGTGTCGGGCAGGTTCCGTGTTGGCTTTCGCCATGTAGTGGCCAGTTCTCCAATGCTGACCTTTAAGAGAGCACAGTGTCGGGAGAGGACACCCACTATGGCCCTGCGTGTTCCCTCATGTTTCTTCTGGGTATGCCAAGAATTCAAAGCCCTAATCGCTTCACCTGGGAGGTTTCCCTGGGTTCAGTGTGTATTGAGCAATCCTGAGGCGTGTGGGAACACCTCCCCCGAAAAGCAGGATTGCTTCTGCTCACTATCACAGCAGTAAATCTCCCAAGATCAGGGTTCTCCTCCAGCATCACAACCCTCCGCCCTGTGTGGGCATCCAGGCAAGTCTACCTTCACTGCCCCAGGCTCCTTGGAACTGGTGCAACCAGTGCAAGCATGGTGTTGTGCTGCAAGCAATCATCCTTTGTCTCTCACCCAGGAGTCCTCTGTCTCTGTCAGCATTCGTCAATCTGCGACAAATTAACTTGTAAGGCCCCCCGAGGTGCATAAATCCCAGACCCTCCACTGTCCTTGACACAGGGGTTGAAGCACATCACTCTTGTTTCCCTTTGCTTTTAGGACAAAGTTCAACTCTGATAACATGGTCTTTCAGGCCCTGCTGCACCTGACCCTGCCTGCCTCTCCATGTACTTGTGCCATCTCCCCCCAAATCTCTCTGCTCTTTATTCATATGGAGGAGTAAAGTAGGTTTCTTCTAACATGATTTTCCTGAAACACAACCACAGTTCCTCGTGTCATGCATTTCTTCACTACAAGGAGTAATATACACAACTTATTTATCTGTGTACTCCTGGTGCTCTTTTATTTGAAAACTGACATATACACAATCTGTTGTTCTTTCAGTTTATCACACATGCCAATTTCATCCATGCACTCACCCTGTCCCAAACACTATGCTACACCCAGAGGCATCATACTAGGGGCCTTCAGTGTAGGAGCTAAAGGAGACATCTGAACACATAAGAGCCTAGCAATGTACTCTGAAGACCATCAATCTGGGAGGACTATTGCACCCTCTGAACATGTAGTGCTGGGGGGACAGGCTCCTCTGTACTGAAATAGGTCAGTGGATGACTGATTGTGATGTAATCTGTGCACTCAAAACTGAGGTGTTGTGAGATGAAATCTTTTGTCACGCCCCACAGATATTGCTCCTGTGAGAGAAAAAAGAATTACTCCTGAAAAAAAAAATCCTTTCATTTCTTACAGGAAATTCAGCTCCATTGTAATCTTATGTGACCAGGTCCAGAATTGCTAAATGATCCTTTATTTACTAGCCAGGGAATGCTGATTATCCTTTTATCCCCTATACCCGTGCCCACACCATTATCATTAGTTGGTCTATTAAACTCTTTTCAAATTTCCCATTTTGAGTGTCATCTTTTTCCTGCTGAACCCTGACTAATGCATATTCATAAACCCAATTATTATTTCCTCTTTCCTCTTAGTACAGTCTAACTTTGGAGACTCAGTAACTTCGATGCACTTCAGCGGTCACCAACCAGTGGTCCCCGGACTACTGGTGGTCCGTGAGGTCTGAAAGGTTGGCGACCAGTGCTAGATGAGTAAAAGCTATTGTGTTACCTTAAATTAACATTGTTTGGGATGTCTAAATGGGAACACAGGATGCATGATCTGAGATGTTTGTGTAAACCTTCCTTTTAAACCAAGACTATAAGGCTATAACTCTACCCAGGAAAATTTTATTGACTAGACCAGGGGTGGGGGACATCTGGCCCACGGGCCCTATAAGGCATGCAAAATCATTTGGTCTGGCCCTGCCAAGGCAATATCAGATGGGACTTGAAATTCAATAAATCTAGGAGCTTTTTTCATAGCAACATAAATTTATATTAAGTGAATTATATTATAAATATCCTAATGGCCCTTGACAGAAAGAAAGTTCCCCACTCCTAGTCTAGACCATACAGGACACTTCCCAGTTTCCATTGTTTCCTTCGCCCATAGCACTAGTTCCCTCCTTTTTAACAGACTGGAATGAACTCACAAGGCTGAGTAGGATTCAACTTTGCTTCCTTATTCTTGCTGCATTTCAGAAAACAAACTCTCACTTTGTATTCTTTTTCATGTGCACTCGCTCACACTCTCTCCTATATTTTTAAAATTCCCTCACAAGTTTTCAACATTTGATGCAGTATTACAAGTATAGGTATAGTAGGAAATTCTATAAAATTCAAATGCAAATTTGGTTTCTGTGTTATGAAAAAAAACCAATTCTCAGAAATGGGATCTATTACAAAATTTGTCATGAATAGTCATTTTATGTGACATTTATCCTCTTTTAGTCTGTTTCCTGATTTATGAACTGGAATCATTTTTTCCTGCCCACTTTATAATATACTATAGTATCTGATAAATTTTTAAGCAATATACTGTGTGTTCGTGTGTGTGTGTGTGTAGGATGGTGGCAGGGGCAGAATCCTGTTTTTCAATTTGTCCATCCTGTATTTTAATATGACAGCAAATGGGCATTGGTTTGAATTAGTTAACACCTTTCCCATGATTTCAGAACAGCCACTGATTTATTTTCAATATACAAAACAGTTGCTATTTTTATTTTCTTGTTATCATTTCAGTTGATGAACCTCCAAATAGCACAATAGGATAACTTTTTAACCAAAAAGTACCTGAAAAAGTTAAGCCCAAGTGAGTTCTGCTGACAAGATTCTTCTGGCCTCTTCCTCTGCTTTTGTGGAAGGCAGTTTGAGCAGTCCCAGGGAATCTCGACATGGGAAAGACAGAGACACATTCCTTTCAGAGACTATAGTTTCAGAATAATGGCCAATGGACTAAGCCCTACAAAGGAGCTGAACAATGAATTAGTTAAATGTGACAAGAGCTCTGATGTGAGGCAAACTCTGTGTCATCAGATGAAGATCCTGTTTGTGAGGAAGTCCCATTTTATGATTCATATAACCCTAGTTTTTACCTCAATTTTGAGTATACATGGAGTGGCCGGATTATCATGATCTCTGAACGCATAATAATCTGGCCATTCAGTGTGTATGTGTGTGTGTGTGTGGTAATAGTAATAACTGTCTTGCAGAACCACTGGGATGATTAGAATAACCATCTTACCTAATAATAGAGAAACATGTAAATTGACCGTACCTTCGCTATGCCCACAGCCAATCAGAGTGAGTATGCAAATTAACCCAACAAAAATGGAGGTTAATTTGCATACATACCTGGGTCCCAGGAACCTCATCGGCACCCAGGTCACTCTCAGACGGCCATCGGAGGAAGGGGCCGAGCCTGCGATTGGAGGGGCGGGGCGGGGGGGGGGGGGGGGGGGCGGTGCGCTTCCCAAGCCTAAAGCCTGGGGCTTGGGAAGGGGCCGAGCCTGTGAGCAAACGAAGACCATCCGAAAGTCGGCGCTGGGTTGCCCAGCAGCAGCCTGTCAGCCCAGCACTGACTGCCCAGGTGGCTGAGACCCAGAAAGTGTCAGGGTCTGATCCGCAGCCTCAGTGGAAGCTGTTGATCAGTGTACTTACCTCTCTCTTTCTCTGCCCTTTCCTTCTGATCTTCGCCAGCAGCCAGGCTTTTCTTTCCCCACCTTGGAGGGGCCTGCTGTTAAGCTCCACCTCTTTGATCAGGCCCAGAGATAGGCCTGCAGATGCTGACTGGCATAGGAACTAACCAATCAGAACCAAAGGTGGGTGCTGTGGGGAACCAATGGCTGCCTAGGAGGCGGAGCTTCAGACACTGATTGGCATAGGAACTGACCAATGAGAAACAAAGGTGGGTGCTGTGGGAGCCAATGGCTGCCTAGGAGATGGAGCTTTTGACGCTGACTGGCATAGAACCAACCAATCAGAAGCAAAGGTGGGTGCTGTGGGGAACCAATGGCTGCCTAGGAGGCGGAGCTTCAGACACTGACTGGCATAGGAACTGACCAATGAGAAACAAAGGTGGGTGCTGTGGGAGCCAATGGCTGCCTAGGAGGCGGAGCTTCAGACACTGACTGGCATAGGAACCGACCAATGAGAAACAAAGGTGGGTGCTGTGGGAGCCAATGGCTGCCTAGGAGGCGGAGCTTTTGACGCTGACTGGCATAGGAACTGACCAATCAGAACCAAAGGTGGGTGCTGTGGGGAACCAATGGCTGCCTAGGAGGCGGAGCTTTTGACGCTGACTGGCATAGGAACTGACCAATCAGAACCAAAGGTGGGTGCAGTGGGGAACCAATGGCTGCCCAGGAGGCGGAGCTTTTGACGCTGACTGGCATAGGAACCGACCAATGAGAACCAAAGGTGGGTGCTGTGGGAGCCAATGGCTGCCTAGGAGGCGGAGCTTCTGACACTGACTGGCATAGGAACCGACCAATCAGAACCAAAGGTGGGTGCTGTGGGGAACCAATGGCTGCCTAGGAGGCGGAGCTTCTGACACTGATTGGCATAGGAACTGACCAATGAGAAACAAAGGTGGGTGCTGTGCGGAACCAATGGCTGCCTAGGAGGCGGAGCTTCTGACGCTGACTGGCATAGGAACTGACCAATGAGAAACAAAGGTGGGTGCTTTGGGAGCCAATGGCTGCCTAGGAGGCGGAGCTTTTGACACTGACTGGCATAGGAACCAACCAATCAGAACCAAAGGTGGGTGCTAAGGGGAGCCAATGGCTGTCTAGGAGGTGGAGCTTTTGACGCTGACTGGCATAGGAACTGACCAATGAGAACCAAAGGTGGGTGCTGTGGGAGTCAATGGCTGCCTAGGAAGCGGAGCTTTAGACGCTGACTGGCATAGGAACCAACCAATCAGAACCAAAGGTGGGTGCAGTGGGGAACCAATGGCTGCCTAGGAGGCAGAGCTTTTGACACTGACTGGCATAGGAACTGACCAATGAGAACCAAAGGTGGGTGCTGTGGGGAACCAATGGCTGCCTAGGAGGCGGAGCTTTTGATGCTGGCATAGGAACGGACCAATTAAAACAAAATTGGCCAACAGAGGAGGGAAGTTGGGGGCGACATCAGGCCTGCAGGAGAGGGCTGTTAGGGGTGATCAGGTTGGCAGGCAGAAGCAGTTAGGGGCAATCAGGCAGTCAGGCAGGTGAGCAGTTAGGAGCCAGTGGTCCCAGATTGTGAGAGGGATGTCTACTGCCGGTTTAGGCCCGATCCCTGGGATTAGGCCTAAAATGGTAGTCAGACATCCTGCAAGGGGTCCCCAATTGGAAAGGGTGCAGGCTGAGTTGAGGGAATCCCCCCTCTGTGCACGAATTTCGTGCACCAGGCCTCTAGTGTATATATAGAGTACTTGGCACAGAGTAGGCACTTAATAAATAGTACCTATTTGCATTCTCTGCTGAGTCTCTCTCCTTTAGAATAAATTCTTTATATCTGTGAAATTGACTCTAAGTCACACTTAAAACTGTGAATTTCTTGTATCCCATGCTCACTCAAGAAAAAATGTATCCCAGAAGTAGACTTTATAGCAGCTTATAAAAAGACTAGGATTCATAATTCTGCAATCCAGATTCAGAGTTTCTTATATAGAATACTAGAGGCCCAGTGCACAAAATTCGTGCGGAGGGTGCGGGATCCCTCAGCCCAGCCTGCACCTTCTCCAATCTGGGACACCTTGGGGGATGTCCGACTGCCTCTCACAATCCGGGACCGCTGGCTCCTAACCGCTCACCTGCCTGCCTGCCTGACTGCCCCTAACCACCTCTGCCTGCCTGATTGCCCCTAACCACCTCTGCTTGCCTTCCTGATCACCCATAACTGCTTCCCTACTGGCCTGATTGCGACTAACTGCTCCCCTGCTAGCCTGATCGCCCCTAACGCCTCTGCCTCGCCCTGCACCTGGGACCCAGGATTCCCTCCTCCAGCTGGTCGCAGGCACTCAGGACCCGGGCCAGCTTCGCCCGGGCCGGCTGCAGCCACAGGGGACCGTGGGCAGGCAGCTTCATCCAGGCCACAGCCACAGGCGCCCAGGACCACAGGGCTGGCGCTTTGTCCCTCTCCTGTGCCACAGGCACAGGCACATCCACTGGTGACCAAGACTGCGGGGCAGGTGGCTAGTCTCTCTCCTGGGCCGCAGCCTGGCTAGTCCCCATTCCTCTCTTGTGAGCTTATTTGTGCCTGTATGGTCCCCATTCCTCTCTCCCCAGTGTTGAGTGCCTGAGCCCTTATGGTGTGACAGCGTGAGTGCATGATGACTATTTGCATATTAGCTCTTTATTATATAGGATTTTCTATGTGCCAGGAAATTCATATGGATTATCTGCAGCTCTCCTAACTCTGCTTCTTGGCAAATGGGGGTCATTATCTCCATTTGACAGATGAGGATACTGAGGCTCCAAGAGGTTAAATAACTTCCTCAAGAGTGTGAATGCAGCATTTGAACACAGTTTTCTCTGTCTTCAAAGTCAATGATATTTATACTACATAAAGAGCCATTATTTTATTGAGTGCCTACTATGTGCCCAGCACTGTACTAATAGTACACATATGAATCTTTTTCTTTTTCTTTTTCAATTATAGTTTACTTTTAACATTATTTTGTATTGGTTTCAGGTGTGCAGCATAGTGGTTATACAATAATATACTTTACAAAGTGTTTCCTCCAATATAACCAGTACCAAACTAGCACCATACACAGTTATCACAATATTATTGACTATGTTCTCTATGCTGCACTTTACATCCCAGTAACTATTTTGTAACTACAAATTTTTACTTCTTACTCCTTTCATTTCTTTCTCCTACTCTCTCAACACCTTCCCTTTTGGCAACCACCAGTCTGCTCTCTACGAATGTTTCAGTTTTGTTTGTTCATTTATTTTGTTCTTTAGACTCCACATAAAAATGAAATCACACAGACATGAATCTTATTGGATTTTCACAAAATGAGAAAATTGAAGCTCAGAGAGGGTAATTACCCCAAAGTTACACAGCTGGTATTACAATAAGTGCTATCATTTATTGAGTGCTTGTTGCTTGCCAGGCACTGCACTAGACACTATGCATATTTTATTTGCTTCATGTAAGTTTGTGTAAATTTATTCCCATTTCAAAAAGAAGCAACTGAGGTTCAAAGAGGTTAAGAAACTTCTCTAAGATGACACAGTGACTAAGCAGCAGACTAGGATTTGAAGCCACTATTTTCTGAATTGGTGTCAGTGCTATTATATTATTTCAAAGTATCCCTCAACCTTATTTTCCATGGCTTCCCACCAAATTGCCATTCTTGTGAATACAGGAGTTGTGAGGAGCTAGAAGATAGCAGAGGCAAAGGTTTAAGGAAATATTGAGCACATCATCTGGAATGATGGCCTCCATCACATATCTTTCACTTACACCTCTGAAACCATGGATACACCTGATGACCTCTCAGAGCATCAATTTCCTGATATGTAAAATGGGAACAATGACATCTCTCAACATTGGGAAGATTAGAAAAGATCAGGCTTATTTAAAAGTTATCATTTGGACAAAAGCACTCCTTTGCTCCACAATAGTCCATGACTCCCATTGCTGTCAAGATGACCCAAAAAGCCTTAGCATGAAACATGAAGTCTTTAGGATATACTCTGTTCCTACTGTTTCAGGGTGTCTACCTCCAACACCTACCCCTCTTCCCAAACTGGACCATGAATCATACAGAATATCCTAGTTATCTGAAAGCATTTTCATGTGTTGAGGTACTTAAAATGCTTTCTCTTATACCTTGAAATGATCCTCACTGTACTAGTTTCTATTTATATTTCCTGACAGTTCAGATGTCATCTGTTCAAGAAGCCTTCTCTAAAACTATTTGTTTTAAAGGCTGATAAATAATTAACATAGAAGTCATGGTAATGATTCCTTTGGGGAGAATGACCAAAAGCAGGATGTCTGGGTGCTAAACAATGTTTTATTTGAAAAAAAATTTACTCCTCACTCGAGGATATGGAGAGAGAAGAGAGAAGAGAGAAGAGAGAGAGAGAGAGAGAGAGAGAGAGAGAGAGAGAGAGAGAGAGAGAGAAACATAGATCAATTGCCTCCCATATGCTCCCTGATCAGGGATAGAATCCACAACCTAAATAGATGCCCTGACTAAGATTAGAACCCAAAACCTTTTGGTATATAGGATGATGCTGTGCTCGCTTCGACAGCACATATACTAAAATTGGAAGGATGATGCTCCAATCAACCAAGCCACCCGCCAGGGCCAATGTTTTATTTTTTAATTTGAGTGGTAGTTACATGGGCGTTTGTGTTAAATTATTGTTGAGCTATGTATATCTTTGTTTGGGGCATTTTTGTATATTAATATTTCACAATAAAAAGCATTTTAAAAGAAGCCTTCTTTAACCTCCTGATGGGCTGGCTGGGTTAGATGTACCACCTCTTTGCTTTCACAGTACTCAAAAGTGTTTTATTGCTATCCTAATGCTACTCATGTTCTATTGGAATAATCTATTTTCTCAAACCTCTTTTCCATCTGTCTGAGCCTCTTGAGGGGAGCAGATTTTTAAGGTTATGAAATTCATAGTGCCTATCATGTAATAGGTACTGGACAAATGCTTATTCACAATTTATTGCCAATATAAGTGAAACTATTTAATGAAGTACAATAATTTTTAAAATTGTATTGTGATAATACTTAATATTAGATCTATCCTATTAACTAATTTTACGTGTAGATAATTGGCTTTAGATACAATGTTGTATATCACATCCCTACAGCTTATTCATCTTACTTAACTGAAACTTTATGATAGTTGATCAATATCTCCCTATTTGCCCCTTCCCTCCAGCCCCTGGTAACCACTATATAGTTCAGTTTGATTTTATAAATTTACTATTTTAGATAACTCATATAAGTGGAATCATGCAGTACTTATCTTTTTGGTCTGGCTTATTTCACTTAGCATAATGTCCTCAGGGTTCCTGCATGTTGTCACATATTACATAATTCCTTCTTTTTAAAAGCTAGATATGGTGTAAGTCCTACCTTTGTGGTCTAACTTCATTTTTTTGCATGTGTATTTCCAGTTTTTCCAAAACATTTGTTGAAGAGACCGTCCTTTCCCTATTGAACAACCTTGACAACCTTGTTGAAAATCAACGGACAATTGGTTTGTATATATGTCTCTCTTTATGCCACAACCACACTGTTTTGATTACTGTAGTAAGTTTGGAAATCAGGAAGTGTGAATCTTCCAACGTAATTAATCTCTTTCAAGTCTTTTGAATATGCAGGGTCCTTTGAGAGTCCATATAAATTTTAAGATGGATTTTTCTATATCTGCAAATAAATGTCATTGGCATCTTAACATTATTAAGTCTTCCAAACCATAAATATGGTACACATTTCTATTTATTTATATACTAGAGACCCAGTGCATGATTGAATCATGCACGTGTAGGGTCCCCTACACGCTTTCGCTTTCGATCACGGGGGAGCTGGGTGCCTGTCCGTTGGTGCACCAGGCCTGAGCGGAAAAGCACCCAACTCCCGCGCTTTTGATAGTCCGCGGTGGGACGTGGGCTTGCTGCCCCAGAGGCCCCTTCTGTGCCGCAGCACAGCCATGGCTCAGCGTCCTGCTGGCCCAATCGGCCACCCCAGCCACACCGAGTCCCGCCCCCCTGCGCCTCCGGGCCAATCGCGGGCATAGCGAAGGTATGGTCAATTTGCATATTTGTCTATTATTAGGTAGGATTTTTTAATTTCTTTCACATTTTTTGTAGTTTTAGTCTATAAAATTTCACATCTTTGACAAAGTTAATTTCCAAATATTTTATTCTTTTTTATGCTAATTTTATTGTGAGTTTAGAGAATTTTTGTACATTCCACTATTAACCCTTTGTAAAATATGTGGTTTGAAAATATTTTCTCTAAGGATATAGCTTGTCATTTTATCATTTTAACATTTTACCATGTGAAATGATAAATCATGTTAAAATGATAAAAGGATAAGCCACATCCTTATCTTTCTTTCATTTATTTATTTATTTCAGTTCCACAGTTACTTAAGTCAGCACTGTTTCCCTCACGACCTTCAGTGAATTGTTTCTTCATGAATGTAAAATACTAGAGGCCTGGTGCACAGATTAATGCACTGATGGGGTCCCTCGGCTAGGCCTGTGTCCTCTCTCACTCTGAGATGCACCAGAGGTTATAGGATAGCCAGTTTTGGCCCGATTCCTGCAGGCCATAATCCAGGCGTCCTCAAACTATGGCCCGTGGGCCACATGCGGGTGTTTTTGCCGTTTTGTTTTTTTACTTCAAAATAAGATATGTGCAGTGTGCATAGGAATTTGTTCATAGTTTTTTTTAAACTATAGTCCGGCCCTCCAATGGTCTGAGGGACAGTGAACTGGCCCCCTGTTTAAAAAGTTTGAGGACCCCTGAGCCTAACCAGACAGGAGGGAACCCGATCCCTACAGGCCTGATCATGAAAGGAGAGCCCAAACCCCATAGGCCCAATTCCTACAGACCTGATCCCTGCAGGCTGGATCCCCACAGGCCTGATCTCTGCAGGCTCAATCCAGACAGGAGGGACCCGGATCCCCACAGGCCTGATCCATACAGAAGGGAGCCGGATCCCTGCAAGCCCGATACAGACAGCAGGGAGCTCAATCGCTGCAGGCCAAATCCTGAAGTCCTGATCCACATAGGCGGGAGCCTGATCCCCGCATGCCCCATCCAGATAGGAGGGAGCCTGATCCCTGCAGGCCAAATCCCTGCAGGCCCGATCCAGACAGGAGAGAGCCTGATAACCACAGGCCCGATCCCTATAGGCTCAATCCCTGCAGGCTTGATCCACACAGGAGGGATCCCGATCCCCACAGGCCCAATCCCCAAAGGCCCTATCCAGACAGGAGGGAGCCAGATCCCTGCAGGCCAAATCCTTGCAGCCCGGATCCAGGCAGGAGGGAGCCTGATCTTTGCAGGCCCAATCCAGGCAGGAGGGAGCCCTATCCCCAAAGGCCTGATCCCCACAGGCTGGATCCCAGCAAATGCGATCCGCACAGGCCCAATCAAGAGAGGATGGAGCCCAATCCCTCAAACCTGATCCCTTCAGGCCTGATCCAGACAGGAGGGATCTCAATCCCCACAGGCCCGATCCTTGCAGGCTCGATCCCTGCAAACCGTATCCCTGCATGCCGGATCCAGACAGGAGGGAGCTAGATCCCTGCAGGCCAAATCCCTGCAGGCCCGACCAGACAGGAGGAAGCCAGATACCTGTAGGCCAAATCCCTTCATGCCGGATCCAGACAGGAGGGAGCCCGATTCCCAAGTCCTGATCCAGATAGGAGGGAGCACGATTACCACAGGCCTGATCAAGACAGGAGGGAGCCAGATGCCTGCAGGCCAAATCCCTGCAGCCCGGATCCAGGCTTTAGGGAGCCTGATCCCCACAGGCTCAAAGCCCTCAAGCTCGATCTCTGCAAACCCAATCCCCACAGTGCCAGTCCAGACAGGAGGGAGCCTGATTCCTGCAGGCCTGAAGCCCACAGGCTGGATCCTGGAAAATGTGATCCCTGCAGGCCCAATCCAGACAGAACAGAGCCTGATCCCAGCAGGCCAAATCCCTGCAGGCCTGATCCAGACAGGAGGAAGCTCGATCCCCGCAGGCCCAGTCCCCACAGGCTCAATCCCTGCAAACCTGATCCCTGCAGGCTCTATCCAGACAGGAGTGAGCCCGATTCCCACAGGCCTGATCCCTACAAAACCGATACCCGCAGGGCCAGTCCAGACAGGAGGGAGCCTGATTCCTGCAGGCCTGAAGCCCATAGGCTGGATCCTGGCAAATGTGATCCCTGCAGGCCCAATCCAGACAGAACAGAGCCTGATCCCAGCAGGCCAAATCCCTGCAGGCCTGATCCAGACAGGAGGAAGCTCAATCCCCGCAGGCCCAGTCCCCACAGGCTCAATCCTTACAAACCAAATCCCTGCAGGCCCAATTCAGATAGGAGAGAGCATGATCCTATTGGCCTGTTCCAGACAGGAGGGAGTCCAATCCCCACAGGCCTGATAGCCACAAGCTCAATCCCTGAAAACCCGATCCCTGCATACCCAATCCAGACAGCATGGAGCATGATCCTTGCAGGCCTGATCCAGACAGGAGGGAGCCCAATAACCACAGGCCTGATCCCCACAAGCTCAATCCCTGCAGGCTCGATCCACACAGGAGGGAGCCTGATCCCCATGGGCCCAATCCCCACATGCCCAATCCAGACAGGAGGGAGCCCGATCCTGTGTATTGAGCATCTGTCCCTTGGTGGTCAGTGCACCTCATAGTGACTGGTAGACCGGTCGTTTAGTCCTTCGGTTGTTTGGTCGCTTAGGCATTTATATATTTAAACTAGAGGCCCGGTGCACGAAATTTGTGCACTGGGGAGGGTGTCCCTCAGCCCAGCCTGCACCCTCTCCAATATGGGATCCCTCACACAATCCGGGACCGCTGGCTCCTAACTGCTCACCTGCCTGCCTGATTGCCCCCTAACTGCTCCCTTGCTGGCCTGATTGACACCTAACTGCTCCTCTGTAGGCCTAATTGCCCCCAAATACCCTCCCCTGCTGGCCTGATCACCCCCAAGGATTTTATTAGTATAGATATGACCCTGCACAGAAAATTTTACTAACCCTGCTTTACAATAAGGGCTTGACGATTGAATCATTAGGACCAGACACCAAGATTTCCTTTCTTTGAATAGTGGAGGGATACTTACCTTGTCTTTAAGTTGCCCGGAAATTAAAATGAGATAATGACTTAGAAAACTATAAAAGCACCATATAAAGACAACTGTCTTTTTAATGAAGTGGCAAAATGAAAAACACTTTTTATTCTCCCCTTCCTTCCTTTACAGCTTTTATTTAAACTTTGAAATTTATAAAAATTTCACTCCAATTTTCATTTCTTTACATTCAATATTATTTTGTATTGGTTTCAGGTTTTATATTAGTTACAGAATAGTGGTTAGAAAATCATATACTTTACAAAGTGTTCCCCAATATTTCTAGTACCCACCTGGCATCATACCATCATTACAACACTATTGACTATATTCCCTATTTAAGTGACAATGGGCTTACAGGTTCCTTTCAGTCTTTCATTTGTGTTGCTCGTCCTTCCTTTTCTTTCTCAATTCTTCCCTCATTTTCTTTATATAGTATCTCAATTGGCCATCAAAGCTCAGTGAAGGCACTGGGACACGCTTCATCCATTTTACAGACCAGGAAACTGAGGCCAATTCCAGTTGGCTGTGGAACTTGACTCAGCACACAGGAAGCCCTCAGAGCCATGCTCTTTGTGCTTCCTAAGGGGGAGCGGCCCAGCAAACAGAACAAACCTTCCAGTCAGGCTTCCGAGCCTCTTTCTCAAGCACCTCTTCATTGCGGATGCTCCACATTCTTTCCTCTCCCCCCATTCTTTACTGCCCCCCCCCTTCTCCGAAGCAGGTGGAAGGCTTCCCACTCACTGCCTAGGCATGCTCTGCTATGGGGCAGGGTGTCGCGAGCTTGCTTTTGGGTCAAGGCAGGAGCAGGAGTCACTGCCTCTGAAGTGTGAAGGCCGCCTGAGCGAGGGCCATTAGCACTGGGAGCTTCTCTGAATCACATCAGTCAGTCCAGTACCCTGCAGTGCAGCACCCCTCCACTGAGGTGGCACCACCCCTCAACCCCAGCCTCAGGGGTGAGGGTCCTTGCCCCTCTGCCCGGAGTCCTTCCATGCCCCTTGATCCCTGGCAGGGCTCTAGTACCCACCTGGCGTCATACCATCATTACAACACTATTGACTATAATCACCCACGTCTTGGGGCCACTCCAGAACCTCTGTCTCTCTGCAGATGAGGCAGATTCCCTTGGTCTCTGTGAAGCTATGAATCTGTGGCCAGAGGCCAGGTCTGGGTCTCAGCAACCCCCTGCCTGCAATGTTCCCAGGGACCCCCAGGAGCGGCTAGGCGGTCCGGCCTCACCTCCCCAGGGCAGCGATGCCTCCCAGGGACCCCCGGGAGCGGCTAGGCGGGTCCGGCCTTGCCTCCCCGGAACCCTGGGAGTGGCTAGGTGGTCCGGCCTCGCCTCCCCGGGGTGGCGATGTCCTCAGGGACCCCTGGAGTGGCGGGCAGCGATGATCCCAGGGACCCCTGGGAGCAGTGGGCGGCGATGCTCCCAGAGACCCCCGGGAGCGGCTAGGCGGGTCCGGCCTTGCCTCCCCAGGGCGGCGATGATCCCAGGGACCCCTGGGAGTGGCTAGGCGGGTCCGGCCTCGCCTCCCTGGGCTGTGATGATCCCAGGGACCCCCGGGAGCGGCTAGGCAGTCCGGCCTCGCCTCCCCAGGGCGGCAATGTTCCCAGGGACCCTGGGAGCGGCTAGGCAGGTCCGGCCTTGCCTCCCCGGGCAGCGATGATCCCAGGGACCCCCGGGAGCGGCTAGGCGGGTCCGGCCTTGCCTCCCCAGGGCGGTGATGCTCCCAGGGACCCCTGGGAGCAGCTAGGCGGGTCCGGCCTCGCCTCCCTGGGCTGCGATGATCCCAGGGACCCCCGGGAGCGGCTAGGCAGTCCGGCCTCGCCTCCCCAGGGCAGCGATGAACCCAGACCCTTCCTGTGCAGTCTGGCGCTGCCCATCCCACCGCCTCCCCGGCCATGGGGTGAGCAGCGCCAGGGCCTACTCTGCTCCCGATGGACCCGTACTCCTGGAAGCAGGCCATGGTGCTGCCTGCCTGCCTTTGTATGCAAATTAACCCACCATCTTTGGTGGGTTAATTTGCATACTCATGCACTCTGATTGGCTGTGGGCATAGCGAATGTACGGTCAGTTTACATATTTGTCTATTATTAGGTAAGATGGTTGATATTTTGTCACATTCTGTATTCCATCCTGATATTCTTCACTTTTTAATGATGTTTTCAATTTTTAGATACATTAAATTTTACTGTGTGTGCTGTCTGTATATATGGGTTTTGTCAAAGCCATAGAAGAGTGTCATATAGCCAACAATAAAACATCACACAATCTTAGTCAGCTAAGGCTACTACAAGAAAACATCATAGACATGATGGACCAAACAACAGACATTTACTTCTCACTGTTCTAGAGTTTTGGAAGACAAAGATTAGGGTTATAGTATGGTTGGGTTCTTTTTTTAAAATTTAAGGGTGACATTGGTTAATAAAATTATGTAGGTTTCAAGTATACAATTCTATATATCATTGTGTGTGCACCCTCAAAAGTTAAGTCTTCTTCCATCAACATTTATCTCCCCTTTAACCTCCTCTACTTCCCCTTATCCCCTTTCCCTCTGATAATCACCATACTGTTGTCTATGTCTATGAGTTTTCTTTTTTGCTTAATCCCTTCAACTTTTTCACCCAGCCCCCCAATGTACCTAAATGTAAAATATGTCCAGGGCTTAATTGTGTGGACAGAACAGACAAGATAGAAATGGTAGTGATCTGGCCCCAGCCTTGTATTCCCCTATCCATGGCCTGAGGACCCCAGGAGTCCTGGCATTCTTCCTTAAACACTGATGTGTGGCTACCACAAGCACAGTGTGATTGCTCTCCCTGAAACAGCATGCACTCTTCAGCAGTTCTATGTAAATATGCCATAGCCCAGGACTGAGGGGTTAACTCAGGCTGTAAAATGCAAATGAGCAATTATAGACAAGATTGTTGACTGTTTGCTCTCCCTGTCCACCACTTTATTGTGAAACTTTCCAATCCAGGTTTAACTTCAAGTCTGTTCTCTTTCCTGAAAATAAGAGCTTCCAAAAGTGTGGAACACAGAAAACTGGTGATACCCAGAATAATTTCAGTGCTCCTCAGACATTAAAAACCTAATAGTAACTCATGTGTTTTATTTGACAATAAACATATAGTATATCAAAGGCACATCAAAGCCTTAATGGAGTGATGGGGAAGAGCATTGACATAGCACCCTCAATGGAAAATCACCACAAATATTCTCTCTCTCTCTCTCTCTCTCTCTCTCTCTCTCTCTCTCTCTCTCCCTTTTTCTCTCTCCCTCTGTTCCCCTTGTCCCTTACATATCTGTTTTTATAGAGGCAAAGTCTATGCTTCTAATTTGCATTATTTCTACTAAAAAACAGTTCTTCTATAAAGGACCCTCCTCAGCAGACAGTTTTGAGATGACAGCAGGACATTGTACACAACAATGGATTTTTCCCTCTTGGAAAGCATTCAAACAAATTGCCCTGTCCCCAACAGAAAATATAACTACATTTCAGGAATAAAAAGGCCATACTTACTCTTATTTTTTTATACAAATTTATTTATTTTATTTTATTGATATTTTACAGAGAGGAAGGGAGAGGGATAGAGAGCTAGAAACATCGATGAGAGAGAAACATCAATCAGCTGCCTCTGGGGATGTGCCCACAACCAAGGTACATGCCCTTGACCAGAATTGAACCTGGGACCTTTCAGTCCGCAGGCTGACGCTCTATTCACTAAGCCAAACCGGTTTCGGCCATACTTACTCTTGAAGCATGTCCCAGGCAATTTGCCACAATCTCAGGGATAAGAGATTGGCTGATAGTGTTGAGAGGAGATGGGATGTAAACTCCATGAAGCTGTGTCAGAGAGAAAAAAGAGATCATTGGTGGTAGGTAGGTGAGCTGAGGACTGCATATTCTGCATGGGCAGATAGTTCTGTGAACTTGAGCATCAGATGATTGACTGCGTTTCCATCCTGAGAGTGTGCATGGCAATTCTGTCACTGCATTTTCTCCTAACTTCTTGGGTCTCAGCTGACTCATCTTGAAAAATGGAAATGGTACTGTGCATTCTGAGTTGTTTTATGAGGACTAAATGAGAAAATATAAATAGAGTAGTAGTGTGGAAGTCTGTTCATGTCGCTCTTTTTAGTTCGATTTAACATTTAAAATGAATATGTAGCCCAGACGACAGGGCTCAGTGAATGAGTGCTGACCTATGAACAGGTCATGGTTCAATTCCTGGTTAGGGCACATGCCCGAGTAGCAGACTCAATCCCCAGTGGGGGGCATGCAGGAGGCAGCAGATCAATGATTCTTTCTCATCACTGATGTTTCTATCTCTCTCTCCCTCTCCCTTTCACTCTGAAATCAATAAAAATATTTTTTAAAAATAAAATGAATATGGAGAAACCTTTGGAATATCTTACCATATTTATTTTTCTAGTTATCTTGACATTGCCTTGATTTTCCTCTTCAATCATAAAAGTCATTCAGTTTTACTGAAAATGTAAGAAGGAAAAAAAAAAAACCAGCCCAGTGGTATTAAGAATCTTCAACAATCTTAAACATGTGAATGTGTTTTGAGAAATGCTAACCCAAGTTATGTCCAGTGGTTTGGATTGCTCTGGCTCCAATTAGGAATGTCACTGAAAAATGAGACAATATTTCCTTCTTCTTTATCTCATAGTGTGATAGAAAATGTTACTTGGCACCTTATATGAAACAGCCAAATTATGGTACCTACTTTACTAATTCCATTTGGAAGAGAAGTCCCAACAAGCACATGGTTATGTTTACTGTATTTCAGTTGATTTCCTGGAGTCCAATAGAGAATGCATTCACATATATCATAAAAATGGACTGTAGGTGATGAATTAAAAATCTTTACCTAGTGCAGCAGGAACAAAACTACCAACAAGAAAAGGATGTATAAGCCTGTTGGCCACCTGTATGTCTTCCTTGGAAAAGTGTCTGTGCAGGTCCTCTGACCATGTTCTTAATCAGATTGTTTGGGGTGTTTTTCTGTTGCTGAGTTGTATGGGTTCTTTGACATGAGTCCCATTTTCTGTTCGTTGCCTTTGGTATTGTAGGTGTTTCTGTTGCTATGCAGAAGTCTATAGACTCCCCTTCATTTATTTTTGCTTTTGTTTTCCTTGCCTTTGGGGTCAAGATCACACAAAAAACCCTCTGAGGCCAAGGTCTATATATTTACTGCCTGTGTTTTCTTCTATGCATTTTATTGTTTCAAGTCCCACACACAAGTCTTTAGTCCATTTGCGTTAATTTTGGTGAATGGTGTCAGCCAGCCGTCTCGTTTCATTCTTTTGCATGTGGCTTTCCAGTTTCCCCAGCACCACTTACGGAAGAGGCTTTCCTTAGGCCATTGTATCTTCTTCACTCCTTTGTGGAAAATTTGTTGCCCGTGTCTTATTTTGGGTTCTCAATGCTGCCCCATTAGTGGATGTGTGTCTATTATTCTACCAATATCATACTAGTTTGGTTTCCGTATATTTGTAGTATAGTTTGAAATTGGGGAGTGTGAAACCTCTAGTTTTCTTCTTTTTTCCCCCCTCAGGATGGCCCTGCTTATTTGGGGTCTTGTGTGGTTCCATACAAATTTCAGGATTTTTCTGTTCTACTTCTGTGAAAAATGCCATTGTGATTCTGATAGGGAAAAGGTGTTTAGCATCACTAATGGTTAGGAAAATGCAAATCAAAACCATAATGAGAGGCCACCTGTTAGAAGGGCTACTATAAGAAATACAAGTGTCCGAGAGAATGTGGAGGAAAGGGAACCTCATACACGTTGGTGGGAACGTAAATTAGTGCAGCCACCATGAAAATCGGCATGCAGGTTCCTCAAAAACGTAAGGATAGAACTACCATACGATCCACCAATTCTTCTTCTGGATATAGCCCTATGTCCATAGCACTATTATGCACAGTAGCCACGACATAGGAACAGTCTGTGTCCATCCATGCGTGGCTGGATAAAGAAGATGTAGTGCCTAACTCCAGGGGAATACTAGTCAGCCATGAAAACAGGAACTATTGCTATTTATGAGAACATGGGTAGATCGTGAGAGCATTCAGCCAAGTGAAATGTCAGGCAGAAAAGGGCCCAAAAATGTATGATTTCACTCATTTGTGGGATTTAAAGCAAAAAGTAACAAATGAAGTAATAAGACAAACAAAAAGAAACTAATGATGCAGGCAGCAGAATGGTGGTCACCACAGAAAAAGGTGGGGTGGGTAACGGGGTCAGATATATGGTAATGGAAGGAGACCAGATGTTGAACTATAATCTTATACACCCATGTTACGTCGATAGATTTCATTTTAAAAAAGAAGCACAGGATTAAGCCGAACAGACGGGAAAGGAGTGGCCAAGGAGTAGGAGGTAACAAGCAGAGGCACCTACTCCTGGGTGTAAACATTTTTACTTATGGTGACAGCCTCACTAATCATTGGGCTCAGAAATCCTCTTCTGCCAGGACTTAATTCTGTCAAAACAAGGCCTGTGAATTTAAACTCTGAAATAAAACAACACGATTGGCGGGCTTGTGTGAATGCAACCATTCCTTCACCCAAGAAGGAATTTGGGGAAGTTGCCCTGAGTCAGCCACTGCGTTCTCACCCTGAGGCTCGATCAGTGGATAGGATAGTGACAAATTGGCCAAGACCCAGCAAGTGAGTCAGGAGTGGAAGGTCAGCCGGGTTCAAACTACGGAGAGGGGATGAGACTCACAGGTCTCCTTCCAAGTGAAAGGAAGTCTGCGTGCAGTGGTGGGATCACAGCTGTCCTTTCCTGAGGGACCGGTCACACCGTCAGTGTACAATGGACACGTGTGGGTCCCCCCCTGGGCATTCTGCTCACAGAGAGGAACCCAGCTGGGGTGGGGAGGGACAGACACGAATGCAGAAATGCCATCACCAAACGCTGTGACAAGGCTCTGACAGGAGTAAGGAAAGCAGGCATGGGAACCTCGAGTGAGGCCTCTAAACACCAGGCTGAGGGGCGGGCAGGAGTACTCAGGCTGCAGAGCGGCTTCCCTTGGGTGAGACAGGGAGCTAAACGGTGCTGTGATCCGTTTTCATGGCTGGGTCAGTCTGAGCCCAGTGCCCCCTGCAGCCTGCATCGGCCCAGCTCCCCTGCTGCAGCGCCACCAGTTTTCACCCAGAGCTGAAACGTACGCTGGGCCTGGCGGTGCTGTCGCCTTTAACACAGCCTCCTCCTCCTGACGCCCTCTGACCTGCCCTGGTTGACCCGAAAGCCATGGTGTTCAGAGCAGCAACTTTGAAATCTGACCGAACCCTGCAGGCTCCTCTTCCCTGCCGGCAGCCTAGATTGCCCAGTGGGGGCCCCATGGGAAGCGTAATGCACGTCTCACCTGGAAGGACGGGTACGTCCCAGGGACGTGCAATGCAAGGGAAGTGTTGTAGAGCGAGGGGACAAAGGTCTGGCTTTGGAGACAGGCCTGGACGTGAGCCCAGCTCCGACACTCACTGCCCACGCTACTGAGCACCTCGCGGCCCGGTCCTCCTCCGTGGAAGGCGGGGCCGGTCCAGGGAGATGACTGCTTCCCAGAGGGGATGGGAAAGAAACCAAGGGGCTCAGTGAGACCGTCTGTTTGTGTGTCCTCCTGACTAAGCTCTGCAGCTCCCTGCAGCCAGGGGCCTTGACCGGGTCCACTCTGTGCCTGACAACTCCCGAGCAAGCCATGTCCAGCCCAGAGTGGCTCTCCGTCCGAATCCTTGTGCCATTTTTCTGAACCGGGATTCAGCCTCTGCTCCGAGGCCCCGGTGCTTATCTTGGAGATCTCTCTGGCACGTCTTGGCCTTCCTTTCTTGCGCTCCTCCCTCCGGAAGGCTGTGGAAACTGCCCCCAGGCCGGCGTTGGTGGGGACGGACACAGTGGAAAGATATTTGCTCCGTTGTGACTCTGCTGTCACTCGAGGTGTTCAGCGACGCCTGGCTAGAGCTGAGCCAGAAACACTTCCTCCCTCTCTCCACCATGTTACATATGACACACAGGCGACCCGAGGCCCTCTGGAGCTGTCTGGGTGTACCAGGAAGATTGGAACAACGGGCACAGCAGCAGTTTCCCCGTCCGAGCCCTGATGCCCGGGTGCTGTAACTTGCCTGTCTGACCACTGGGACCTCCCAGAGGCCCAGAGATGGTGCTTGTTCCTCCTCTTATTCCCAGCCCCCATGGCAGTGCCGAGTGCACAGAGGACATCACTAAATACCTTCTTGATAAAAGAATGAGAGCTTTGGGGAGTATCCTGCAACAATGCTGAGGAGGTAACAGGCAAAGAGTCGTGCCAAAGCAATCCCGGTGCCACAGCCCAGCAAGTGGGAGAAGCAGAACCCCATGCCAGGCCGGCCGACATCAGGAAGCCTGCAGGCCTGCTTGTACTGGCTCCACCAGACTCGGGGGTCCCTCAGCTGCACGTGGCCACGCACACGCCACTCAGGATTCAGAGAGGAGCTTCGTTTCAGATGGACCTTGTGTCCCAGCCGGATCAGAGTATTCATGCAACCACTACTTAGAACTCACTGAATAGGTCTTGGCTGCCCAGTGGGTGCTGGGCATTAGGCAGGGAAGAAAGCTCACAGTACCCCTGCTCCATGGAAGCCCATGTTCTAGTGCACGGAGAAAACATGGACCCAGAATGCACGGCAGTGCTCACTTCACAGTGCCACTTGAGGATTAGTGACCAAAACAGGGCAAGTGCTGCGAATTAAATAACTGAAAGGAAGTGGGACAGATATGTCTCAGGAAAGTGGAATGTAAGTGAGGTGCTGTATACTGCCTTTTTATCTGTGCAGTTAATGGCGAGGGATATTTTTGAATTAAAAACGAGATTACGCAAGTAAGACAGTATAAAGATCCTTGGCTTCTTGGAACAAATATCTGATTAAATAGCCGGTGCCTCAGATCTCAGATACCAGCTCACACAAAGCTCCGGAGAACGAAAAATACTTTAGTGGACAGTACTTTTGACGGACACATTCTTTCCCTAGCTGTGATATCACTACAGATTCAGTCTTGTCCAATGATGTTAAATTTTAAAATATACACCGAGCCCTCATAAACTAGTCAACGGCTATTTCTTGCATGCCCACCTTTGGCTTAATGTTACATTAGGTACCCGAGCACAAGGGATGCTAACTCGGGTTTTCTGCCTTTGATGATCCTATAGCCCAGTTGGGAAGGAAGTGCATAGTACCTCCTTCACTGGAAAAGTGACCGCAGTTTGGAACAGGGGAAGGTACGGAGGTCTAGGTCCGAAATACACCTTTGATCACCACTTATTGGTTGGGGACCATGGACGGGACCTTATGCTGCTCTGAGCTTTTTACATCATGTATAAATGAGAGAAAATAACACCTACTTCCCAGGGTAACCGGAAGGAGCAGAAATCACTGATGTACATGCTAGAAGCAGGTGGTATTCGTCTTGGGCCTTGTGTGACCGCCAGGGATCAGCTCGGGTCTATCAACATATCTTAGGTATTATTATGGATCGACAGTTTTATGGTCAGAAAATGGGAGTGGAGATAATTCAGTGTTGCCTGATCCATACAGATGGGACCATCCCGAGAACAGATTAGATATGGATCTGACAAGGGAATGGTCTGGCTGGCCTCAGGAAACTCATTGTCTAGGAACACAACAGATTGGTGAAGGGCTGCATTTTTAAGGGCAAACTGTATTTCAGCATCCATTCTAATCCTCAGAACAATACTAGGTGGTAATTACTGTTATTACGGATCAGTTGCGTGTCCATAAAAAGCCCTTCAGACTCAGGGGCTACTGAACTCATCCAGAAATACACAGCCAAAAAGGAAGGCGTTAAGATTCAAACCAGCCCCTCTGATTTTCAGCACTTGAGATTTCCCAGAGACTACTCTGCTACGTGTTTCACATCTCTGTCTGACAATCCTCACTATTACGCAGTTCTTTATGAAAAAGTACAGTTCTCACCCAGAAAGAAAGAAGGATTTGCATACAAGTGTTTTCAAATCCAGAAGTACTGATGTTGCCAGAGAGTAACAAATATCCAGCCTACTTTTATCTCCCCTGTCCCTATCTCCATCTCTATCTCTGTCTCTATCTCCTTCCCTCCCCCTTCTGCCCTCCTCACTCATCTCCTGTTCAAACCCTGGCAATGGAACGCTGCTGAGAGCTCCTTCAAGGTGCTTCTGTCATGAAGGAAAGGACTGCGCCAAGCACAGTGGGGTTTCTGCATTGGTCCGATGGGTCCCCTTTGCAGACACTGGCTGCTGAGGCCTCAGAAGGAAGTGAGGAACGTTTTATTGGGAACTGGAAAAGGGGGTCCCTCCTAGGTCGTGGCAGAAATGTTAACAAGATTGCTGTCTCCCGGGCCTCATCGTCCCTCTGACAGACAGCAAGGATCTCTTGGTAAAAAAAAAAAAAAAAAAAAGATTGTTGTCTCTGGTGACGTGCAAAGAAGGAAATGTAAAAGACAACTTGGGACAGATGGTCAAGGCCCAGTGGGTAGAGGTAGCCCCATGTGGGGAGCACAATATAATGAACCTACATCGCTTTGAGCACAGTGTTGGGACAGATCTGGAGTTGGGAAGCCCTGCTGGTGGGCGCTCTTAAGCAAGGGGAGCATTTTAGAGAAATCCTACATTGCCCTAGGGCCGTGGTCGGCAAACTCATTAGTCAACAGAGCCAAATATCAACAGTACAACGACTGAAATTTCTTTTGAGAGCCGAAAACCGACTTCTGCGCATGGGCCACAAAGTTTCAATCGCACTGTACGTGCGCGCCCGCACGTGCTATTTTGTGGAAGAGCCACACTCAAGGGGCCAAAGAGCCGCATGTGGCTCGAGAGCCACGGTTTGCTGACCACTGCCCTAGAGAAAGCCAAAACAACTGCTAGCGTCTTCTAGCAGCAATCAGGACTTGGAGGTTCCTGACAATGAGGGCTGCCTGCGAAGTAAGGAACGTGTTATTTCCAAGTCTAGGAAAAGCCTGGTATTTCTAGAGTGGCAGAACGCTTCCAAGAATCGCACTCTGCAGTCAGGTGGAAAGTTGAATTAAAACAAACAAACAAACGAAAACTCTCCTGGATGTATATCTGAGGAGATTTCCAAGCAGTCTTGAGGGTGTGGCCTGGTTTCTTCTTGCTGCTATAGTAAAATGTGAGAAGAGAAAGATAAATTGGGAGAAAAGTGTTAAAGAGAAGAAACTGGGACTGGATGATTTGGGAAATTCTCAAAATAGCTAGGTGACCAAAAGAGATAAAAATCTTAAATTAAGAGCAAGCTTCTGAAAGTGTGGTAGAGAGAAAAAGCCCGGGTTGTGGTAATACAAACTTTTGTTAGTTAAAAGTTGAGAAATCCCCAAAGTTCAGAGGATCCAGTCCCAGGAAAAGCCCTTTCAAGAGACTAATCGTGGGCCTCATAGATTTTCTTAACTATACCGAAGGGCCTCTGGCAATCTCAAGGTAGCTGTCCCTCAGCCATCCAAGCAGGACCCCCAAAGGAGGAGCTGAGAGTGGAACGGAATTCGCCCAGTTACCCAAGTGAACTTGGAAGTGCATTCCTCCTCAGAGCCTCCACAAAGAAACACAGCCTGATTTCACCCAGTGAGATGCTCTGCAGAGAGCAAACACAGCCGTGTCACGCACTGCTTGTGACCTACAGAACTGTGAGCTAATAAGTGGACATTGTTCTTAAGTCCCGAGGTTTATGGTTGCTTCTTTTTTAAATTTTTTAAAAATATATATTTTATTGATTTTTTACAGAGAGGAAAGGAGAGGGATAGAGAGTTAGAAACATCGATGAGAGAGAAACATCGATCAGCCGCCTCCTGCAAACCCCCCATCGGGGATGTGCCCGCAACCAAGGTACATGCCCTTGACTGGAATCGAGCCCGGGACCCTTCAGTCCGAAGGCCGACGCTCTAGCCTACCTTTGGCTTAATGTTACATTAGGTACCCGAGCTGGAATCGAGCCCGGAACTGAGCCAAACCAGTCAGGGCTATGGTAGCTTCTTATGCAGGAAGAGACACTGCAGGTAGCACTGCTGGGCTATGCAGAATGCACACGTTCAGTTTAGCAGATAGTGCCAAACAGTTTTCCAAAGTGCTGGCGCCAAGTTACACTCCCGCCTGTGTGGGAGGGTTCCTCCATTACCTGGCCAACCCTGCTTATTGTTAGCTGTCTTGGCTATTCGGGTAGCTGTCTCGTGATGTCTCATTTCAGTTTTAACATGCATATTCCTGGTGACGGAGGTTGGGCAGCTTCATTTGTTCATTGGTCAGTTACTTGGATGTCCTACTTGTTGTTGAAGTTCCTGTTCTGGGCAGAAGACATTTGCGGGATAGAAGTGTTTCAGATAGCTTTTCCCATGCGGAGGTTTATCCCTTCCCTCTCCACATGTGCTTTGGAGGAATGGAAGTCCCTATTCTGATGAAGTCCATACAAAGTGCTAATGTTTTCCTCTATCATTCGGGGTTTTCTGTGTCCTGTTTCCCATATCATCGCTTACGCCAAGGTCATGAACATATGCTCGTTCGTCATTCTGTATAAGCTTCAACTTCTGGGATTCTGTTTCGTTTTCAGCACAAATTAGGGATCAAAAGTAGATCAAATGGTCCAGCTCCTCTTATGTAAAGCACGACCCGGAGCACAGCAGGGGCACAATTGTTGGAACTGAGGTGACTGGACTTGTGTGAGTGGGTGCACGGACCCTTGTCTGTTCCATTGGTCTGCTTGTCTGTTCTTGTGCTCATCGGGCACTACCTTCATGATTATGGTGTCATGGTTAGTCCTGCTATCTGGCTGTGAAAGTCCTGCTTTACGTGGACTTCTCTGTTACTGGGCTGTCATTATCCATATGTAATTTAGAAGCAGTTTGCCAATTTCCAGTTTCAAAAATCAATCAATCAGTCAACTGCTGGGAATTTGGGTGTGTTGCATTAAATCCATAGATGGTTTCCACAAGAATTCTCTCTCCAACTCATGATGTACTGCTGTCCTCTACCACGCAAACACAATGTATCTCTGATTTACGTAGGTCTCCTTTAACGTCTCCCAGAAAGGTTGTGTTTTTGTGTGCAGAGCTCTTGGCACTCCTTTGTTACATTCGTTCCTAGGTGTTTGCTGTTTTCTGAGGCCATGAGAAATGGCATTTTTCTTTTCACAATTGTAATGCTAGCATACAGGCATCCAATTGAATTTTATTATCCCAACCATATACCCCTCAATCATGCTAATTCATTTACTAACTATAACATTGGACATATATTAAGTTTTTAGGTTTTTAATGTACACAATCTGTTGTGTCTCTTTTGTTTCTTTAAGAGCCGAGAGACCTTGGCCTAAAGACTCCAAGCAGATATGCATCAACATCTCATCGACTGCAACTGGGGAATGCCCGTCCCTACACCAGTCACTGGAAGGGTAATGAGATGACTATGACCTGGGTAGTCAACCACACGGCCCTGTATAATCAGATCCATTGCATCATGGGCCACAGTTTTCCTTCATTTTAATTTGGAAATGAAACCGTTGTTCCAAAGGGTGTAAATCAGGGAATAGATGATGATGGGTTGATATTGCTGGAACATCCCTCCATGCAAATGAGCTGACTTTACAATTCTCGAGGTATATCATCTCTTAAGACTAATAAGTTTAATATTTGAAAACCATTTGCTGATTCCAGAGGAAGAATGAACTCTTAAAATGAAGTAATTTAATTCACACATAGCCTTCTGGTGATTTTACAAAGTTGTCATAGGAAAGTTAACACATAGACATATCAAACTGTCAACGATAGCTATTGGATTGCCCGTGATTTAAATTCTGTTTTAAACTTTTCCAAATCATCTTAATGCTCTGCTGCAGGGTTTGCCAACCTGGACACTACTGGCATTTCGGACCAGATAACTTCTTTTATTAAAAAAAATGCATTTTATTGATTTTTTACAGAGAGGAGGGGAGAGGGATAGAGAGTTAGAAACATCGATGAGGCAGAAATATGGATCAGCTGCCTCCTACACACCTCCTACTGGGGATGTGCCTGCAACCAAGGTACAAGCCCTTGACTGGAATCGAACCTGGGACCTTTCAGTCCACAGGCTGACACTCTATCCACTGAGCAAAACCGGTTAGGGCCCAGATAACTTCTTGTTGTTAAAGGCTGCCTTGCGCACTCATGGAATGTAGGCAGCATTCCTAGCTTTGATCTACTCGATACCAGTAGTACCTTCCCTTTCCCCAGTTGCAACAAAGAAAAGTGTCTGCAAACCTTGCCAAGTGTCCCCTGGAGGGCAAAATGCCCCTGGCTGAGCACCATTGCTATACAGTGTATGAAATTCCAATACTCTTAGAATGCTAGGTGTATATAACGATGGATGGGTGGAAATACACATCCGTATATTCAGGAAGTAATTTTTTGTTTGAATAACATAGTCATTTTCCAACAGCATTAAAAGTCATTCAAAAATATCCTATAAAATTTGCATACCTTTATTCTAAAGACATTCAGTATCCTGCTGGAAATTCGGGTGGTTTCAAATTTTTAAAAATCACTTTTGATAACATAGCATTGGAGAAATATAAATAGGTTTCCCTCTTGAGAATCAATGCCTACACGAGGAATTGAGCAGCAAATGGATTTCCTCTTTATGACTTCTTATATGTCCTGACAAATCTCCACCTGGCCAGGTGATATGCATGTAGAACCCATCCTGTAGTATACGGGAGAGCTTTGTTTCTCATGAAATCATTATTAAACAATAAAAACTCGTTGCTTTCTAAAATGTAAATACCTGTATTTTTCTGAATGTAAGAGTAATCCATGCTCATTGAAAACATTCAGGATGGAAAGGATGAGGCAATCAAAACTTGCTCTTTTAGAATTTCTTTTGTCCACGAGGATCACCGATCTGCTCTGCGTCCCCAGTCTGCAAGTCTTGCCAATTCCAGGAAGTGGCACCACCATCGACCCGGGTACTGTGGACCAAGTCTAATAAGTGTCATCAGTGATTGCTTTCCCTCCCTCATGACCTCACAGCCAATCAAGTGTTCCCTTCTGAAGCCTCAGACAAGGACATCCTGGAGCAGACACAAGCCATCTGCACTCTGCCCTGTCTGAATTCCAGCTCTCCAGAGTGCCTGAGCATGATGCAGTGGTCATTGTACCATGACACTAAGTTACAGAGTGGTAGATGGCCGGAACCCATTCCATTCACCCATTCTTCATTCAGGTACACCCCCTATTTCATCAGTATTTTTGTTTTCCATGGTCCAGTCCATTTCATCTTTATTCATTGTCTCTTCCGTCCTCATCACAGTGTATTCTATATTTCATTCCAAATTTCATTCCATTCATTTCTACTCCTTTACAGTGCTTTTGTCTGTAGTGCAAATTTCATAGTCCATTGATTTCATGACATTGTTTCTTTCTTTGATTTATTTCTTCCTACATAATTTTTATTTTTTCCTATTTTCTTTACTATTTTACTTCACTGCACATTCTATTCCATTCCATTCCATTTCTCATAACAGCAGGTAAATTTTTATTCCACCTGCCAATAGATATTTATTTGTACTTGCCTTTCAATCCCATTTTTCCATTCCGTTCCATCCCACTCCATTTTCCATTCCACATGGTTCAAGGCCGTATTCCATGCCCTCTTTCATTCCGGTGTCCACTGCAGGCAGTCTCCATATGCTCGCTTTCCGCATTTCATTCCTAATCCATTCCCAGTCCTTGTGATCTAACGTTCCCAATACCATTCCAGTGTATCTTTCATTGTGTTTCACTCCCCTTGCTCATCCGGTCCAGTAAGCATGCCAGTGCATTCAGCCAAACTTTCTAGAACAGTGACTTACAGGGAACATCTTGCTAACATTCTGATGATGGCCTGTATCAAGATTTTCCTTTTCTGGGAAACTAGTCATAACAAGGACACGATTGAGGATGTGAGCCATTTTTATTCAGAAGGATGTGCCTCACAGCGATGTGTTACAGGAGTGAAAAGTGGGAACGATGTGAATCCTGGAACGTTTACAAGTGTAACCTTCTTTGTATTTCAAAATGGCCTCGTGGGAATTTATTCACTGATATGGCAAGGGTGTTTTCTGGACTTCAGAAGCAGGTCAGCAGACAACATGTATGGAGAAGTCCTTCCATTTCATAAAATAAAATACGCGATGAGATAGGTGAGAATGGCTTGTCTACCAACACCATGTAAATGGCGTGCCAGTTCTTGCTTGGGGGTGGGTGAGAATTGAGGGGCAGCCCTCTGACACTTGGTTTTGTGTTTGGGGCACTGAACAGGCGGCCCTCTGGTAAATAGGGGTAAAATCGGCATCCATCTGATGAACGTCACGCCACCATACGTACAGCATAGCGGCAGCGTGTTTGTATGAACAGAAACGAGAGAGCGCACCAAGCCAGTGGCTGTGCATCCATCAGCGGATTCCCCCGCAGCCCGGACAAATGCTGATGCACATTTCAGGCCGGGATCACCCGGGATCACCCGGGATCGCGGGCAACTCGGGACCTGAGGCTGTTCTTCCTGGAAAGCCCAGCCCACCCCAGCCGGCCCTCCCGGTGCCCGGCAGCAGTGCGGGACCCCTTTTCTCGGCCCCAGACTGCTGTGCAGGCGGACCCCGTGTGGGGTCACCCGATGACCCGAGGAGTCCCGGGACCGTCCCTGTGGGTCAGCAGGGACCGAGTGTGCAGAGCAGATGGCAGGAGGGGCGGCTGGCTCGGGGGCATCCCCTGTGGGCCGGGGTGGCCTTTCTCTGAGCCGCTGAGGCTGAGCCTCCAGGGCGGTGCTGAGCAGGTAAGCTGACTTGGGGCGACCCGGATGGCTGGTGTGGACCGCCTCTCCGCCCCTGCCCTCCCTCGCAGCACACCCATGGGGGCCCAGGGAAGCAGGGGGGATTCACGGTCCCGAATGGGAGCCACGGGGGGAGGGGGGGGGGGGCGGGCGCGGCTGGTGGCGGGAGAAACTTGAATTTGAGTTTGGCGCTCAACCCAGCGGGGGGTTGGCGTGCTCTGAGAAGCCGATAGTCACGTGGCTGCGGCTGACCAATCAGAAGCGAGGACTCCTCAGGACACGCCCACCTCCAGCGCCAGCTCTCGGCGGGGGGTGTCGGCGCTCTCCCAGAGTAGGGACTCCGTCTGTGACGAGGGAGGACTCGCTCTCTGACGGGGGGAGATCTCGGTCTCTGACGGAGGGAGGACTCGCTCTCTGACAGGGGGAGATCTCGGTCTCTGACGAGGGGAGGACTCGCTCTCTGACGGGGGGAGATCTCGGTCTCTGACGGAGAGAGATCTCGGTCTCTCACGGAGGGAGATCTCGGTCTCTGACGGAGGGAGATCTCGGTCTCTGACAGAGGGAGATCTCGGTCTCTGACGAAGGGAGATCTTGGTCTCTGACGGAGACTCGCTCTCTGACGGAGGGAGGACTCGCTCTCTGACGGGGGGAGATCTCGGTCTCTGACGAAGGGAGATCTTGGTCTCTGACGGAGACTCGCTCTCTGACGGAGGGAGGACTCGCTCTCTGAGAGAGAACGAGAACGCGTCGCCATGGCCGGCCAGTCGAGCTTGGAGAAGGAGCAGAAGGAGCAGGAAGGTAAGGTGCCCTCAGGGCCGAGGAACGGAGTGACCGATGGAGACCGGTCACTGCGGACGGAGGGACCCCCGGAGCCTCGGTGCCCTTCGTCTGGAGTCACTGTTCGGGGGGGGGGGGGGGGGGGGGGGCGGCGCTGTGGCATCGCAGGTGCCACGGAGGTCGGCGACGCGACGCCATTGCCACAGCCGGGGACGGGGCCGCCCCCGAGGCCGGTGGCAGGAAAGCGGGCGTCCTGAGCGCCAGGGCCGGGCCCCCACCCAGAACCGGCGCTGAGGGCCGAGGTGCGCCTAGGTCTCCAGCCCGAACCCGCGGGCAGCACGGCCCCCAGGGGCCAGGCCGGAGGGCGCCGGGGCCGCCCCGCGGGCCCAGCTCAGGGCCGTGGGCAGCAGGGGGAGCCGCGGGGGGGGGGGGGCGCGCCCAGGCGCGGCAGCTTCCAGGGCGCTGTCTCTCTGCAGGGGCTCCCGCGCCTCCGAGGTCCGTGCCTTTGCCGCCTGCCCCTCCAAGGGGTCGGTCCCGCAGCCGCCGAGCACCTGGGGCTCCTCGGGGGAGCAGCGCTTCTCAGCCAGGCCCATTCCTGCGAAGCCGCTCCACCCTGCGAGGCGCCCCTGCCAACCGCCGCTGTGCACCCCAGCCTGGCCCTGCTGCCCGGGGCCGCGCATCTGCACCAGGCTCTGCCCGCCGCCACCGCCGTGCCTCTGCATCTGCATCTGTGCCAGGGCCTGCACCCCGCCGCCGCCACCAGCGTGCATCTGCCTCTGTGCCAGGCCCTGCACCCCGCCGCCGCCGCAGCTGTGCATCTGCCTCTGCATCTGCATCACGGCCTGCACCCCGCCGCCGCCACCAGCGTGCATCTGCCTCTGCATCAGGGCCTGCACCCCGCAGCCGCCAGCGAGCATCTGCATCTGCCTCTGCACCAGACCCAGCATCCAGCCGCCCTGCAGCCACGCCGCCACCTTCTGCTGTCCCTAACCAAGCATCTGGGCCCGGTACAGCTCCTGGTAGCCCTGGATCCGCACCAGGTCCTGCTCGCAGCCGCCGCACTTGGAGGCCAGGCCCTGCTTTCAAATGCAGTGCTTGTGAGCCAGTCTCTTTTTCCCTTCGCCTGGCATCAGGTCCAGGCCCTGCGCATAGCAACCACACCAGCCCGCCAGGCCCTGGCCTCCAAAGCCCCTCTTCCAGGCCAAGCCAAGCCCTCCGTGGCCCGGCCCGCCCAAGAAGCCCTGCCCGCCCCAGCAGCAGCAGCGGCGGGGGCACTCCAGGCTTTGTGGCCAGGGGCCGCCCCACCCAGAAAAAATCCACCCCTACCAGCCACCCCTCGCCCCCTGGGCCTGCTGGGGAGAGGTCTCCTTCCCCGGGGGACGCCTTAGGAAGGCTTGCCTTCCAGAGCAGCTCAAGCTCTCGGGATCCTGAGGCCCCGCGCACTCCTTCCCCGCCGCGTTGGCGGGCACTTCGAATGCGCGCCTCCTCACCCTCACCTCCTCGTAGTCTCCTTCCTTGCCAATGGCTGTTTCCAGAGGATTCCTCCTATTATGCCTCCTCCTCCTCCTCCCCCTCCTCTTTTTCCTCCTCTCCCTCCAACCCCTCCACCCCTGCCCCCGGCCCCTACCCCTCCTCCCCTGTGTTTCCAGGCCAGGGCCCCTCCTCTTTTCCAACTGATTTTTCTGTCTACAGCGCTCCTTCATCTTCCCCTAATTTTACTGGTCTGGCCTCCATCCCTACTCCTAGCCCTGCTAGCCTCAGAAATGCCTTGCTAGAATTGGAACCTGTGAGCCCTGGCTCTCTAGGAGAGCAGGATGAAATAGAGAGCATCCCTCCCCCCACTACCAACCACTCCTGAGCTGTGACCCTCCATGGGCATCCTCATAAGACCCAGGAGGAAACAACAGCCACCACTGTGGGGGATGGGCTGCTAATGGGTGGTTTCCTGTGAGGTTTCCTAGAGTTCTGTGAGCCAGCAACCAAGGTCATGAGTTTGAAAGCCCTCTCTTCCCAGGACTCCCCCACCAAGCACTTAACCTGCTCCAGGCCCTCTTCTCCCTCCAGAGGGTCTGCCTTTGCCCCTGAGTTGAGATTCCCCTTTCCTAGTTTGCCTGTTATACACTGAATCTTTTAAAAATAAAATGTTGGCTTTATTCTTTTAATAAAGGTTTTTCATTGAAATTAAAGGGTCTGTGGTTTGTCCCTATCCACTTAAATGTTGGCATTTGGGGATACCTGGTCATGTGAATCTGTTGTCAATGATGTACACATGTTTGATTTGGTTTTTGCTATTTAATTGTTCTCTTTTTATATAGGTGATTGGTCGGGGTGAAAAACTGAACAGCCACCATCTCCCATAATCTCCATCACTCAGAATCCTCGCTCCTTGGCATTGTGCCGCCTCTGCTTAGGTGCGACCCCAGTGTCTGATGATAAACAGTGTCTATAGTCAGCCTCTTGGTAGCCCTCAAAAGAATACCAAGGGATTCATCACCTGCACTAACAGACTAAGGTGGAGACAAGATTAAACTCAGGAAAGAGATCAATAACCTATGAGAACTTAAGAAAATACTTCTGGGAACAAATATTTTAAAAGTCAGCACACACTAATCCTTGGATAATCCCACACAGTCCAGAGACTAGAACAGGAAAGCCCATCCTTTTTACAGCAGCAAGTCTCCCCACTCAGTGCAGAGGGCTTATATTTAGTCCCAATTTACAGATGTGGAAGTAGAGGCTCAGAGCACCTTTGTGACTTGAGAACTTGTTGCTGGTAGGGCTTGGCTGTGGAGTCAGATTTCCAGTTTTCCTGTTGACCCACAGTGTGTTCCCAGGCAAGTTAGTGAATCTGGGGTCCTAGGTCTCCTCACCTGTCCATTGGGCACAGTAAGAGTCCGTGCCTCCTGGATTGCGGTCAGGATGAAAACGGATGGTAGGTGTAAAGCTGAAAAGATTGTGCTGATTCCATGCTACACCCCAAGGACTAAAACAAGGTAATGCGTGAACAGGCTGGCTCATTGGAAGCAAAATGGAAGAAAATACTGTCCTGTTAATCATTAATTCTCATTTTGCACTGGACCTCACCAAATGTAGCTCATCACAATAATGTTTCCACTGGAGGCTTTGGGGTGTTTTTTGTTTGTTTGTTTGTTTTTAAATGTAGGCCCTGGCTGGTGTGGCTCAGTTGGCTGGGGAGTTGTCCGGATACCAAGAGGTTGCAGGTTTGATCCCCGGTCTCTGCAAGTACGGAAGGCCATCCGTGGTTTCTATCACACCCATGTTTGTCTCTCCCCCTTCCCCTTCCCCTCGCTCTAAAATCCATAAGCATATCCTGGGTTGAGGATTAAAAATTAAAAATTAAAATAATTTAAAACTATTTTTTTGAAAAACTTCAGGAAGCAGTGCCCCAGAAAGTGTAACTGGGAGGTGGGAATAAAAACAGGTGATATTGACATAGCAGTGAGCTATGAGTAATGCCAAGTGCATCTGCCCTGGGGCCTGACAAACCTGTGGTGGACAACTGGCCCCATCTCTGCCTTGCTGTGTGACCTTGATCAAGTTACACAACCTCTCTGGCCCTCAGTCTCCTCCTCTGTAAATGGGGGAGCCTAGTGTCTACTTCATGATCACTTCCTCTGAGAGGAGCCTTTGCAGATGCTGACCACTTATCCTCCCGGCTGTGGTTAAATGGGCCTCGTCTCTGTTCCTAAAGCCCCTTTTCCTGAAAGGCATGCCTGGCATTCCGGATTGCATTGACAGAATCAAGAATGTCAACCCAAGTATCAGGGTGATTGTCTAATACATATCAGTTCCTTCAAACTCACCAGGAGACCGTAGTGTAAGCACTGACATGCTTTTTTCCTGCTTGGTAATGCAAGGGCCTGACTTAGGTTTTCGTTGCCCTAGGATTTCATGTCCCAGAGGCTTCCATTTCAAAGATGGCTATTTCCAATAAGCTCAGGCCCAGCCAGAGGACTTGCTAAAGAGCCAGGCATCCCCACCATCAGAAGCGTCTCTGTTTTAGAAATGTTGGTTGATTTCAATAACTGATCATTTGGGCTAATTTGTATTCTCTGCTTGCTCTTTAAATTGATGCTCTCTCTAATGTTTTCAATTCACAGGTGAAGAGTGGGTTAGCGAAACCTGTGGCCCTCACCTTCAACCCCAGTGAAAACAGAACACCAGGACTCTCTTCTCTCTTCTCTCTTCCCTCTTCTCTTTTCTCTCTTCTCTCATCTCTCTTCTCTCTTTCCTCTACCCTCCCTTCTCCTCCCCTCCCCTTCCATCTCCTCCCCTCCCCTCCCCTCCATTTCCCTCTCCTCTTCTCTTTTCTTCTTCTTCTTCTTCTTCTTCTTCTTCTTCTTCTTCTTCTTCTTCTTCTTCTTCTTCTCTCTCTCTCTCTCTCTCTCTCTCTCTCTCTCTCTCTCCCTGGGGCCCCAGGTTAGTAATAAACCTGGATCTTCTCAGTTTCCTGATGTTTTTTTGCTGAGGACATCTTGCAATCACAAAAACCACTAGGGCCAGTCCAACCACAACACTGGTGACTAATAAGCTGAGCTGGGCAAGGAACACACACGAAATGACCTGGTCTCCAAGTACTGATTAGTGGTTACAGAGCCCTTCCAGGGACATCTGCGTGGACGGCTAGAGAAATGGGTCATAGGGCCTTGAAGCGAGGAGTGGGGGTGGGGGACCAATGGAGGAGGAGGGTGGGGCGGTAAATGGGGAGGGCCATGACATTTCTGTGAGTTCACGTGTGAGAATATAGATCTGATGTTTACTTTGCATGTGTTTGTGTACCAATTTCAAGGCATATTGTATGCACATCCAAGTAAACACAAATGGATATTCTGGCATATAAATGGGATCGAGTTCATGACTTTTTAAACAGGTGAATGCATGGATATGGCAGCAGGCACAGTGACTGCTCAGGAATTTTCAAAGAAATTGGTTAGTTGCTTCACCACTCCTTTTTGGTAGATAGGATTCTCTGAATTTCTTACTATTAACAAGAATTAACTATATTTTAATTCCTATACTTTTTTAGAAAGAGTGCATTTTATAGAAAGCCATAGTAATTATACTTCTGTGCTTGTCATAGAGTGGGTGTCCTAGGTTCATACATAACAGAGATATTTATTGAATATTGCTATGTCAGGTTCTGTACTGAGCACCCAGGGTTCAGAATGAATTGGTGAGGGTCCTAGTTTTCAAAATATGTACAGAGAACAGCAAAGAAATACAATTTTTGATCTGATATTGAGGCCAGAATAAGAGTCAGTTCCTCAAGTGCATTACACTCTAACATCAAGACTTCATATATATCCTCCCAGCTCTCTGGAAAATTCTAGTTCCACTTTCCCCAGACCAGCTCCTCCTTATTTGTTGTATCTCATAGCAACTCTCTTCCTTTGAAAGGCGTTATCTTGCTCCATCTCCACGTGTATTATCAGGACATCTTGAATTCCACCATTGCAGTGAGCACGTACCCTACATTGTGGTAGTTCCTTGTTTTACTCTGTGTCTCCTCCAGCATGCTGTGAGCGCCACAAGGACTGAAACCAGGTATATGTCCCTGAGCCTGCCTCAGGACCGGGCATACCAGTGGGAGGAGAGGCATTATGACAGCCAGAAGGCTCAGTTCATAGGATAAGGATAAAAGCAATAGAAAGAATGCGTATACGTCCATTTCCTATGTCACAATTTAAGCTGGTTGAACAGAAGCAGCTAAAGGCTGGAAATGTAATGATATTCTTTTCTGGGAATAGTAGAGGCTCTTTTCTGGGGACACTAGATAGTTGTGCCAGATCTTATTAATTCCTGGAACACTTATTGTAGAGGGAAGCACCAGAGACTCTGAGGAAGAAACCATCACGCACCCCCTTGGAATTTCTCAAGTATTCAGGTAAGATCACCCAACGATGTGACATGACTCGCAATGTCCACCAGAGGGCGATAGGCTGCTGCTGCTGCTGGTACCACCTTCCCTAGAGGCCAGGTTGAGGAAGCCCTTCAGGTCCTTACCAGGTATATTGATTCCTAAGTCCTCAGAGCACAGAGACCTGATAAACAAAGAAGCCCCTCCTGCGGGTGTGAAGACATAGAAGAAAGGATGGACATGGCACCCATCCTGCCCCCAGGCCCCATTTCCTTACTCATGGCTGCAGGGCAGACTGGATTCCCGGGATCCTGCAATGCTTTCCCTCCTGTGACGTGTGACTAACCCAGCACACAGAGTTAATGGCTTTTCCTGGAGTGTATAGAGCTGGTCTCTTTAGGTCCCTCTGCACCTCCTCCTGGAGAGAGGACAAGATTGGGAGATCAGTACGATTAATGTCACAGTTTTAGAGATGAGGACCCTGGAACCGAGGCCCAGAGACGTTGATGAGCAGATCCTAGAATGGGGGCCTTTTCTCTGCTCTGCCACGTTGCAACTCTGCCCTTTCCCTGGCCACACTGTGTTGTAAGCTGATGGTTTTCTCTCTCATGCACCACATGGGCGTGATAGGGGCCTAGGGGTTGCATTTTGTTCTCTGCTCTATCCTAGCTCGGAGAACACTGCTGGGCACCAGGTAGGTAGGACATGGAGTAGAACTGGAGCGAGAATGGGGGAGGTCTAGTGAGGTTCCAACTCAGGTGATTCCGTGTTAGCAGCTTGGATGGGAGAAGACGGGAGCCTGTCTGGGAGGACAGAGGAGAAATGGTAGGTGTTGTCCCATGAGTCTGCAGACTTTGGGCCTATTTCTCCTTCTGCCCCATCACTGCACTGCACTGCCTCTCCCTTTTCGTGGCCAGAAAAGGGCACCTGAGAGAATGTGCATGAAAGCGTCTCCTTCCCAGATCTGAGTATAGTCATGACCATTGGTTCTGTTTCTCCAAGTCCTGATCTAATAAAGGCAATAGTCACAGCAACTTGTCATTGCCCTGTTGCTGGGGATTGATCACTGTACCGGGAGGTTGCACGCCCAACCTCACTGAGTCCTCCCAGGGCAGGGGAGTGTGGGTTTCTCCAGCTTTTACAAAGCCAGACAGCAGTAGAAGGAAGAGTTAGGGTTTCAGGCCAGTCCCAGAGGCCAAGTGCTTATTCATTCCTTCAAGTAAGAGGTGCCTGATGCATGGCACACAGGCCACTGTCAGTGTCCATGCTGACTTTAGTGGTGCATGGATAAACATTTCCTATGCAGCTTTTAAGTGTATGGCGTGTGTGTGTGTGTGTGTGTGTGTGTGTGTGTGTGTGTGTGTGCAGTAAGAAAGTCAGCTAACACAGAAAGCAATGCTGAGCCCATTTGGAGTCGGGGGCCCAAGCTGTGCCAAACCCTCTAAAGACACCCTGAAACCCTTCTGTCCTTTCCCTGGCATTCCTCACTGGGCCTAAGCTGCTCATCACCTCTCTTTCTCTCCAAATCTCTGTAGGCAGACACCAGGGAGGTCAGCCCCTTTCCCAGCAGCTTGTCCAGCTTCAGGTCCCAGCACTCTTTCCCATCTCTTTTCCCAAGCACAACAGTCTCCTTCCTGCATTCTTACAAATGGAACCCTGCCTAGGGCCATACTTTGTATGCCAGGTGATCCATGCTGCCTGAAACTTGTGAACATAGTTGTCCCTTTATTTATTCATTTATTAAATTTTTATTAATTATTTGAAATGTTTACATTATTGCAGATGTCCCACTTATCCCCCTTTGTCCACCTCTACCCAACTCTGCCTCCCCCTCCCTTGGCCTTCACTAAATTACTGCTCATGTCCATGGATATGCTTATAGGTTCAACATAGGTTTTAAAGCACATAAACTCACGAATGAGTTGCATATGGCATAGAGAAGCAGAAAATTCCCAACATTCACTTTGGAAGAAAAGCTGCTTTTAGAAAAAGAGAAAGCACATTGAGAGAGAGAGAGAGAGAGAGAGAGAGAGAGAGAGAATGTGTGTGTATGTGTATTTATACAGATTTTTTTGTACAGAAACACTGACATGGTAGAAGCATAAAGTCTTGAGCCATTTTCTTTCACCATCTCTCTGGATCCTATCCATGCAATGGAATGTCACATACGTGTGAGTCTCTGTGCAATTGAATGTTTTCTGATCCGATGACTGAAAGCCCTTTGACACACATGTATGGCCATTTTCTCCTTCCCTTTCCCTCTTTTCTACCTCAGTTCAGCTTCTAGATGGTGAAGGGCTCAGACCCACTATTTCAAATAACAAAGGATGAAGTTTGGGAGCAGGGGGACATGTTAGAGAAGCCAGGTCATAAATTTCCTCCCTCTACTCTGGGGTGGGGGATGATGGGAAATGAGGGGTAGGCATTGAAGGCTAGCTACTCTGTGTGATGGCAAAGTCATGTTATTTGCAATATGCATGGGAACACACATCTACTTGGTTGGATTATAATTCTGAAGAGGGCAGACAGGTTAAAGGTTCAATGCATCTTATATGCACATCTAATGAAACATGTGTACAGCCAGACACAAACAGATGGAAAGTGTTCCAGGCACTTTTATCCAAAGTGACATAGCACTGATGACATTTGTTTGTACTTCTTTGAAGTATTATTGCTATTAGAGTGAAAAGGTGCAAAACAGCTAAACATCCATCAGAAGAGGTGGGTTAAATAAGTGATGAAAGTTCCACATTTCTAAATTCTATGAAACCATTAGGTAGATGTAAAAAGACACTTGGCACCCATCATTTGATAAAATCTCAAGTATCAATAAATTACATATTGATTATTAACAGTTTCTTTTTAAAAAAATATATTTTATTGATTTTTTACAGAGAGGAAGGGAGAGAGATAGAGAGTTGGAAACATTGATCAGCTGCCTCCTGCACGCCCCCAACTGGGGATGTGCCTGCAACCAAGGCACGTGCCCTTGACGGGAATCGAACCTGGGACCTTTCAGTCCGCAGGCCAACGCTCTATTCACTGAGCCTAACTAGTTTTGGCAATTATAGTTTCAAAGTATAATATATAGAAGGCTATACTCTTCCAACTATTATGTTTTTATTTCTGAGCTCGCTTTTCTGAACACTTAACATATGTACCAGCCCTCTTCCACTGGAAAAACCTAATCAATCTATTGATTCGAGTCATCAGAGAACATAGGTGTGTGGACCAAAAAAAGGCCAAATGCTAACCTGACTAGCTTAGGGAAGGCCTGCATGGCGGTTTTGCAAACTCAAAGACATAAGGTAACACAAAGGATGGTCTGAAATTAAAACTAACTAAAAGCAGTTTATAGTGGGTAGTCCTGTCCTGGGCCAGTATCTTCCCTGACAAAGATCAACTTTGATCTTTACTGAGTCTATTGTTATTGTTATTGCATTAATTGTGGACATTTGACTGTCCTGTACCCACCTAAGTAAAAGAAGCATGCGTCCATCATTTCACTCTTTATCCAATCCCAGAGGTTTCTGCTTTGCTTTCTCCCACCTCCCTAATCTATCACCAATGGATTTCCTGTCACCCATTTAAGTCTCTTCCTTTGATTGTAATGTATAAAACAAGGTGAAAAAAAAACTGCCATTATCTGGGAGCATTATATTAATACCTTGAGATTCTGCTTCCCGGCAACTTTCAACAGTTTGACTCAAATAAACTCACAAAACTTCTTTACAGGTTTGAATGTTTTTTACATTAACAGGTGGCAAGGCAAACCACCCAGTAAACCTTGAGAGAGTGCTGGATCCCTAGTGTCAAAACTGCCATCTGCTTTCCTGGATCAGATTTCTCTGTAATCAGGAGCAGAAAAGAACTTTGAAATGGTAAATGAGATTAATTGCTTGAGGCTGAGTGTGGACTAGCAGAGAGATAGAATCTCTTTCCCCTACACCCCCCAACTGGCTTCAGTGATAGGGCGTCCACAACTTCCAGGGCTTTCACTTGAGGAAAGAGATTTTCCTGATGAAGGTGTGAAATCGGTTTTCTTTTGTTTGTTTGTTTTTGTTTTTGTTTTTTGGATAGCAAAGAGAAGAGGAATGCAGCTCGTGATACCCCAGAGCCTTTTCCATGACAAAGGATGGAGGGTGAAGGACAGGGGAACAAAGTTTTGCCACCCTGAAGCAGGCTTTTCAGATACTGATTTTAGGTAGCTTATTAAGAAACAAAGGACTCAGAACCTTTGACTCTCCCCTTTCCTAAGAGATGCAGATGAAAAGCCTACTTCAGGAAGTGAATCTTGGGATGCTGCCTTACCCTCATTTGAATTAACTACTGTAAACAGGATGGCTTCAGGCAGGGGCGTGTTAGCTAGATATAGTCCCTCTGTCTCCTTGTTTGTGAGTTGCCTAGCCAGCATCTGCCTGCCAGGTATTTTTAGCTCTTCCTCAACTACCTGTACATTGTTCAGTCTCACTTCTGAAATCTAACACCCAGTCCAGTTCCTGTCCTCCTTTGTCCAAAATGTCATATATACTCAATGTTCCCTAACTGTCTTTGGAGTGCTTATGCATATGTGAATTCCCCATACACATGTATTAAAATTGAATTGTCTCCTGTTAATCTGTCCATTAATTTGATTATTAGCCCGGCTAGATAAACTTAGAAGGTGGAAGGAAAAGTATGAATTGCTTTTAGCCCCCACAAGGACATGGAGAGAAGGTAATGCCACTGGAGAAACACTTGTAAAGGTAGTTGCCCAGAGACACAGTCTCACTAAGAGACTGAGATTTAATCCTGAAGCTACAGAATTTTCTCCCTCTCCCACACCTTACCACTACATCAAAGGGGTTCCAGAGAAATAATAGTGAGTCATAACTGAATTCACTGCAAAAACACACAGATTCTCTCTGAGCAAAATAAGGACACTAGAGGAACTGAAATCCTCTGGCACTTCTCCTACAACAAACATAAAACAGCCCAGCTGCTAGTTAATTAACATAAATATTCCCACTGAATGCCTATTTACATCAAGTCCTGGTACCCAAAGAATACATCTGGCTTTCAACAAAAAAATTACAAACAGGCCCAAAAATCAAGAGGGTAAAGAACAAAAACCATAATCATACCAATTGATGCAGAAAAAGCACAGGATATAATGCAACAGCATTCATATTAAAAACTCTCAGTAAACTAGCAGTAGAGGAGAACTTCCTCAACTTGATTTTAAAAAGAAAAGAAAAGGAAAGGAAAGGAAAGGAAAGGAAAGGAAAGGAAAGGAAAGGAAAGGAAAGGAAAAGGTCTATGGCCTGGCTCAGTGGTTGAGCATTGACCTATGAACCAGGAGGTCATGGTTTGATTCCCAGTCAGGGCACATACATGCCCGGGTTGTGGGCTCAATCCCCAGTGTGGGGCATGCAGGACAATCATTGGTGTTTCTATCTCTCTTTCCCTCTCCCTTCCTCTCTAAAATCAATAAAAAAATATTTTTAAAAGGTCTATGAAAAACCTATAGGTAACATAATACTTGAAAGTGACAATCAGACACCATCCCCCAAACCCCAAGACATGTCTGCTGTCATCATTCCTATTCAACATGTAATGGAAACCTGGCTTCCTTAACAATTAAAAAAAAAGAAAGAAAAGGCATGCAGATTGGAAATGTTTAAAAATTTTTTATTTGCTGAGGACACGATTGCCTATGTAGGAAACTCCAAAGGATCTAGAGAAAACTGTGGAATTGATAAGGGAGTTTAGTGAGGCCAAATGATGCAAAGTCAGGAAGTGAAGAATTAGAACTTGGTATTTTAATAGATTACCCTTTTATAATAGCGACCCCCCACATACAAAATACTTAGGTATAAATCCTATCTAATAAAGAGGGAATATGCTAATCGACCCTCACACCATCACAAAGATGGCTGTGACCATAGCCAATAAGGAGGGAATATGCTAATCAACTGTCCTGCCCTCAAATATGGCGGCGCCCACAGCCACAAGATGGCGGAACCCAGTCTCCTTAGCCCCCCAGCCACCCAGGGCCTGCCCGAGGCACAGGCAAGCCTCAGATGTCAGTTGCCCAGCCACCCAGGGCTGCCTGAGGCTCAGATAATCACGGCCGGCCCAAGCTTGCACTGCCGGCAATGGCAGCAGCAGAGGTGTGATGGGGTGTCACCTTCCCCTGATTACCGGGTCTCTTCCCGCCCCTGAGGGCTCCTGGACTGTGAGAGGGGACAGGCCGGGCTGAGGGACCCCCCCTCCAGTGCATGAATTTTCATGCTCCAGGCCTCTAGTATAATATAAACAAATAATATACAGGATTATTTGTTAAAACCACAAAGAGTGATCAAAGATAACAGAGCTCTAACTGAAAGGAGAGATATTTTATATACAATCTATACATATTTGTTAAGATTTCAATTCTTCCTAGGATTATCTGTAGAAACAACAGAATAACAATAAAAATTGCCACAAACTCTTTGTAGCTATGGGCATACTGAATCTAAAATTTATATTGAAAACCAAAGGCTCTAGAGTAAAGAAAACCATTCTGAAAAAGAAGAGCAATTGCATGACTCATATCTGATTTCAAGACTGATTAGAGAGCTTCAGCAATCACGACAGTATGGTGTTAGCAAAGAATAGACGCCCACAAGTATGACTCACCTGAGTTTGGCAGAAGCACAATTTGATGGGACAAAAAAATGAATCAGTGCTGTAATAATTCTGAGTCAATGTCAAAAAAATGTAACCTAGACCCAGTCTTTACACTTTAACAAAAATTACCTTAAAATGAACCAAAGTCCTGTATGTATAATTGAAAATATAACACATGTGGAAGAAAACAGAGGAAAAAATTAACATGAGTTTGTTTGCTGATGAGCTTCTAGAAGGAAGACCAGAAGAATCCATGTGCTCTGCAAAAGAGACTGTAAGAAAGACAAGCTAAAGAATCTCAGTAAGAACATATTTTGTGGCACTTTAACTTGTCCTAGTCCCATCCCTACTCTCCAGGTCAGAGTAGCCTTAAAAACTAACAGCCCCAAATTATTATGAAAATCTGTAACCTGCCAGCCACTGGAGGAGGGAGAATGTGGGTGGAGTTACTTCAAAGCCTCATTCCCAAAGAATTGTCACTATTTGAAGATCTCACTTGCAAAGCTGTATTTATTTGACCTGAGTCACATGTCACCTAGTACCTCCTTGGAGGCATTTGTCAATAACAGTTACAGGCAATGGTAAGATATGTACACATATAATACCTTAATAAAAAAAATTAGAAAAAAAATAAAAATAATTAAAAAATAACAGTTACATGCAATTGCTTAATTTCATGGCTGTTTGAAGTGATAGGTAACAGTCGAGATAAACAATAAACTAATAAAAAAATCTTACAAGGAAAAGTTGGGAATGAGGTAACTATTGGGGTTTTGAAAAGCTCAGACATACTTCTGAGAATCTAAAAGGAAATGTGCATGGATGGGACTATGTACAGGCACAGGAGAAACCCGAGAAAGCCCTAGCTCTGATCTCTGGCTTAACACAAGACTCTGTGCAAACCGGAAGTGAGGATAAGGTAGAGATGTTAACTGCCTGGCTGAGTGTTCAAGACATGCTCCAACATTCACACAGAGCACCTTTGCAAAGACTGCAAGTCATACTGGTTGTGTTTTAAGGCAATTTCTACCTAGTAGCTGACCACTAAGCCAGTGGTCGGCAAACTCATTAGTCAACAGAGCCAAATATCAACAGTACAACAATTGAAATTTCTTTTGAGAGCTGAAAATCGACTTCTGCGCATAGGCCACGAAGTTTCAATCGCACTGTACATGCACGCCCACACGTGGTATTTTGTGGAAGAGCCACACTCAAGGGGCCAAAGAGCTGCATGTGGCTCGCGAGCCGCAGTTTGCCAACCACTGCACTAAGCTAACTAAGCAGTGACCTCAGCGGTCACACTAAAGAAAGAATACAGATTTTACTATAGAACTAGGTCAGAAACATCACTAAACAAACTAACAATAATTACCACAAATAGCAACAAAAACAAAGCCTGGAGAGGGAAGAGAATCTCAATTCCAGAGTTGCCATATTATGTTATTTAGAATGGCTAGAATTAAAAATAAAGTATGAGATATGTAAAGAAGAAGAAAAGCGTAGAAAAACAGAAAAGCAATCAGTAGAAATTATGTCTGAGAAAGCACAGACATTGGACTTAGTAGACAAAAACTCTAAAGCAGTTATTTTAAACATGTTTAAACAAATAAAGTATATCATGTGTAAAGAACAAAAGGAAATTATAAGGACAATGTCTCACCAGAGAATATCAATAAGGAGGTAGAAATAATATAAAAGAACCACATAGAAATTTTGGAGTTGAAAAGTATAAATAACTGAAGTGAAAACTCACTACAAGGGCTCAACAGCATATTTCAACCGATTGAAGAAAGAATTGACAAATATAAAGATATATAGATTGAGCTTATCCAATCTAAAGAAAAGGTAGAAAAAATGAAGACAAATCAACAGAGCCTCAGAGAGTTGGGTGAGGGTCTTATTGACTGCAAAGGGCATAAAGGAACTTTTTAGGATGATGTAAGTGTTTTACATTATGATTACTGTATATAACTGTCAAAACTCATCAAATAATTTACTTAAAATAGATGAATTTTATTATGTGTACTTTATACCTCAATAAAGCTGATTGATTCAAAACATTAAAAAAAGAAAGACAAGCTAAAGGCTGAATGAATATATTTGCAAAACTCCTATCTAAAAAGGGACTTATCCATAGATATGAGAAATATAGATAAAAAATCAACACCTAGTAAACTAACTTAAAAAGGGGCAAGTAATCTGAGCAGACATCTCACCCATGAAGATGTATAGATGGCAGATGGGCAGATGAAAGGGTGCTCATTAGCAAAGTACAGTAATGATGAGACAGCATTACACATTTTAGAGACTGACAACACGAACTCCTGTGAGCATGTGAGCATCCAGAGCAACAGGAATGGTCACTCACTTATGGCTGGAATTCTGAATCAGACATCAACTTTGGAAGACAGTTTGATAGGTTCTTACCAATGTTAAACAGAGTTTCACTGTAATTTGATGCAGCAATAATGCTATTAAGCATCTGCCCAAATGATATCAAAACTGATGCCCTGTCAAATAAAACACAAATTCAGAATTAGTAAAGGGGAATTTTATTCAAAGCATTATTGCAGGGAAGGTGGGGGCACTATTGTGACAGGGAGAATGCTCTGACCATAAGTTCAGCAAGCCTTTCAAGATTTAGCCAAAAGGCTTTTTATTTCATACTAGAGGCCTGGTGCACGAATTCGTGCACAGATGGGGTCCCTTGGCTAGGCCGGTGATCCGGGCCGGCCGGCTGGGGGAGAGACCACAGAAGGTTGGTTGTGGGAGCACACTGACTGCCAGTATTAAGTGTCTACCACCTGGTGGTCAGTGCATGTCATAGCAACCAGTTGACCTGTTGTTTGGTCAACCAGTCATAATGGTCGCTTAGGCTTTTATATATATAGACTAGTGGCCCGGTGCATAGATTCGTGCACATTGAAAGGAAATTAATTAGAGGAAACATTTTAATATAGCTATTCACCCTTTATCTATAATGGAAGTGTCAACCAAATTCACTATCAACAATAACAGATCAAAACACACGTGTGTGATTGGCGCCAGTGACAGATTTATTTGTATTGTGCATGTGTGAGTCAACTTAGCCTTTTATATAGAGAGAGTAAACTTGCTTAATTAGACCTGCTTTCTGATTTTGTTAAACTTTTCCCAGCCCAGTGAAGCACTCCAATTTCTCTTTCAGGTAATTGTCAGCAACACAGCAGTAAATATCAACCTGAAGCACATTATTATTATAGATCACACAGGGAGAACAAAGGGTAAAATATTTAACTGCAGCAGTGTTTGGCTATATTCTGCACAGTGAGAAAACCTGAAGTCATTTTCAAGGTCCACCATTTCTTACTTCTTTCAGTCGGGTCAAGTTTCTAAACTTTCTAAATCTCTGTTTTTCTGCTAATGAAAAGAAAATAGGATTCCACTGAGTCTCCTATCTACCTACTCCAGGACTTCTGTGAGGATCAAATGAGATGAGGCACAGGAAAATGCTTCACAGACATTTGGTTAAAGTGTAAAATGTTTCTACCTGGCTATAAAGCAAGTCGTGTTCCTGAGCTGAAGAAACTGCAAGGAAGCTAGTTGTCACTAGGGAGAAGAAGCTGGGCGTTGCTACGTGACATCATTACCCGGCGCCCTCAGTGACTGTTTCTGGGCTGGACTGGGCTGTGGGCTGCATTTTGCACCATAGGGTCTCAGCAGCATCGGCTGTGATTTGGTGGGGTGTCGCTCCAGGGTGGTGGCAGGGCCTGTGTCCCACTTAGGGGAAGCAAAAGTGTTGTTTCTCTGTAAATGGCCAGTGTGGGTCATGACAGCGCCTCCATTAAGCGTCTGCCCCCTGGTGGTCAGTGCAAGTCATAGAGACCAGTTGGATGGTTGGACACTTAGCATATTAGCCTTTTATATATATAGACTAGGGGCCCAGTGCACGAATTTGTGCACCTTGAAAGGAACTGTGGGCCTCAAGGCTGTGGTGGGTGCAGGGGTGGGTCTTGGCCCATCCTCCACGCCCCCACCTGGCCTCTCCTGCCGTGGCCCTTGGTCCCTGCCTTCTGGCAGCCCTGCTCCTGCTGCCACTGCTCCCAAGTGCTGACAGCACTGGCCCTGCTCACACCTGCTGACAGCGTGGAGCGATTGGGGCTGGTGCCAGCAATGGGTGTGAGCAGCAGCTGCTGGCCCCAATCGCCCCTCAGGAGCAGGGGGAGGTGGAGAAGCCCTGAGGGGTGATCGGGGCCGGCAGCTGCCACTCACACCCACTGATGGCACCGAGCGATTGGGGCCGGTGCTGGGCCCTGGCAGTGGGTGAGAGTGGTGGCTCCAGTACTGGCAGTGGGTACGAGTGGTGCTGGCACCGGCAATAGGTGCAAGCGCCGGCAATAGGTGCGAACACCTGGCGGGACCATGGCGTGTGGGAGCAAAGAATTTTCAGTAACCACCAGAGGCTCACACCAATGACTGTGACCAGAGCCCCACCTTGGTCTGGCACCCTTGCTCACCTACTCTACCATCTCGCCACGGCCGACACCTGCCATGTTCCGTGCACACCCCCTGGTGGTCAGTGCTCGTTATAGCAACTGGTTGTTCAGTTGTTTGGTTGTTCTGCCATTCAGTCTATTTGCATATTAGGGTTTTATATATATAGACAGAGGATACAAAGAATGTAGAGTGTGCGGATGGAATGAAAGGGTGGTGCAAACAAATAGAAGAATCAAAGAATGTTTCACTGTTAGGCCAGCTCTCTCTCAGGAGAGTTTGTCTGCTGGTTCAGGCTGAGACTGGGTCAAAGTTCAGAAACCTAGGGGAAGGACAGAACCTTAGCAGAGTCTAATGGCCAAGTAGTTTACTTCTGCTGTTCAGTGGGCACAAGTAGTTCAGCTAATCGTTTATGAGTTGAGCAATGGGAATTTGGAGGGACTGTGTCTGGTTTTGTCCTAAGTAAACTGGGAGGATGGGAATGCCCATGAATCTTAATCTGAGTCCTATGGGAAGGAAGGCTCCTTGTAGTAAGTCGCTTCCCAGAACATAAAGTGGAGCTCTCTTAACATTCACTGTTTTCCAGGACCACAGGGTTTGGGTAAAGTTCTACACTGTCAGTCCACACAAAATCCTGCACACCAATGTTTATAGCACCTTTAGTCATGATGGAAAAAATGGGAAACAGACAAGATGTGTATTAAGAGGTGAATGAATAAACAAATTGTTGCATCCATACAATGGAATGTCACTTGGCAAAAAGAAGGAATGATCTTTCAGGACAGAGAGACATGGATGAATCTTAAATTCATATTGCTAAGTGAAAGAGTCCAGTCTCAAAAGGTTACATACTGTGTGCTCCAATTATAAGAAATTGTAGAAAATGCAAAAATACAGATAGTAACTGATCACAGTGTTTGGTGAGCATTGCAGGTGGGAACTTGAATAGGTAAAGCACTGGCAATATTTTAGGCAGTAATATTCTTACCTGTGATAAAGTAATGGTGGTTACATGACTACGCATTTATCAAAATCCTTAGTAATTTACTGCACAAATATGGAAACTTAATGCATGATAAATGAAAACATATTATTAAGGATCCAGGGGATACTGGGATGGAATGCAGAATGTAAAACAGTAATCTAACCATAAGGCAAATGTATAGAAAAACAGCACTAAAGGGGGTAGGGGGAGAGAAACAGTGCTGACCTCAGCACCTTTGGAAATGAAAGAAGTCTGTAAGGCTAAAGAGAAAAGGAAACTTACACATACATGCAGTGTCCTCTGGTGGACAAACTTCTCAACCATGGTTGTAGAGGTTAAGAAAACTGACAGCATTATGCATGTGTAGTGGAACTGACATGTCAGTCACTGGATGGTGGGAATGCTGGATGGTGAGGGGCAGGTCTCTCAGTGTTGGAGTGGGAGGTTAGAGATAATAAAGGGGCAAAGGCAAGGATGATCCATGCAATCATAGAGTTGGAGACATCTGTATGAATTTATATTTAGGGTAATATAGAGATCGATGCTTACATATAGAAACTAGAGGCCCGGTACATGAAAATTCATGCACTGGAGGTTGCAGGGGGAGGGGGGGTCCCCTCAGCCCAGCTTTTCCCCTCTCACAGTCCAGGAGCCCTCAGGGGCAGGAGGCAACCCAGCGATCAGTGGAAGGTGACACCCCATCACACCTCTGCTGCTGCCACTGCCAGCAGCGCAAGCCTCAGCTGACCCTGGTTACCTGAGCCTTGGGTGGCCCTGGGTGCCTGGGCAGCCGCCATCTGAGGCTTTCCTGTGCCTCGGGCCGGCCCTGGGCAGCTGGGGGGCTGAGGGGACTGGGCACCGCCATCTTGTGGCTGTGGGCCCCACCATCTTTGAGGGCAGGGCAGTCAATTAGCATATTCCCTCCTTATTGGCTGTGGTCACAGCCATCTTTGCGAGGGTATGAGGGTCAATTAGCATATTCCCTCTTTATTAGATAGGATGTTATACAAATGAACATATGCATGAATCAATACATACACACATATATATTTTCTTGTTTGTCAGCTGACAGGGCCCAGAGGCCACTTTATCAGAGCAGCAATGAGGACAGCAGGTGCACAGATATTGTGTTCCTGCTGTCTTTTCTAATAAAAGGAACCTGTGCTCCTTGTAAAACCAGCTGATTCCTGGACATAGGCAAGGTGAGGCTGAGATATATGCAAGATGGAAATGTGCAAGAAGAGTCGGAAAGCAAGGATTTGTTCAGGAGAAACCTGGTATAGCAGATTACACCGAACCGACCTAGGAGCCAACTGCAAATGCTCCCAGTGGACAAAACTGGAAGATTGAAAAATAAATAAACAAAAGATTGGCTTATAACCTAAATGCTAAAAGGAAAAATCCGTGAGACGTTTATAATATAAATACATGCAACATTCATGCAGAAGAATCCCAAATACTTCACAAGAGTATAGTGAGGAAATGGGGAAAAGGAGGAAGGTGGCATTGGAGAAAGTTGACCAACAGGACCTCAGCCAGGTGATTAAGGTCTGCTAAAACAGTCAAAAACAATGTGGCTATTATATATTCTGGAAACGATTAGGTGAAAATGTCATTTACCCCGTGGTTTTTCTCCCACAACTCACACCACCATCTAATCATGAGAAAACACCAGGCAGGTCCACCACCAAGCCCAAAGCCGCCCGAACCGACCACGTCCCCCGTGGAGCTGCTCACGCAGCGGGAGCGCTGGGAGGCTTTCCGGAAGCGGCAGGACCTGCGCTGCAAGGGCAAAGTCAACTTCCGCTGCTGGACATCTTGGGCCCGGGGCACTACCCCAAGGGCTACCCCTGTGGGGAGGTTCATTGGTCCCCGCCCACCTGTGCCTCCTGGGTCACAGCTGCAGGCTGCACTCGAGGAAGCAGCAGCACCACTGCTCCTGCTGGGCGCGCTGAGCATCAGCGCGGATAGTCGCCTGGAACCTCCCGCAGCAGGTGCAGGGCGCAGAGTTTCCACGCATCTGCCCTGCGCCGGCATTTGCAGCGTCACTTTGCACAGAGGAGCACAAGGACCTCCCCTCCCTAGGATGGGCAGGGACCGGCCACAAGGGGCTGGCAACCTGCATGAGGGCCCTCGCAGGGGAGGGCCTCGGTGCTTGTAGAACTACTGTGCTTAGAATGTCTGGACTGCTGAACGTGTCACGTTGGTCCAAGCTGCCCTTTCAGTGCTTTTCTACGCACTTTCTTCTAGTCAGAAAACAGCACACATTCCCATGAGCAAGTGGTGTCTCCACTTTCTCCAGTGGGCTTCTAGCTCACTTAGCTTGGTTACTCATCACGCAGTTCCCACGAATCACTTGCAGTTTATTCATAAGAACCATCCGGCTGAGGTGCGATTGTGAACCGGATGTGTTTAACAGCCCCTCTGCTACCCGCTGGGACCTGAAGCTGGACAAGCTGCTGGGAAAGGGGCTGACCTCCCTGGTGTCTGCCTACAGAGATTTGGAGAGAAAGAGGTGATGAGCAGCTTAGGCCCAGTGAGGAATGCCAGGGAAAGGACAGAAGGGTTTCAGGGTGTCTTTAGAGGGTTTGGCACAGCTTGGGCCCCCGACTCCAAATGGGCTCAGCATTGCTTTCTGTGTTAGCTGACTTTCTTACTGCACACACACACACACACACACACACACACACACACACGCCATACACTTAAGAGCTGCATAGGAAATGTTTATCCATGCACCACTAAAGTCAGCATGGACACTGACAGTGGCCTGTGTGCCATGCATCAGGCACCTCTTACTTGAAGGAATGAACAAGCACTTGGCCTCTGGGACTGGCCTGAAACCCCAACTCTTCCTCCTACTGCTGTCTGGCTTTGTAAAAGCTGGAGAAACCCACACTCCCCTGCCCTGGGAGGACTCAGTGAGGTTGGGCGTGCAACCTCCCGGTACAGTGATCAATCCCCAGCAACAGGGCAATGACAAGTTGCTGTGACTATTGCCTTTATTAGATCAGGACTTGGAGAAACAGAACCAATGGTCATGACTGTACTCAGATCTGGGAAGGAGACGCTTTCATGCACATTCTCTCAGGTGCCCTTTTCTGGCCATGAAAAGGGAGAGGCAGTGCAGTGCAGTGATGGGGCAGAAGGAGAAATAGTCCCAAAGTCTGCAGACTCATGAGACAACACGCACCATTTCTCCTCTGTCCTCCCAGACAGGCTCCCGTCTTCTCCCATCCAAGCTGCTAACACGGAATCACCTGAGTTGGAACCTCACTAGACCGCTCCCATTCTCGCTTCAGTTCCACTCCATGTCCTACCTACCTGGTGCCCAGCAGTGTTCTCCGAGCTAGGATAGAGCAGAGAACAAAATGTAACCCCTAGGCCCCTATCACGCCCATGTGGTGCATGAGAGAGAAAACCATCAGCTTACAACACAGTGTGGCC